>NC_081330.1:122488121-122796558 GCF_026419965.1 Kogia breviceps | reverse complement strand
ACGTGAGTGAGGCCCAGGGTGGCCAACTGGGTTTGGTGAAAGCAGAGTCACTGTTCCTTGGTCTAGGACATCATACTTGAAACACTGCTCTTTTGCACTTATCTTGTTAACACCATTTTAGCGCTATGTGTCCAGTGCATAGGACGAGTTAACATGTCTCCTCGTGAAGAAATGCCAGTGCTTTGGGAGATAATTATAATATGGGTGGATCCAGTCAAATGGGGCCGCTGTAAAGATGATGGCAAGCCGTTTTGCGAAGCCGCTGCGGAAATAGCCCTCGGGGCAAGGTACGGTCACCATGATGTTGAGGAGGAGGAGAAATACCAGAGAAAAGCAAAACTTACAATTTTATTTTTTGTCTCCGAGTGAAGAAGAGCAGGAAAACTGTGGCTTTATGAAAAGAATTATCCCAGATGAATAAGTTCTGGGCATCTAATGTACAGCACGGGGACGACAGTTAATAATCTATATACTGTGTAAACTGTACTTTAAATTTGCTAAGGGAGCAGGTCTTAAATGTTCTCACCACAAAAAAAGGTAACTCGATGAGGCAATGGATGTGTTTTAATTAGCTTGATTATGGTTACCCTTGCACAATGCATACGTATATCAAATGATCACACTGTACACCTTAAATATATACAATCTTATTGGTCAATTATACCTCAACAAACCTGGAGATGGGGAGACTTACCCCAAACTGTACATAACATCTTATATTTCCCAAAACTGCAAGTTTGTTTCACTTAGCAAACTTAGGTGGCCCTGAGACGATATTCTTTAAGGCCTTCAAACAGAAGACTATAATTTGTTTTATAAAATAACCTGACTTTATGGGGTCATGGGTTCAACAACACATTCCACAAATTCTGACGGAGAGTCTACTATATGCCAGGTCCTGTTCCGGAAACACAGCAGTGAGCAACATTCCAAATGTTCTAGAAGGGTGCTTCTCAAACTTGCTGTGCATCAGAAATCACTGGGAGGGCTTGTTAAGCAAAGCACAGATAGCTCGACCCCACCCCCAAAGTTACTGATTCACTGGGTCTGGAATGGGGCCCAAGAATCTGCATTTGCATGCCAGGTCAGGCTGACGCTTCTGGTCCCAGGAGCCACACATTGAGAACAACTGCTCCATATACCTCCTTGTCCTTCTTCCCTTAAACAATAGGATGTCCCTCGAAGGAGGGGGTGGAAAACTTAAGTTCTCAACAGATTTACCTCTCTTAGCAGCTTCGTGCATGGGGGACGCCAGATCGCTCTCCGGGTGGGGACTGGCTCCATGCTGCAGAAGCAAATTCACGCAGTCCAGGCTGCCGCTGACACAAGCATTAAACAAGGGAGTATGCCAGTCTGTGGTCACACCATTCACCTAGAAAGAAAAGCTCCAGCATGAAGGCGGGCGGTGGGGTAGCCCGGATTCAGACCATTTTCATTTTCATTCAGACCATTCTCCACCGTTTTCAAGCTATTATTTCACTCGTCTGAGCCCTAAATTCCACAGCTACGAAATGGGGACCAAAAATAACAAATTCCCCAAAGCCGTTGTGAAAAGCCGGATGAGGTGTGGAATGTAATGCACGTTATCAATCCCAGACCAGGGATTGAACCCGTGCCCCCTGCAGTGGGAGTGCGCAGTCCTAACCACTGGATTGCCAGGAAATTCCCACGCATCACCTTATTTTAAACATGCTATCCTAGGCCCATCCCACACCAATCCAATTTCCCCACAGAAGTTAGAGTAACCTTTGAAAATTGTTAATGTATTATTATTTTTTAATTTAAAAATATCACTTTCGGGGGCTTCCCTGGTGGCGCAGTGGTTGAGAGTCCGCCTGCCGATGCAGGGGACACGCGTTCGAGCCCCGGTCCGGGAAGATCCCACATGCCGCGGAGCAACTGGGCCCGTGAGCCACAACTACTGAGCGTGCGCGTCTGGAGCCTGTGCTCTGCAACAAGAGGGGCCGTGATAGTGACAGGCGTGTGCACCGCAATGAAGAGTGGCTCCCACTTGCCACAACTAGAGAAAGCCCTCGCACAGAAACGAAGACCCAACACAGCCAAAAATTTAAAATATACATAAAAATATATATCACTTTTGGGACTTCCCTGGTGACACAGTGGTTGGGGGTCCACCTGCCAATGCAGGGGACATGGGTTCGATCCCTGGTTCGGGAAGATTTCACATGCCACGGAGCAACTAAGCCCGTGCGCCACAGCTACTGAGCCTGCGCTCTAGAGCCCGCGAGCCACAACCACTGAGCCCATGAGCCACAACTACTGAGCCCGCGTGCCACAACTACTGAAGCCCACGCGCCTAGAGCCCATGCTCCACAACAAGAGAAGCCACCACAATGAGAAGCCCGTGCACCACAACAAAAAGTAGCCCCCACTCGCCACAACTAGAGAAAGCTCATGCGCAGCAACGAAGACCCAACACAGCCAAAAATAAATTAGTAAATAAATTTAAAAACATCACTTTCATCCAAATATAGAGTGAACACAGGCCAAAGATTTTATTCAGCTCATTCATTAATGAGGGAACCAGTAAAATGGCAAGGATGGCTAAAAGGAGAATTTATATAGTCAGTCAATGCAAGGCTGAAATAAATTTGCTAATAGATACAAAACTGGTTAATATCCTATAGGGCCATAAAACTATAATCGCTGGGGCTATCTTTTCTAACACTGGAAATCAGACTGAAACTTACAAGTTACCGTCTAACTTCACAGTGTTTGGGCTATAATCGAAGGGCAAAGAGCAAAGCCAAATGCAGATGCATTTTCCTCTATCAAGGAATTATTTGTTAAACCTGTTAAACGATGATACTGTGAAGACAGGGACGTCATTCTCATGCCCTATTTCCACGCAAGGCCACGACTAGTGATGCATGAAAGATGTCCAGGGTGCAAACTTTAAGGAGACACTTGCTCCCAGGGTTACAAAAGTGCTGAACGACCCTGACACTGAGCAGCTCTTTAGACTTTGCACCCTGGGCTCCTTTCTTGCCTCTGCTTAGTCCTGGCCCTGTCTCCAAGTTTGGGGTATGTTTTCTTAACCAAAATATAAACCTCATGATGCACTCATCTATGGCTCTCGGCTGCTCTCAGGACAAAGCCCATTTTCTTGGCATGGTCAGCAAGCTTGTTTGTGTTCTGACCCCTCTCACCTGCTCTACTCTGCTGCTATAAGGAATTATTTTTTTCACTTTTTAAAAAATGCATTTATTTTATATATTTTTGGCTGTGTTGGGTCTTCGTCGCTGCACATGGGCTTTCTCTAGTTGCAGCAAGCGGGGGCTACTCTTCGTTGCAGTGCACAGGCTCCTCATTGCAGTGGCTTCTCTAGTTGCGGAGCACGGGCTCTAGGCGCGCGGGCTCAGTAGTCGCGGCTCGTGGGCTCTAGAGCGCAGGCTCAGGAGTCGTGCGCACGGGCTTAGTTGCTCCGCGGCATGTGGGATCTTCCCGCACCAGGGCTCGAACCCATGTCGCCTGCGTTGGCAGGCGGATTCTCAACCACTGCGCCACAAGGGAAGTCTCTAAGGAATGATCTGAAGGAAAGATTTGAAGCCCCCACTTTCACTTCTAGGCCTTTACGTTTGTTGTTCCCAGTGGGTGGGAAGTCCATTATTTTCCCCAGCCCACCGTTGAGCTGACTAACTTAAACAGGTCCTTTAGGTTTCAACTATAACATCACTTTCCTGTAGGAAGCATCTTTTGACTCCCCCTCTCCATCAGAAATAAATGGGTTACGAACACTTCTATGTGTTCCCAACAATCCCCTTACTATTAATACTTATTACACTGCAGTAGTTTGCAAAATATGGCCACAGATTCTCTGCCCAGGATGCATATCCTTTTGCAGAGTGGCTTCGTAACTCCTCCCATCCCAAGACAGAGACTATCTTTCCAGTCTTTGAATCTGGGCTTGCTCACATGAATTGGTTTGGTCATTGGGACAGTTAACAAGCGTGATGCAAGCAGAGAGCTTGCCCTCTTTTGCTGCTCTTGGAATCCCTGCTACCATGTGAACAGGCCTGGGCCACCTGCTAAAGGATGACACACCATGTAGAGATTTTCTGTCTCCCCAGACCTCCCAGCCAAGATCATCATGAAGTAGCCTGCCCCAGCCCATCTATCAGCTAACCTCAAATGCCTCAGTAAGCCCAGCTGAGGTTAGCTGAAGCAGCCAGACCAGAAGAGCTGTCCAAACAACACAAGGAACTGTGAGACAAATGGCTACTGTCTTAAGTCATTAAGTCAGGGTGGTTTGTTACACAGAAGAAACTAACAGATAAAAACAGCATATTGTAATTGCCTGCTGTGGCCGAGATACTATGCATGAAACAAACTCATTCCTCTCTCTTGGGCGCACAGGCATACTACACTTGCCCGCCTCCCTGGAGGTTAGACATGGCCTGAATTTTGGCCAATGGGATATGAGCAAGAGTGACATATGTCACTGCCAAGACTGGCCCTTAAAAAGCTTCCATTCACAATCCTCCATGTCTTTTCCCCTTCTAGTGGAGCAACAGGATGAAAGGAGCCTGCGTCCGTGAATCACCCTTGGAAAACAGCCACCCAACCGGGAACACCCACACTGGAGTCTGAGTTGAACAAGAAATAAACTTTTATATATGAGGCTACTGAGATTTCAGGGTTTATGTTTTGAAGCAGTTAGTGATACATGCCGCCATTTACCTGTTTATCTGGTCGTCTCCTCATTTAGTTTAGAAGTTCCTGAAAATCTTTATCTAGAGTTAGGCACATAATAAATGCTCAGTACAGACTGGTTGAGAAAAGGTGAGAAACCCGTACAGAATTTCCTGATCAGATGTTCCCATCACTTCTGAGCAAGAGGGTACTTAAGTTCATGGAAGATGTACCGTTCCCTACTTTCAAATTCAATGATTTCGTATCTTCCTTCTCTAGAATCTCATATGTCATCCTGATTCCCATTCTCCAAATAATAATCACATGCCTTATCCCTCTCAATCCTCACAATACCACAAAATACGCTACATAATTTTTTTGGTATTTTCCCTGTTGTTTTTTTTTCTCATCTATAGACTCTAAAGCTTACGAGCTAAGTAACTTGTCCAAGTTTCCAAAGTTAGTAAATGGTAGAAATGGTCTGGGACCATTATTCAGGTCTTACGGAGCCAGATGTTATGTGTTGTCTACAATATGTCACTACCTTCCAGCCACAGGAATGAAGGTAGAAATCTAACAGCTATTTATTAATAGTGACAGTCAAAGAAAACGATATAGGCTCAGACCATGACTTTCTAGCTAAAAATGCAGTATTTCATCTACCGCTAAAGTAAATAAGCTTGATGGACATAATACTTTTGAAAAAGAAAAAAACCTTCATATTTCAAATTAGGCTAATCAAAAACATTGGAAAGTATTCAGAAGGGATAGAAATCGTCATTTTTCAGTCATGGTGTCTAAGGTGTCATTTGAGCTGCACTTACCTGAGCTCCGTGCTTTAATAAAATGTTTGCACAGGACGGATGACCTCCGAGACAGGCTTCATGGAGCGGGGACACACGATCTGCCGTGACCACGTTCACAAGCCACCCCTGGGGGAGGGGAAATGGGTAGAGTAAGGGATGCAAAGCAACAGGCCTGTAGGGTTGGGTTTCAGTCATGAATTCAGTACAAGACAATTCTTTTAAAAGTTAACCTGGTGAGCTTCCCTGGTGGCACAGTGGTTGAGAGTCCGCCTGCCGATGCAGGGGACACGGGTTCGTGCCCCGGTCCGGGACGATGCCACATGCCACGGAGCGGCTGGGCCCGTGAGCCGTGGCCGCTGCGCCTGCGCGTCCGGAGCCTGAGCTCCGCAACGGGAGAGGCCACGGCAGTGAGAGGCCCGCGTACCGCAAAAAAAAAAAGTTAACCTGGCTCACCTATGATAAACCATAATGGAAAAGAATATCAAAAAAAGAATGTATATATATATTAATATATATATATAACTGATTCACTTGGCTGTACAGCAGAAATTAACAAACACAACATTATAAATCAATTATACAGCAATTAAAAATTTACAAAAAAAGTTAATCTGGCTCAAAAAAGAATGAAATAATGCCATTTGCAGCAACATGGATGGACCTAGAGATGAGCATACTAAGCAAAGTAAGTCAGACAGAGAAGGAAATACCATATGATACCACCTATATATGGAATATAAAATATGATACAAATGGACTTATCTATGAAACAGAAACAGACTCACAGACATAGAGAACAGACTTGTGGCTGCCATGGGGGATGGGACTGAGGAAGGGACGGATTGGGAGTTTCGGATTAGCAGATACAAACTATTACATAGAAGGTAGACAAACAACAAGGACCTACTATATAGCACAGGGAACTGTATTCAATATCCTGGGATAAACCATAATGGAAAAGAACATTAAAAAGAATGTATACATATGTGTAACTGAATCACTTTACTGTATAGCAGAAATTAACACAATGCTGTAAATCAACTCTACTTCAATTAAAAAATAAAATAAAAATTAAAACCCAACAACTTAAAAAAAGAAAGTTAACCTGGCTCAAAATCGGACAGTTCACTAAGGTGTTGACAACGATGTAAAAAAACAAACAAACAAAAGGAACCGTCATACTGCTGGCGGGAGTGTCATATAATACAACCGCTCAGGATAACAGTTTGACAGTATCTATTAGAGTTCATGACACACATACCTATGGCCATGTGACGACTGACTTCCAACTTGCTCTCACTCTCTCTTGTCCTCTCACTTATTGGCTCATTGTTTTGATGAGGGCCATGACGAGGAACTTAGGGCAGTCTCCAGGCAACCACCAGCCAGGAATTGAGGCTTTTAGTCAAAAAACCCAGAAGGGGGCCTCTCCGGTGGCGCAGTGGGTGAGAATCCGCCTGCCAATGCAGGGGACACGGGTTCGATCCCTGGTCTGGGAAGATCCCACGTGCCGCGGAGCCACTAAGCCCGTGCGCCACAACTCCCGAACCTGCGCTCTAGAGCCCGCGAGCCACAACTACCGAAGCCCGCGCGCCTAGAGCCCGTGCTCCGCAACGAAGAGCAGCCCCCGATCGCCGCAACTAGAGAAAGCCCGCGCGCAGCAACGAAGACCCAACGCAGCCAAAAATAAATAAATAAATAAATACAATTTTAAAAGGAAAAAGAGAAAGGGCAGTTTCTAGCGTGTGTTTTTTAAAAAAAAAAAAAAAAAAAAAAAAAAAACCCAGAAGGAACTGAATCTTGCCAACAGCCATGTAAGAGAATTTGGACTGGGGTCAAGCCTCAAGATGCCTGATGCTCTGGTCCACACTCTTACTGACTGCAGATTCATAAGAGTCCCTGACCCAGCTAAACTGTGTCTAGATTCCTGACCCACAGACACTGGGAACCAATACATGTCTGTTACATTAAGCCGCTAAGTTCGGGATTTCTTATATGCGTACAGGTATATATAAGAAATACGTACACATATTTCTTATATATACGTACCGGTATATATGAGCGCACTCCAATGGCCCTGGACTAATACAGGCCAAAGCATTAGGTGAACCTCCACAGACAGAGAGGCAGAAAGTCCCGAGGCTGAGGGGCAATTACACGCTCACTCGAGTGCGCTAGGGCTGAAGAAGCAAGAAAGTGTGTGAAAGGCGCTGGGACTCTTCATCCTCTGGGAAAATGTGCTCTCCGGGAGCCCAGTCCAAGCAAAACATCAAAGAACTCCAGGAGAGGCTCCACAGACGCCCCTGATCTTGGAATATCTTATCTACCCCTAACAGGAAGAAATCAGGTACAATAAAAGTTCTTTTCCTTAGGGCATGTCAATTAAGAGCATGGATAGTTTAACATCTTGGTAATATATTATACCTTTGCTTCCCAGAATAGTTTCAATTTGCCTAAAATCATTCCAATAAATTACTTCACTCACCATCATTCCTAACATACATTCTTCTACTTCGTGGGCATTTACGAGTCTGCCCCCTAGTCATTCTGTCCTTTGGACTTTTACCCTCTGACTGGCCAGCTCATGCATTTTGGTTTTGTTGTTGTTGTTGTTTTTGCGGTACGCGGGCCTCTCACCGCTGTGGCCTCTCCCGTTGCGGAGCACAGGCTCCGGACGCGCAGGCGCAGCGGCCACGGCTCACGGGCCCAGTTGCTCTGCGGCACGTGGGATCTTCCCAGACCGGGGCACGAACCCACGTCCCCTGCATCGGCAGGCGGACTCCCAACCACTGCGCCACCAGGGAAGCCCCAGCTCATGCATTTTGATATACACCTGGATATACACCTGAGTCTACAGGATCTCAAATCCAGAGCCTTTTTAGATGGGTCTGCAAAGGGGTTCTGGGAGACTCAAAATCACCCGCTTAAAAATGAGAAATTCCAATATCCTTTCTACTACTTTGTCATCCCAGGCCTGCTGTGTGCAGGGAGGGACAGGACTGTATCTTCCCTTCCTTCATAACCTCAAATTCCATCTGTATTCGATAAATGCCTACTGACCCTCTGACTCGAGAAGAATTTGAGTTATAGCATTTATTCCCTTCACAAGCACTGCCCATGGACTTCACAGCGTGGCATCTGCTGTTTTATTATTGTCATTATTATTTTATTAGAGGCATCCCCGCAAAGATCTGTCCTCAAATCCTTTTGTTCCCCAACTCTCAATGTTCTGTATTTGTCCAATCTCTTGCCCACACACTACTAGAGTTCACAAGAAATTCACAGCAAAATGATAACTGCATTTCTCTCTGTGCGACGGATCCTGAGATGAAAGAAGACTGTCCTTTAAAGGAATTCTTTATTGTGTTCTGTTAACTGCACTCACCACTGCCATTTCTAAATCATCATTTAGGTGCTCATACATAAATCCAGGTAAATGAAAATGTAAAAAAGGAACTCTTCACAGTACAAAAGTGTTCACCACTCATTACATATTCACATTACAACGAAGTTCCTTTAAATTAAGTTTCCCTTTGCAAACTGAGGACTGTATTTATAGGTACAAGTTTGACTTTAGATGAACTGTGGGAATTCGTTTGAATTATTGACAAGGCTGAATCATATACTATTATAAGGTAAATTTTAACCCATTACTTCAGAGAGGGTCCAGTCTACAGTGGGTTCTCAGTTAAAAAAATGAATAGCTTATCCTTAATTGTTCTATCATCAGTTGTCTGCCCCCTAATCTCAGCCTACAGTCAGAAGCTCTTTCTGATGGGTCCTTGGGGTTGTACAATATCAGGGCACCCGTGGGTGACACAGTGCTTAGTACCTGGCAACTTTCTGTCCGAGCCCCAAATCATATGCCTACCCAGGCTGAACTGACTGCCTACAAGAAGCTGAGGCTTTATCCTTTGCCCTGCCTACATCTATCACTTCCTTCTGTACACTCAGCAGAAAAGAAGATCATGAACACCTATCGTACTCGCGTTCATCAGAACACATCACTTCCTTCCTACTTTACCAAGGAGGTCAAAGCCATTAGATGTGAGAACTTCCTACATTCCCTTTCTCCCCACCCCTAAAACCTCTCTGCATTCCTCCAGTCTTCTTTTCCCCCATTGCTCCTTTCTTTGAGGAAGAAATATACGAGCGCACTCCAATAGCCCGTGACTGCACCCGGGCCCCCCCGCCCCCCAGCTCCCGCCACGCCCGTGACGTTCCTTCATTCACCTTGTCACATGCGTCCCCTGCTCTCTCGAGATACACTTTCTTTTTGCTTTCAAAGTCTCCCCATCCCTCAGTCCTGATCCTCTGCCAAGCATCCATCCATGTGCTTCTTCCCTTTGCTGCCCCCTCCTTTTTTTTTTTTTGAAAATAGTCTATCGCCATTGTCTCTTCTTTTACCCCTTCTCTCATTTTCTACCAACACAATCCTGCTGATACTGCTTTTAAAGACCACCTGTGACTTCCGGAAACCAGTTTGCACTGCTCTGTCCCCCACCTCCTTCCACCTCTAACTCTGCCACTTGTTCATCGTGACCTTGTGAAACCTCTCCCCTGGCTTCTAAAACAGAGTTCTACCTGGAATTATCTCCGACCTCTGACTGCCTTTTTTTCTGTCTCTTTCACTAACTCTGTCCTTTTCATCCTTACATCTCCTAATGCAGGCATTTCCTCCAGGATTTGCCCTCAAATCCTTTTCTTTTTCTCTCAGTACTCTTTATATATTATATATGGCTTTCAAATTTAAATCTCGGGACTTCCCTGGTGGTGCAGTGGTTAAGAATCTGCCTGCCAATGCAGGGGACACGGGTTCGAGTCCTGGTCTGGGAAGATCCCACATGCCGCGGAGCAACTAATCCTGTGTGCCACAAATACTGAAGCCCGCGCACCTAGAGCCCACGCTCTGCAACAAGAGAAGCCACCACGATGAGAAGCCCATGCACTGCAACAAAGACCCAATGCAGCCATAAATAAATAAACAAATTTATTTTAAAAACTAAAAAATGTAAATCTCCATCCCCAGTACATGTTTCTAATTCCCTGCTAAGACATAACCACCCGGAGACCCAGCTCATGACATAAATTCAGCCTTTGCCAACCAAGCTCCCCTGAAAGGAGCTCCTTGTCTTGCCGGACCTGATTCTCCACTATCTTCGTTTCATATCTAGGATTGAGACCTCAGAGAGAGGATAGCAGAGTGATTCCCGAGTTCAAATGCTGGCACCATCACCTAACCAGCAGTGTGACCTTGGGCCAGCTACTTCCCTCTTGAAGCCTCAATTTCCATCTGTAAAATGGGGACAATTTCACCTACCCTACAGATTGTTATGAAGACTAAAAAATGATGTATGCAAAATGCTTAGCACTCGGTAACTTCTAGGCAGTTATTATCTGAGATTTCTTTTTATTCTTTATTACTTAGCCTTCAAGGAGCTGCCACATCCTAAAGGTCTGATGTTTCAGAATGCTCAGGATGTCTCCTAATATCCACACCCTGATAGTGGCTTAGCTCTTTAAAGATAGCAGGGAGCAGCATAAAATGTTTTATTCAAGAAACAGAAAAGCCAGTCCTTACCCCCTACATGCAGTGGGACTTTACTGGGAAGGCTTATAGGGTTGTGCATTCAAATCTCCAGGGGAGCTTTAAAAAAAAAACAAGGCCGGACACCCAGGCTGCATCGCAGAGCAACTGCAGTACAATCAAAGGTAGGTGACAGAGATGCAAAGGCAATTAAATAGAAAAAGGTCAGACTTTTTAGCAATGGTGCCAGAACAAAGGGACATCAATATACAACAAAAATAGGAATCTTGACCAACACCTCACACCTTGTACAAAATTTAACAAAATGGATTATAGACTTAAATGTAAAATTAGAAAACTTTTGGAAGAAAATATTTGTGACCTTGGCCATATGTGGTTTTTTTTTTTTTCTGGCCTCTCTGTTCTGTTTCATTCATCTATCTTATCTTCATTATCACCTGGTCTTGATTTTAGTAAGTTCTTATATTTTTGTCTCTTCCAGAGTGACATACAAATGGAATCGTATAGTATAAAAAATTTGAGTCTGGCTTGCTTCACTTAGAATGAAGAATGCCTTTGAGATTCATTTTTTTAAAAAAAGGTAGTTGAATTCAGGCAGGCATCAGCATTTTTAGGAACCCCTACCCAATCCCTGCCCAAGGGGATCCTAATGTGCACCAAATTAAGGTCACAAAATGCCCAAAGGATGCCTTAATTGCTTCCTGCTGGCCTAAGAAATCGTCATTGCTTTTTAAAAAATAAATTACTATTGAAGTGCAACAGATGCATAGAAAGGTTCATAAATCCTTCATGTAAACCTCAGTGAATTATCACAAAGAAAATCTATCTGCGTAACCACTGTACAGGTAAAGGGAGAAAGGAAAAAAAAACTACCAGAAACCTATGAATGTCCTACCCAAATTACTACCCACCTCTCATCGGCAAAGGCATCCAGAATACTGACTTCTAACATCATAGAATAGTTTTCCTTGGTTTTGAACGTTATATTAATTGAACCATGAAGTATGTATTTTTGTGTTTGCTCAGCTACTTTCACTTACCTATTTTTCAGATTCATCCATTCATCCATTTTCATTGCTGTATAGGGTTCCACTGAGTAATATACCAAAATATATGTATATATCCATCTTACTTTTGATGGACACTTAGGTTGTTTTCAAGGGTTTTTTTTGCTGTTATGAATAAGGCTGCTATGAATATACCTGTACGTGTCTTTTGATGAACACGTGTATACATATCTGTTGCATATAAACCTAGAAATGAAACTGCTGGGTTGTAGCGTAGAGATATTTTTAGCTTTAGTAGATATTCCTTAACAATTTCCCAAAGTGGTTTATACAAATTTATACTCCCACCAGCAATGTATGAGAGTTCCAGTTGCTCTACACTCTTGCTGACACTTGGTATTGTCTGTCTTTCCAAATTTAATCCTTCTCATGGGAGGAACTGGTAATATAATTTCTTATTCGTAATTTAAATTATTCCAGTTACTATTAGCACAGTTTGATATATTTACTGAACATTGGAATATCCCCTTTTATGAAGTGCCAGTCCAAGTCTCTTGCTGATTTTTCTGTTAGGTTGCCAATCTTTTTTGTATTGATTTTAGGCTAGAAATATGAGTTCTCTGTCAGATATATATATAGCACAAATATTTTCGCATGTGTGGCTTGACTTATTGCTTTCAAAAATACTACCTTTGAGGAACAAGTCCTTAACTTTAATGAAATCCAACCCATCAGTCTTTGTGTTCCTTTCCACATACTATTTCTCTTTCATGTCAAATGCCCTTCTCTTTCTCCCCTGTCAAAAGGGCCTTCTTAAAAAAATTCCTCGGCTTCCCTGGTGGCGCAGGGGTTAAGAATCTGCCTGCCATTGCAGGGGACACGGGTTCGAGCCCTGGTCTGGGAAGATCCCACGTGCCGCGGAGCAACTAAGCCCGTGCGCCACAACTACTGAGCCTGCGTGCCTGGAGCCC
Source organism: Kogia breviceps (assembly GCF_026419965.1). Taxonomy (NCBI): domain Eukaryota; kingdom Metazoa; phylum Chordata; class Mammalia; order Artiodactyla; family Physeteridae; genus Kogia; species Kogia breviceps. The sequence continues at coordinate 122,783,573 of NC_081330.1, read as the reverse complement.
ACGCTCTGCAACAAGAGCAGCCACCGCAAGGAGAAGCCCGCGCACCACAACGAAGAGTAGCCCCCGCTCGCCACAACTAGAGAAAGCCTGTGCACAGCAATGAAGGCCCAACGCAGCTAGAAATAAGTAAAATAAAAAAATTTATTTTTTAAAAAATTCCTGAATGTACTGGTCCTACAGGAGCTTAAAAAATACCAGTGCATGAAGCCTGCCCTAGGCTAAATCAGAATATCTACAGTGAAGCCCAGGCATTGTTGTTTTTTTTTTTAAATCTCACATTATTTTAATGTGAAGTCACGGTAAAGAATAATTAGTTACAGTTTCAGTTTCTCCCTTCTTGGACCAAGTGAGAATTATTTTTTGTAATTTTCTTTTCTCTTTGTTATAGCCATTTGAATGTGAGGTCTTACTCCCCTTACTAAAACACGTTTGTTTAATTTAGCAGGAGCGTTTTTCAGTATGCTTTGATTACCTGAAGCGCTATGTAGATTGTAATAAGAAAATAGATACTCCTCATTTATGAGGAGTAACGGGAGCAGGTAATTTACACAATGTCACCTTAGTTAATTCTCTCAAACTCATATAAGGTAACATAATAGACTGAATTTTTGGTCTCAATTCTTCACTCTCCTGTAGCAGTGTAATACATTCACACCCTTGCCATGACCTCATAGTTGACAAAATGTATCAATACTTCCTTGATCCTTGAATTTGGACTCGGTCATCTGACTTGCTGACCAATGGGGTGTTAGCAGATGTGACATACACAGACTGGAAGTATTCTTTCATGGTTGCGCTTGCCCTGCTATGCTTCAGCCTTTTGCCACGAGGAGAAAATTCCTCAGGTAGCTACTGGTGAAACAAGGATGGTAGGCGTGCGCAGCAGAGCTGTACTCAACCCACAGCTTGGAGCCAAGCTCAGTCCAGATCAGCTGATCCAAAGTCTCATCAGCAAGAAATGTTAATTGTATTATGCCACTGAGTTTGGGGTGTTTCGTTACGCAGCAAGATCTGACTAATACAGGTAGGTATTGGAACACTCATTTTATAAAGGGAGAAATTGAGGTTCCGAGATAATAACTTGCTTAAATAATGCAGAAGAGCTTAAAGACATGATTCCAGCTGATATTCAGTCAACACGTAAATACTAAACATAAATATCAGTCCAATTAATAAGTCATATATAAAAGCTGCAATGATCATTTTTCACCCTATCAAAAAAAGGTAAATGTTTCATTTTATCTGAGAAGCAGCTTAACTTCCTTTAGCTAGAGTTACGTGTTACTATCTGTATTTCTATTTATAAGAGGCTGCTGCTACCAAAACCAGCTTAAGATAGTGGCTTAGAGTAGTCTGAAAATCATCTTTAGAAACTCTTTTGTCATGGGATGATTTCTTAGTCTATGTAGGTCCGTGAAACTGGAATTTTTTCAAAGCACTTTTCCACAAACTACCACCTGAAATTTATCATGTCTTTTGATTGTGAATTTAGACCACAAACCACAGTAGTAACAGCAGTATATAGGGCTATCACAGAGAGGAATCTCAGATATTTTTAATTGCAGTACGAATATTGCAGATATCTAAAATATCTCAAAATATACATTCTTCCTACTTAGAAAGTATGGTAGTAATTAGAATCACCACTAAATCTTCTTATTGAATGCATTAATAAAGAAGTTCATATATTACTATTTACACATTTGTTTATAGAGTTCCTCAATATATATTGTGTTTTATGCATTTAAAACATTAGTCTGAGAAGGGGTCCATAGACTTTGCCAGACTATCAAAGGGGTCCAAGAAAGGGCCAAGAGCTTCTAACCTAAAAGGTCCGTATTGTCTCTTCAGAGAACAGAACACTATGAACAAAAACTTTGCTGGAATTTTGAATGGTGATTGAAACTGCTTTCTTAAAAGCGCCCTTGCTTAAGTTCCCAATAATTTCAAACCATCAAAACTCAAATTAATGTGTACTTGAAATGACACCAAGGAGCAGAGAAACTAATATCAAACTGGGCAGAGCCATTTCCACTGGAGATTCAACAGAACTGAACAAGTCTTTGAAATTATACAATGTCATATTTTAAAACACATTTTCAAGCATTTATTTTATTTATTTATTTATTTTTGCGGTACGCGGGCCTCTCACTGTCGTGGCCCCTCCCGTTGCAGAGCACAGGCTCCGGACGCGCAGGCTCAGCGGCCATGGCTCACGGGCCCAGCCGCTCCGCGGCACGTGGGATCTTCCCAGACCGGGACATGAACCCGCGCCCCCTGCATCAGCAGGCGGACTCTCAACCACTGCGCCACCGGGCAAGCCCTCGAGCATTTATTTTACATGAGGGGTTTTCAACCTCTTTCAGCACTACTGACGTTCAGGGCTGGGTAATTTTTTAACGTGGAGAGCTGTCCTGCGCGGCGTCTGATGTTTAATAACTTCCTCGGTCTCTAGCTCCTAGATGCCAATATCACCACCCCGACACCTCATCCCTGCTCCCGCTCGCACCTGTGACAACCAAAAATGTCTCCAGACATTGTCAAATGTGCCCTTTGGGGCAAAACTGCGCCGGCTGAAAACCACTGTTTCACATGATAATTTTCAAGAACATAGTCTATTGAATAAAGTGACAGCAACTTGAACGCACTAGTTTGCCCGCTACTCATTCAACAGATATTTAGTATAGAATCTCTCCTGTGCGTAGCGTTGTACCAAACTCTAGTATTCTGCCAGCCTCCAAATAAAGAAGGACAGGATTCATCTCCTTCTGCTAAAGAGGAAATGTATATCTTAATATCAGACTGTGATGTCTTCTTCTCAATGTGGTGAGCAGTAGAATGTGCTTAATATTCACCTTCCTTTCCCCCAAAAAGTTACTTACCTGGCTGATGAGGTTCCTCAAAGATAGCAGACGTCCATGAATGGCTGCTTCATGCACGGGAGACCAATCAGACACAGTATCTGTATGGAAAGGGAGAAGCAGGTTACATCCTGCCAATGCACTTTAGACCCAGAGGCTCACCCTTGCCCATCAATAAGAGTCTAACTGGTCTTACTGGAGGGACACATTGGAGTCAATCAACCAAAACTCCATCAGGACTTCAGAATTTCTCCCCTCTATAGATGTTTTTTGAACACCATTTATTTGAAATGTCTAGCTAGCTAAAAAAACAACTACAGCCAGTGTCCAAACTGAGGACAAAGAGGTGAACTGGGATGACAGATTACTGTACTTCCATTTAGACGCTGGTTTCAAAGGCAAATGGTCCCTTTAGTTAAATGAGAGCTTCGCTAATTACCAGCATTAGTGCGTTAAACGGTGGTTGCCCCGTCTAGTTTCCGGCGTGAAATACAAACTCTGGCATCTCAGCAAACAGTGCCATATACTAATAGTAGTAATCATGTCATTACATACGCCATTAGGTATGGAATCAAATCTAAACAAAACCATGTTTATGGATTACCTCCTGTCCCGATATCAAGCACAAATCAGAGCTCAGTCTGACCTCGTAACAGGGACATAATTTACCCCCAAAGGCAATGCGCCAATGTGATTAAGACAAAGCTGTGAATTCAGACCCGCTTGACTTCTTCTGAGCTGTGGGTCCCTGGGCAGACCCCGAGCTGCAGTTTCCTTCGCTGTAAAGTCAGGACAGCAATATTCTTACCTATGGCTCAACCCCTATTAGCTACTATTATTATCCTGCCCTAACAATAACCAGAGAGTCTTGATTAGACCCCACAATCACTGCTATTTTAAAACCAGCAAATGCATTCTCCAACCATTTGGAAAGAATACACTTTCTTAGGAAGGAAGCTTGTAAAACCCATCCCAACACGTTAAACGCTTTCCTCTCTTTCTAACTGACTGGATGTCAACTGACTGCGGCGCAGACCTGAATTTTTCTCATCTCCAGCTGCGTCTGGTTTCTAGAACAAACAAAGGCAGGAAGTCAGAACGTGAGTTGGCTGGTCTGAGCTGCAGCTCCAGCTCTGCCTGCTCAAGTAAACACACTACACACAAACGAGGCAGGACGGTCCCATACCAGTCATGCCGCGTAGACGAACTGGTATCTCCTAAAAGCCCAGAAGACCTGGAGAACCGGGGTAAGGTTCTAAAGCCTGGCCAACGCCAGCCCATCAAGGAGGACGCTAGAACACTTTGGACTTAACACGTGTTGGCTGACGTGGGCATGCCGCCTGGAGCTATCAGCGTCCCAGAAAATCTGTCCCAGTGAGCAAATTACCATCCTTCCAGATGGATTCATGAGGCATTTAATGGAGAAGAGCAAGCTGAACGCGCCTGCCTACACGCTGCCCTTCCAAGGCGTCCCTTCTGGGCTCACCAACATGCTCGAGGTACCTTCGGTGAAATGGCTTTTCCTAACCTCCAAAAGCTGACGCTCAATAGAAAATTAGTGTCCTCACAGTATTCTGTGAGGGCCCTAGTGCTTTCCGGAAAAATACTGCTGCTTCTAGGGCTTGGAGCCTACAATCCAAACAGCAGCTATGGAAGATTGATCTCCGAATTAGAATTAAGAGGACAACTGATTCTACCCCGTTGGTGCTAAGGCATAATACCATCCACACGAAATCCTGAGTGAGAAGAGCCAAACGTTGGGAAAGGTCTTGAAAATCACGTGTGTGATGATTAAGCCATTTTTTTCCTGCCAAGTGCTCAGCTGCTCAGAAATATCGCTGCCACACTCAACCTTTGTGAAAGCTACCTCAGATAATTGGAGCTGACAGCCAGGCAGGTAATTTGGGCCCTAAGCTGTAACTCTGTTTAGATTTCATGAAAGTGATGCAATTATCTTATCAAGTGTAGACCAAAACGGGCTTTGCTTTCTGTGCATTCATCATGGAAACATGACTCCTTCTATTTAGAGTAAATAAAGAATTATGTACTTCTCCAAGAGAGGGAAAAAAAAAAAGACTACCTGAGGTTTTTGCACTCAGGCATTAGGACACAGTATTTACAAAGCAGAGATGGTCTGTGTCTTCGAGAAGCATAGGATATTGTTCTGGGACACGTGGTGGGTGGCTACCCATCTATCTACCAGCTTTAGTGATTTAGCATTCACATACTGCACAGTTCACCTCGTTCAAGTGTACAACTCAATGGTTTTCAGTAGATTTCACAGTTGTACATCCACCATCACAATCAATTTTAGAACATCTTCATCATCCCAGAAAGAAACTCCTTGCCCATCAGCTGTCACTGCCCCCATTTCCACTTCCCCCAACCCCTGGCAACCACTGATCTACTCTCCATCTCTATGGACTTGCCTATTCTGGACTTTTCACACAACTGGAATCATACAATATGCGGTCCTTTGTGACTGGCTTCTTTCGCTGAGTGTAATGTTTCAAGGTTCATCATGTGTAAGTATTTCATTCCTTTTTATGGCCAAATATTTGTATAGATAGACCAAAGAGTTCACAGACATTTGTGGAGTTTCCACTTCTTGGCTGTCGTTAATAATGCTGCTCTGATGTGCGCGTTCAAATGTGAGTGGATGTATGTCTTCAGTTCTCTTGGGTAGACACCTAGGAGTGGAATTGCTGTATGACACGGTAACCCAGTGTTTAGCCTTTTGAGAAACTGCCAGACTATTTTCCAAAGCAGCTGTACCACTTTATATTCCATCAGCAGTATGAGACTTCCCTTCCTAAGTTACAGCCCTTTCAGACTAGGATTTGGTGAATATATCATAGCTTGCCAATACCCCAGGCCAGAAGAAAACCTTAGGTGCTTCTAAAGGCAAAAGTCATCTCAAATTTATACGAAGACTTGAGCCTCAGCTGGTCTCTGAACACTTGAGTGATTATCTAAAGACTTTAAACTGTGAAAGGTTGACATTTTTCTAGCACTGAGAGCATGAACTTTATATATAGCTCATTTGGCGCATGCCGTAATTCGCAACACGGATTAATCCACACACTCTCTTGAAAACATTGACGACATATCCACGTGACGCTTCTCCACGGTTTCCAGAGGCCACACCACCAGCAGGCAGTGAGCTACAAGCTCAACACATGAGCAATTAAACCCCAAAGCAGCTTTGCCTGCCTTCCTGCTGACAACTGAAGGGGACCTGTTCCTCCCAGAAAATGGACGCTGCTCATAGAAGGAGGCTATGGATGAAGGGAAACCTCAAGGTCACGTGCCCTTTTCCACTGACCCCAATGAAGTCTTCGAAACTCAAGGGCCATTATATCTATACAACACATCACCCAAGCGCTTGGTACACGTTAAGCATTCTTCCACAGTACTTTTTGAACCAAGATCCATTGGTTTTACTGCCAAGAAACAGATGCCCAGTGGGGGCCACGGGCAATGCCACAGATCCATTCGTGTAGCTCAGGGTTCACACGGGGCAGGGAGCTCTCCTAAGGAAATGACCCCACAAGTCCTCCAATCGGTGCTATTCAACTTACCTGTCTTTTAAACTGAGTCTCCATCAAACCCTGCAGCACCTTAGGAAGGGTGCCGTTGCATTTTTATTGAAATTTCTGGAATGAGTTTGTTTTTTAAAAAAAATTTTATTTATTTATTTATGGCTGTGCTGGGTCTTCGTTTCTGTGCGAGGGCTTTCTCTGGTTGCGGCGAGCGGGGGCCACTGTTCATCGCTGGGCGCGGGCCTCTCACCATCGCGGCCTCTCTTGCTGCGGAGCACAGGCTCCGGACACGCAGGCTCAGCGGCCATGGCTCACGGGCCCAGTCGCTCCGCGGCACGTGGGATCTTCCCAGACCAGGGCTCGAACCCGTGTCCCCTGCATCGGCAGGCGGATTCTCAACCACTGCGCCACCAGGGAAGCCCTGGAATGAGTTTTTAAATTTCCATTATTTCCGAAGAGATTTTAAATGCACCAATTGGTACATTCTGCAGAGAGCTATTCACGAAGCTCCGAGAGCCTGCAGTGGATGCTGGGAGTAGCATCAATCTGTTCCTCCTGGAAAACCTTTTGCAAGGTCAAGGAGGGGAGAAGAGAGGTTGAGGTGCTCTGAGAGTGTTGGAACACTTGCTTTCAGTCTTTGGGACGTGATGAGGTGGGCTCAGTGGAGATCCTCTCCCACATTGGAAAGAGGATCTGGGTACTGTGTGCACAATTATAGTGGAACTTGGCTGGATTTCAGGACAAATCAAAAAAGGAGGAAGAGAAACAGGGGCTCACGGTCGCAAACAGACAGAAAGGTCCTGGCTTTCCCCTTGCCCTGGCCCCGTGCCAGGGGATATACGCTTCACCCGAGCTGAGTCCTTTCCATGCCTGTCCTCGCCTGTCTTCTGTTTACATGTGAATACTCCCTACGGGGTGGGCTCAATTTTGTGAGGAAGAAAATCTCCCAACTGGTGTGAGCCTGCCGGCAAAATCCTGAAGGAGAGACACTAAAAACAAGAACGGTGATCACCTGCTCAGTGTGATTACGGAGATTGTGCGTTTCTCCTTCAATGTATTTTCCAAAGTTTCTCTGACTGGGCGTGAATTCGTTTCCTAGGGCTGCCATAACAAAGTACCACAATCCGGGTGGCTGAAAACAGTCGAAATTCATTGTCTCAGAGTTCTGAAGGCTAGAAGTCTGAAATGGAGGTGTCATCGGGGCCAGGCTCTCTCCAAAGCCTCTAGGGACGAATCCTTCCTTACGTCTGCTGGTGGTGGGTGTCCATCTTTGCCGTTTCTTGGCTCATCAGATGCATCTTTCTAATCTCTGCCTCCGTCATCGCGTGGCATTCTCCCTGTGTGCCTCTTCTCCTCTTCTTACAAGGACCAGTCATTGGATTAAGGGCCCCTCCTACTCCACCAGGACCTCATGTTAACTAATTATACCTGCAATGGCTCGATTTCCAATCGGGTGGCATCCCGAGGTACTGGGGGTTAGGACTTCAGCCTGTCTTTTGCGGGGGCGGGCAGGGGGGGACACACAATTCAATCCATAACAAGGTATTTTCACGAAAAAAAAGACATTCTCTTCCTGCTCCTGGGGCGGAAGAGTCAGGAATTCAACCTCTATAAAGAGTTGGTTGCCATCGTCATCCCCTTTCCTCCCTTCCTCCGAAGAGGCGGGAAAAGAAAAGCCTGCAAGTGCAGGTGGGGCCATCCGGAAACAACACTCCGAGTGGTTCACATTCCACGCTTCGCCAAGGGCAAGCCTCCTGAAGCAGAAACAAATGCAATCCAGCTGTCAGTGAGGCTCTGCCCCGGGGGCAGGACTGACACACAGTAGGCAGAGAGAGAGCTCTTGTGACTTCTGCGTCTTGGAAAACTTCTCTTCCTTTAGTCCCTGTGAAACGACAGCATCCGAGTCTCTTCCGGCTTCTCTGTCCAACTTACTGGTCCTACGTCCTCAACTGGAGGCCTGTCCCAGGGCTCCATCCTTGGCTCCCATCAATCAGCCATCAGACAGTGTCTCCTTCTCCGGGATTTCAGCCCAGCCCCTCCGCGAAACAACCCGAGGTGTGATTCCCAACCCGCATTCATTCCCCAGCCGGTGTCCCACCCATCGTGCGGGGCCCTGGGCACTTCCATGTTCACAACAGAAGTCCTCTTCCTTCCTCCCTCACTCCGTCCCCAAGCCAGCTCCCCCTCCCAACTTCTCTCTTGTCCAGCCCTCTGCCCTGACATTTGAAAACTTTGCAGCTTTGGCCACCTTCTCTCCTTTAGCCCCAGTATTTAACCAAGCAACATAGCTTGACTTCTCTTTCCTTTGAAAGTATCACCCGTATTTTCCCTTTCTCTTGTCATTTCTGCAGCTTGATCCAGATGCCAGCTTCATGCAGTGGTTCTCAAAGCGTGGTCCCCAGCCGGCACCATCAGCATCACCCGGGAGCTTGTTATACAGATTCCCAGGCCTGGCCCAGGCCTGGCGTCAGGAGGGGGTGGGGCTCAGCCAGCTGCATTTTAACAATCCATCCAGGTGATGCCAATGTAGCCGAGTTTGAGAAGCAGTGGACTCGTGCAGGAATATCTCCTAAATCCTCCATAATCCATCCCGAATGTGGCTGTCAGATCACTTTCAGTCTTCCTTATGGCCAAGTCTCCACTCCAGAACCAACAGTGGCTCCCAACCGCCCGGCTCAGAAAGGCTAAACTCCTCCACTTAGCGTCTGAAGCTTCATTTTCGGGTGCCATCTCGCCAAACTTGTTCTCACTAGACTGGCCAAGACACTGCACTCCGGCTGTCACTGTCCGCTATATATTGGGTCGGCCGCCCAGCCGGCCAGCCGGCCCTCACCAGGCCTGGACTAGGACCTTTAGAAGCCCTAAACGGTGAAAGGCGGCCGGCGCCCCTCTCTCAGGCGGAAATAAAAATAGACATAAAACTGCTCAGCACTAAAATAATCATGGAGAAGTCAACCACATTACTGATTCTTCCCCGTGTTGACTGGTTTGCTGCTTTAAAAATCTATTTGTCAAATCCATGTTCTCAAGTTATATTTGGTGCCACTCTGCCTTCTGCAGCTCCAAGTTCATACTCAATATCTCTGATGAATCCAGGTCTGCCTCTGGAGATGCAAATCCAACTCGCTGTCGAGGGCTCTGCTCATTTTACGAGCCAAAGTGGATAAACGAAGGCATAGATGAGCAGTCTTGTCCGCTCAATGAGCCAGAGGGAAGGCATTTTGTATTCTATTTCTTCTGTCTTTTCCCCCTTCAGCACCTAAACAGTAAGAGAGTAGGAAGTCCTAGCTGACTGCAGGGTCCCTGCTTTTTGTCCCTTTGAGCGCCAAGTGTTACGGGCAGCCTCCCAGGGTGCTGAATATAATCCTCTCTCCTCTAATGCCTACACCCGTCTGTTCAGAATCCTCTGAGTCAGCAGGTACCTGCCAAGTGCTCACAGGAAATGACAGTTTCCCGGACGCGTGAGGCTCTCTACATTAGCAAAGATACCACGAGACAGGTGAGAGTCATACCTGCACGACACTTCCCCAAAGTTGAAAAGGCTCCTTTTAAAGTGAATCAATCAGTGCTCAATGTCTGAACACCATTTATAAACCCAGCCCCACCCAAATGCCAAACGCCTAAGACCTTTCAATAAATGTTTCAGCAATAAAGATGTGCCTATTTAGAAATAACTGTCATGTAAATGATACATTGGAGCCACAAAGAGTAAGTCTCTGGAGCTGAAGTTTTCCCTGGAGAGTAAATGGTGATCATTGACTTGCTGTGGTCCACAGGACCCTGCAGAAAGAGGTGTACACATTTTTGAACAACCGTGTGAAAGACAAATCCCAGCAAGGCGTGGACATCTGTCCAGTTACTGCCTCGTGGCCACGTCCCAGATGGAGTCACTGAAATTGCCCCACCCTCTTCTCTCTTCTCTCCTAAGCACGTTAACCGACCTCCCCAGCAAGCTGACTCCACAGCCCCTAGACTCACCCCCCATCAATGGGTTGGAAAGGAGCCTGACGTCCGGAGAGTCTCCCAGCCTCGGGGGCTTCCTGCCGTTGCTGCCCCGGGGTTCACCATCCATGGCGCTCTCCTGGGCTGGGAAAGCTCCGCTTCAGTTGTTCAGGAAAAGTCCAAATTCCATGTTCCCCCAGCTTCTGGGAAATTCCAGGGCTGTGACTGGCTGAGCAGCACCGTCCTGGTCAGATGGCAGAGAACAGAACAGGGCAGGGTAATCTGAGTACTACCTGTGGTCAGACAGACACACGCACACACGCACTCTCGCTCTCCACCTAACTGGCTAGAGGCCGCCCAAAGCCCACAGCAGCCCCCCAGCCCCAGGTCTGCAAAGTTGCTGATGTCACGTCCTTTCCAAACCTGAGACCAATCACGGAGGAAGCCTTGAGGTTCATCAGGAAGGAAACACAGTATGTAACTTTGGGAGAGCCCAGGGTTGGGGTGTGCGGGGGCGGGGAGGAAAACACGGGTCTGCTGCACCGTTGTTCCCCCTGCTGGGATCCGGCTGTTGTTTGGGGGTTTCTTGTTGCTGAGACAAGCCCCCGAACCCAGGAGCTGAGAAAGCTGGTTTTGCTGCAGCCCGGCTGAACTGTTTGCACAGCAACTTACACAGCACGCCCTGGTCATCTGCACATGTGCTTTCAATTTTTCTGGGAGTTTCTTATAGGAAAAAGTCTCTATATGTTACAAAAATGCACGTTTTGGAAGGAACTTCTATTTTCTTCCTCTGACTGCCAGGGTTGCACTAAATGTCCTGCTCACCCTCCTCTGAAATAATTCAGGGTTGCTATCGCAAAAACAAAACTGGATTGCTGGGCGGCAGGGAGCGCTGGAGGAGAGCTGCTACCTTTCAATGATTCGTTATAGAAAGTTTTACTTTGTGAAGGTTCCGCCTATTTGCCTTTACAAAACATCTGGGGTTTTGTCTGTGTGTTTTCAGATAAACCCCGTTTCCCCGCACCACTTGGTGCTGGTTCAGGCTGATGGCCACCCCCGGACTCCCCCCTCCTCCCCGCACCCAGCTCCTCTCTTCCAGGTAGAAACGGATTTTTCTTCCCTATTCGGGAAGTCTCTGAGTTCTTCTCAAGCATAGCCTGGCTATGAAATAATTACAGATTACTTTTAACGCCAAAGATACAGCCTTACTGTTTCGGATTTATGAAGCCTCAGTGGACCCACGTGGTAGCCACTGTTTACAGTTTGAGGAATGTCCTTCATATTTGAAAATGCATTTCCATGCACACATGTGGATACACATTTATTCCTTTACATTTTCCACATAATTGTAATTAGATTATCATATATGCTTTTTACACTTGTCTTGGAGATCTTTCCATTTCAGCAGAAGAGCTCTGTCCCTTTATCTACTACTACATAGCATTCCATAAATATTTTGTGCCAAAAGTATTTCATTATTCCCCTAATGATGGAGGCACAATGTTACCATTTTCTTTTACTACTACAAAAATACTGCAGTCCATAGTTCTCTCCATATGGCTTCGTGCACATACTGAAACAAAGTCCCCCTAAAACTCAGTTCCTCCACCAAGTTTATGATTAACCTCTGTCCAAAATTTTATTCCCTTTCTTGTCCTGAAACTGTTCCCCTCAGACTGAGGGGGTATCAAAGACAAGGGGGGGGGGATTCAAGCCATGTACAAGCCCCTGTGCCCCTGTCCCAAAAAAGGCTTTAGCTTTAGTCTCCCAGGCCTCCCTGAGTCTCAAAAGACTGTCTCAAGAGTTAATGATTAGATATGGGAACATATGTATATGTATAACTGATTCACTTTGTTGTAAAGGAGAAACTAACACACTATTGTAAAACAGTTATACTCAAATAAAGATGTTTAAAAAATAAAAAAAAATTTTAAAAAAAGAGTTAATGATTGGGAAATGTGAAGATGTAGAAACATAGAATATTATAATGTTGGGTGGGGAAACTGGTAACACTTTAGACTATAAACCAGCTACCCAGCACAATCACTGAACTCCCAGCTCGCTAAAAGATACAGCTAAAGGTCTGACACACATGCCTAAGCTGTTTTTACAGGAAGCAGATCTGCACCAGATGAAAACTGCTGACTGCAAGCATGTAGACCCTGGACTGGTCAAAACCTGAAGGTTGATGATGCTTGAAACTTCATCTTGATGCCAACCAATACAAGAATTCTGCACGAGCTCATCAGGCAATCTGCAGCACCCTCCCTCACACTGCCTTTAAAACCCCTCCCCTGAAGGCCATTGGAGAGTTTGGGTCATTTGAGCATGAGCTGCCCGTTCTCCTTGCTTGGTGTCCCACAATAAATGCTATACTTTCCTTCACCACAACCTGGTGTCAGTAGATTGGCTTTACTGCACAGGCAAGTGGACCCCAATTTGGCTCAGTGACAATATGCAAATATTTCCGGAGGCAAGATTCCTAGGAGTGGACATCCTGGGTCCAAGTTGTGCTCATACACACTTGATCATTTCTATGGAACTAAAGAGACACACACAAGAGTGGGTACAAGTCAAACGAGAATCCCAAATGAGATCAATGGATGGTCTCAAAGTCGAATTCCTGGTTGAGATATTGCACTACAGTTTTTTTGGTTTTTTTGTTTTTTAAATTTAGTTTTGGCTTGTTGGGTCTTCATTACTGCGTGTGGGCTTCCTCTAGTTGCAGCGAGCGGGGGCTACTCTTCGTTGCAGTGCACAGGCTTCTCATTGCGGTGGCTTCTCTTGTTGTGGAGCACGGGCTCTAGGCATTCGGGCTCAGTAGTTGTGGCTTGCAGGCTCTAGAGCGCAGGCTCAGTAGCTGTGGCTCACGGGCCCATCCGCTCCGCGGCATGTGGGATCTTCCCGCACCAGGGCTTGAACCCATGTCCCCTGCGTTGGCAGGCGGATTCTTAACCACTGCGGCACCAGGGAAGTCCTGTACTACAGTTTTGCACAAAGTTATCATTGGGGGAAACAGGGCAAAGCTATAGGAGATCCTTCTGTATTATTTCTTGCAACTGCATGTGAATCTACAATTATTCATTAATTAAGCTGTTCACTTAAAATTGAAACACTACCAAACTGCCCTCCGGCTCTATTTGCAGAATTAACCGAGAAGGCCATAAGCATATACATTGTTCACTAGTGCGTCAGGAAAGATTTGAAGAACAATGAAACTTGTATTTGGCAGAGAGGGAGAAATTTACTCCCAATGTAGACTGCTGACAAGGAGTTCAACAGAGGGGCGCAGTGGGAAAGCTAGATACCATTCCATTCTTTCTGAGCAAAATCTTCATAGTAGAGCTTCTTTATTTACTTTTCATTAAATTCCAAAAATATAAGGGTTTTGCATATTCAAATTTAACTTGATTGCCCCAAATGACAATAAAGACGATTTCCAGGTTGTTGCCTTAGTACCTGGGAGGGAATTAATCACCATTTTCTCTTCTCATTATATTTATAATGTTGATCAACACCTGTGGACATTGGAGGATGCAAACTGATTTTTTTTAACTATTTAACAACAGTTCTAGTCAGGAATTGGAAAACCATTACAAGGGAAGTTCATGCATTTTTAAGGATCTACATGGGGATAAAGTTGAATTACATGTATATGAGCTGGGATTATAGAGAAACAGGTTGGCTTACAAAAAGCCACAAGAGCAGAACAATCTTACCAGCTTCGAGTCAGTGTCTGTGTGTGTCTGCATGTTCAGAAAACTTGGCCCAGGTTAGGTAAGAAGAAAGAATTCTGGCCTGTAGCAGCAGTAAGGCCATAATCTTCTTTATCAGGTGCAGACTTAACCACTAGCCACTGCCCCACCCCTAGATGTCCATGGCTGACATCATTCATGGATTATAAGACTTTCCTCCCGAGGCCTTGGGGAGCCTCGACAGTCACCTCCAATCAGTCAAAGTTGAAACCTCTTGTCTATCCAGCTGGCAATTTTTCTAGCACAAAACCTTTAAAAACCTAAAGGTGCACATCTCCTCTGGTCATTTGGAATGATCTGCTTTTCCTGCAAAATTCCTATCTGAGTTGTGCTCGCCTAACTGGCTCTGCACGCTGAGCTGGCTGATGTTGTGACTTTAGAAAGCTGTCACTCATTCTTACTCCATCGACCAGCGCAGTAAGATTCAAACAAGGGTGTGTTTTTAAAAAATCTGGCATAATGCAGTATTCTTGAGGAAACAATTGGACAAATCGAAATTGAGAGAGAGTCTCCATAACAATAGGGCTGAATTCTTCCGAAATGCCAGTGGGGTGGGGTAAAAGACAAAAGTGGTGGAGGAGCTTTCCAGATGAAAGGAGAATGAAGACACTTGATCACTAAATGTGATGATCCTTGACTGGATCCTGACTGGGGAGGACAAGACATAAAAGACATGAAAGCCACAACCATGGAGATTTAAATACAAATGCATTTAAACAAATATATACAAATGTATATCGGATACTCATAGTGCATCAATGTCAAATTTCCTGCGTGTGATCGCTGCGTCACCAGCACTTATGTCAAAGAAGCTGTGTTCTTAGGAGATGCTCGCTGAAGTGGTCAGTGCGGAGCCGCGCGGGAGCTTGACGCAGGGGGAGAAATGCGTGCCCCTATGTACACGTTTTGCACCAAATAGAAAAAGTTAACGCAAGCCCTACAGTCAAAAAGCTTGAGTACATATAAAGCCCACATTGCCCACAAGCCATTGCCATTCCTCATAAACCCAGCAGCCCCATGTCCCAGGACCTTGGGCTGACGGCGAACACTGTTCTCATTGCACAAGTATGCAGGGTCCTAAAACAAACAAACCACAGCCTGTCTTTATCAAAATTTTTGATATTTTGGTCATCAGGGGATTTTCTCCCTTAACATTTTTAATATTGCTCTAAAATTTTTCTCCCAATGACTGCATTTTTCGGTGCCCCCTTAAATTTTTTGCCTCACTTGCTTCCTCCTAATCCTAGCCCTGCTGAAGAATGATGATGTCGACAGTTTACTCACAAATGATTCATTTAAAAAAATATGTGTAGAGGTATTCATTATACATGGGCTTACTTATATACATACATATTACATAGGTGTGTGCACACACACGCATACCTACATACGTGCATACACACACAAAGACATAAGCAAATGTGGCAAAATCCTATCAACTGACGAACTGAAGTGACGGATGTACAAATATTCATTGTATTATTCTTGCAGTTTTTCTGTAAGTGGAAAGATTTTCAAGATATAACAATGGCAGGGGAAGAAATTAATAAATGAAAATAAAAACCTGATATACATTTTTTTATAGGTTAAACTCACGTTGAAAAATGAAGCTGCTATTGTGAGTGTGACCTGGGTCTTGTCCTGGTACTGACTCCACTAAAGGAAGGAGATGATGTGCCTCACATGCAAATGTCCATGCAGGAGCGGCCCCTGGCGAGGATTTGTGATGGGAGGAAACGTGAGGTCCCTGAAGCGTCAGCTCTCCTCTTTGGGTTAAGCGCATAAAATTGTCTCAGCAATGAGCGTTGTTACTGAAAAAAGTATTATCAGTCAACCTCAGGTTTGTTTGACATGGCAATATTAGAAATATCAGGGAGGAGGATTACTCTGGGAGAAATGGTTCCTTAATAAAATATGAACGACAACTTAGAGATGTTGAATGACGTACCCAATCTTTTAAATAATGTATGGGCTTTTCAAAGAGTTGAGGTTTACATCTTCAAGTGACACAGGCAAGCTTATTTTTTTAACATAATAGGTCAAGGCAGATGATGGATAGTTAGATAAATGATGGACAGACGACAGACAGACACATGGTATGTAGATAGATATATTAGATGTCTATATAGAGAGACAGATGGCATATGAACAGATAATATGTAGTATTTGGCTATGCAAATACTTTTCACTTAAAATGATTCATTACATATATATTTAAAATTATTTTATACTATTATTTTAAATAGTTTTCTTAATCAGTAAGTATCACTTCTGAACATCTAAGAAATAATTCAAACATTTTAAAAGATTTATAAACAATGAAGTTCACACTAGTATTATTTAAAATAGCAAGAAATTAGAAATAATCTAAGTATCCAACAATATGGAAATAGCTAAGAAATATGATACAGCCATTTTAAAGGGTAGTTTCAAAGGGTTTGAAACTTAGAAAATCATTACAACATACTTTGTGGGGAAAGCAGGAATCAAAAAATACTTTTCTAGCAAAAATAAACAAATGAGACCCAGTCAAACTTATAAGCTTTTGCACAGCAAAGGAAACAAAACAAAAAGACAACCTACAGGATGCAAGAAAATATTTGCAAACGAGGCAACTGACAAGTGCTTAATTTCCAAAATATACAAACAGCTCATACACTCAATAACAAAAAAACAAACAACCCAATCAAAAAATGGGCAGAAGACCTCAATAGACATTTCTCCAAAGAAGACATACAGATGGCCAATTGGCAGATGAAAAGAAACCCAATATAGCTAATTATTAGAGAAATGCAAATCAAAACTACAATGAGATATCACCTCACCCTAGTCAGAAGAGCCATCATCAAAATGTCTACAAACAATAAATGCTGGAGAGGATGTGGAGAAAAGGGAACAGTCCTAACACTGTCAGTGGGCAGGTAAATTGGTACAGCCACTATGGGGAACAGTAGATAGGTTCCTTAAAAAACTAAAACTAGAGTTGCCATATGATCCAGCAATCCCACTCCTGGGCATATATCTGGAGAAAACTCTAATTTAAAAAGATCCATGCACCCCAGTGTTCACTGCAGCTCTATTTACAATAGCCAAGACATGGAAGCAACCTAAGTGTCCATCAACAGATGAATGGATAAAGAAGATGTGGCACATATATACAATGGAATACTACTCAGCCATAAAAAAGAAAGAAAGAATGCCATTTGCAGCCACATGGATGGACCTAGAGATGATCATACTAAGTGAAGACAGAGAGAGACAAATACCATATGATATCACTTGTATGTGGAATCTAAAATATGACACAAATGAACTTACGAAACAGAAACAGACTCACAGACACAGAAGACAAACTTATGGTTACCAGAGGGGAAAGGGTGCGGCGGAGGGATAAAGTAGGAGTTTGGGATTAGCAGATACACACTACTGTATATAAAATAGATAATAAACAAGGACCCACTGTATAGCCCAGGGAACTACATTCAATATCCTGTAATAAACCATAACGGAAAAGAATATGAAAAAGAATGTGTATACCTATGTATAACTGAGTCACTTTGCTGTACACCAGAAACAAACACAACATTGTAAATCAACTATACTTCAATTTTAAAAAATACTTTTGTAAAAATGTCATGAAGAGATTGGTGGTAGGACGGGAATAAAACACAGACCTACTAGAGCATGGACTTGAGGATATGGGGAGGGGGAAGAGCGGGCTGTGACGAAGTGAGAGAGTGGCAGGGACATATACACACTACCAAACGTAAATTAGATAGCTAGTGGGAAGCTGCTGCATAGTGCAGGGAGTTCACCTCTGTGCTTTGTGACCACCTAGAGG
Organism: Kogia breviceps; assembly: GCF_026419965.1. Lineage (NCBI taxonomy): Eukaryota > Metazoa > Chordata > Mammalia > Artiodactyla > Physeteridae > Kogia > Kogia breviceps. The sequence continues at coordinate 122,765,632 of NC_081330.1, read as the reverse complement.
GGTGGGATGGGGAGGGTGGGAGGGAGGGAGACGCAAGAGGGAAGAGATATGGGAACATATGTATATGTATAACTGATTCACTTTGTTGTAAAGGAGAAACTAACACACTATTAAAAAAATACTTTTGTAATAGGATTGCCATATTAAATCAGGCAAAGAAACAAACAAAAAACCATCATGATGTACTGAAAATACACCGAAAAAAGTCACTAAAACCTTAATAGTAAAAATTACATAATAAATGTTAGATACACACATGAATAGTTCTTTTAAAATTCTGTCACCCAGCCAGGGACCTTGCCTAATCAACTTATCTAAAATAGTGGCTCTCACCCTCACTCTTTACCCTAATCTCCTTCATTTTTCTTCTCGTTTCCTGACGTAATGACACGTGTATGCTTATTCCTTGTTGCCTCCACTAACACATAAGCTCTTCGAGGGCAAGGACCTTGTCTTTTTCACAGCCTCAAACCGTGCCTGGCACATAACAGATGCTGAGTAAAAATGTGTTGAATGAATGAATGGAGAAGTTACCCTAGAGCACTTCAAATATGATTGAAATTGTGAGAAATCACACCACTTTGGGAATAAAACATTCCACATCCTGTGAAAAAAAATGAAATAATCTATATGAGTGCTCAGAACCCCCAAAAGCAAGCCATATAATCTCACATAAACTAGATGATTCATCTGAGGGTCTAATTCTAGCTTGATGGACTGGAAGGCTCAAAGGGAATCTAAAGACTATCTCGTGCCCAATCATAAATGGTGAAACATCACAACCCCAGTATGCAGGGATCTGGACTTGCTCTGCATCCGTTCTGGATCCAGAAGGATCGGTTCTGGTGAGTGATACGCACACACCCCTACCAGAGTTCGGAGGTTCGTACAAACGATGCATGAAATCCATGGTCCGACGTTTCAGAAAGTGGATGCAACGGCAGCATTCTAGACAGAAAGAACATCCTAGGACATCCTGGGGCTCGACACAGACTTCAGACATTCAGCAAGATGCAGGTTGACCAAAAAATGCACTCCGGGGAACACTTTGAAGATAGAAAGCCACCAATTCCTGCATATTCTATCATATATGTTTTAATTTATCAGTATTTTCCTTTAAAGTTTCTGCCTTTGATATTATGATCAGAAGAGAGCTTCCCTTTCATGTACATTCACGAACATTTTATTCCAGTATTTTATACCATCGTTTAAAAATGTTTTAACGTTTTCCGAAAACCAAGATTCGTTTTTAGATGATGATGTGAAATAAGAATTTAATCTTTATCCCCAAATAGTTAACTAATTAAGATTAACTTACGTGATATTCCAGAGTCGTGAAAATCAGAAAAGGTCCAGAACAGCATTAACAGAAATATAACGCTAGCTACCTGTGTAATGTAAAACTGGACTGTAGTCACATTTAAAAAGTAAAAAGAAGTGAAATTAATTTTAATAATGAAATGTACCTAACATATTCAAAATATTATCGTTTCCACGTGTAATCAGCATCCACCAGGACCTCAGTAAGTGCAAGTCTCGATGAACTGTGACGGTTTCAAGTATTTGGCTTTTTTATATATGAAATAAAACGCAAGAAAATAAAATTTTAGCAGAGATTTATTCATGGAAGGAAGGAAAGAAAGGGGGAAGAAGGGAAGAACTGAATCAGGAACCCATCTTGGAATACTTATATTCAGCCTAATCTTACCCACCCAGATTTATATGTGTCTACACGCTATTCAGAATGGTGATCCTTAGATCATCGAAGATCATGAATCTTGAAAAACAGCCTATTAATTTCACCCTACTTCACAATTTTTTTAAGTTTCTTAACAACAAGAGCTAAAACCAGAGAAGTTTCTGACTGCCCCTTGGTTAGAGGGAACAGTAAACTAACCGGGGGTTTTCACGCCCCACGTGTGTCAGCTTAGCTCACTTGAGAGTCTAGCTGTTGCGTGTCTACACTAGGTACCCTGGGCACGGCAGGCAACAGCCCGTTTATTTCCAAGTATCTTCCCGCGGACAGTCGGGACTACTGGTATAGGAGGAATTTTTCCAGTGGCTCCGGCAGATACAGTTTGTGGATGGTCTGATGACAGGTGCGACCCAAGCACTTCCGGACACACAGGCGGCACAGCTGGGAAAGAGCAGGCGGGCCTGAGGGAGGAATTAAAACGCGCGGTCACAGAGGCGGTGTCAGGAGATGTGCTGGGGCCCGAGGGTCGGGCCACAGGGACCTCCCGGCTCTAGCTGCGCATGCGGCGGTGCTGGCTGGGTCCCCACTCACACTCGGCGGGGCCCTCCATTCTCGCAAGGATCCCGGCTCAGCAGAGGATCTGGAGAGAGGATCCAACTCACTTAGACCCTATAATACCCTGAACCCCAGTCTCATGGGGTCTCATGGAGTCATGGTGCCCAACCAAGACGTTGAGTCCTGAAGGAAAGCCAACTAACGAGTGTCCAAACTACGGCTGAATAGGCTGACTGAGCATTTGGCTGGGATCCTTGTCACACAGGGGCATTTGTAATCATGCCCCATTATTTCCTTAGCTGACTGTATCGATAAAGATCCACGCAAGTAGATCCATGCGATTCCTGGACTATACAAAGTTTTCCTTTTCAAGAAAATCCTATTGTCACAGCGTCCAGCACCCCCATGAGAAATGGTGACTACACAGGCAAAGAAATAGCTGGGTGACACTTGGATAGATACTGCCGAGGCGCGTCCACGTGACAGAACGCTACTGGAGGAGCAGACCATCGCCCTTCGTTCAAAGCTTGGGAAGCAAGGATGCAAAGTGTCTCTCCTGTCACACAACAGAGTGACCTCTGACATAGCTGCTGTTCATCCTTCTAGAGCAAGCAGCTGTATGTATGAAGACAGAGACAGAGGAACTTGTTTAGAAGAAATATGAATCCTGGACCTGGAAACATTTTTGATGGAAGGAAACAGGCAATGTGACACCTCCTATAAACCATATTCTCAGCGAAGAGTTGTTAAGGGTCCCATATTTCCAAACTGGGAGCTGGTAAGGAAGGTCCTAATTCTTCCAGTAGAGGCTCAAATCAAAGAACAATCATTAATGACACAGACTACCGGAAATAATCTAGACCCATCTTACTCAACGTGTGACCTCAGACTGGCAGCGTCAGCTTCACCTGAGAGCCTGGTGGCCGTGCAGCGTCTGGGACCCCACCCAAGAGCTCCTGAATCAGAATCTGCATTTGAAGGAGGTCCCGAGGTGATTCATATACACGTTGAAGCTTAAGAAGCACTGGTCTGGAGAGTATTCCTGAAACTATTGAACCAAGCACACCACTCGGAAGGTATACAAGACCGGGGGGCACTTCCACAAAAGGGAACTGGTGAGTGAAATTAAACTCTCCCTCACTAGCAACTGTTTCAGAAGATCCAGGATCGGGGCATCAAAACATTAAGAGTGCACATTGGGGCTTCCCTGGTGGCGCAGTGGTTGAGAATCTGCCTGCCAATGCAGGGGATACGGGTTCGTGCCCCGGTCCGGGAAGATCCCACATGCCGCGGAGCGGCTGGGCCCGTGAGCCGTGGCCGCTGGGCCTGCGCATCCGGAGCCTGTGCCCCGCAACGGGAGAGGCCACAACAGTGAGAGGCCCGCATACCACAAAAAAAAAAAAAAAAAAAAAAAAAAGAGTGCACATTGGAAACTTATGGTTACCAAAGGGGAAGAAAGGGAGGGATAAATTAGGCCTGTGGGGTTAACAGATACACACTACTGTATATAAAGTAGATAAACTACAAGGACCTACTGTATAGCACAGGGACCTATACTCGATATTTTGTAATAACCTATAAGGGAAAAGAATCTGAAAAAGGATACACACACACACAGACACACATCTGAATCGCTGTGCTGTATACCTGAAACTAACACGACATTATAAGTCAAGTATACTCCAATAATAAAAAAAAAAAACAAGAGTGCAAGTTGGAATCCTATTTCTTGGTTAGCATCCTAAGACCTACTTTTTAGTAGCCAGGTAACCTTCTGAAAGCCCATCTCTTCATGCTCCTCTTTTCCCGCCTGCAGCTGGGATAGCACCAGTTACTATAAAGTTCTCATGGCTTTAAAGTTCTGAGAATTCAGTGAGCTGAATCTATGTTTCAGACCTAGCTCAGTGTCTGACACGTGGAAAGCTGAATTATTATTATGACTTTAATAGTCTCCCGAGCAGACAAACGCTCAGAAGAGGCTCAGACAGTGTTCTCCTTCTGTAGGGACACAGCACGGTTCTCTTTAGAATCTGGGATATGAAGCCTTGTAGACGCCACCTTCCCTCCTCGAGCATCTAGAGATGCATTAGCCCCTGTGGACACGGGCGTGGGGCAATGCGGAGCGCAAACCCACCTACTCCCTGAGCTGGAGAACAGGCAAACAACCTCACCGTTTAGTCCAGTTTCTGAAAGACACACTCTGTGTCCACCCGACTGTCTCTACTCAAGCATTTTTCATTTTCCCCCAACTGCCTCCAAATATTACAAAGCAGAGTTTTGGTCTGCTCCATCACGTGCTTATGCCAGGATAGACAAGACGGCCCAGCCCTTTCACCAAAGTTCTCCTGATTATTTTCTTGTTAATGCAAATACAAAGCAACATGCCAGTGGTAAGTAAATGTCCCTTTGTTATAAGTGAATACGGCCAGCAGACAAAAATCCCATCTCTGAGATGCTAGGACTTGCCCCCTCCCACGTGCCACTGCCAATTAAAAAGACGAAAAGGAAAGGGTTAAGAGAGTCTAGCGGGGAGACCGGGAGGAGAGAGGGCACACGTGCCTGTGGAAGAGAAACGGGCGCCCAGCCCTTCCTTACCTTCCCGGAGCAGAAGTGCCTGCTCCGCGCCGCTTTTCGGAGCTGCCAGATCAAGCGCACTTTTGCCCTGAGCGTTTTTGCACTTGAGGTTAGCCCCGTAGTCTATCAGCAGGTGGATGATTTCCACACTGTTCTGCTTCGCGGCGGCATGGAGGGGGGTGTCCAGCCACTGGCCGTGGTCAACATTGGCTCCTTAACAAAGCAGATGACCACAATTCAACACCCAAGGTTAACGGAGAAGCAATACGAGCCTGCGATGTGCTAGCCAGCGATAACGACATCTTAAACGCCACGACATATTTGACAAGTCTTTGAAAATATATGACTGAAGCTCAGACCCTCAGCAATGCCTACTGTTTCCAAATACTCTGATGAGAAAAGTATCGAATAAAGAGATTTCTAGTTATTTTCAATGCTTTACTTGCCTTCCCACAGGAACTGTGTGACAGACAAAATCAAATCTTCGCAGCTCCTTTTACATAGAGTTATTTTGCTTTTTGGCAAAGGACACGGCTAGGTTTATTTGGTATTTACATTATTCTGGGCTCGAAAAACAGTTTTCTGAATTACTATAGGGAGTGGTAAATGATAGGGGATTTAAAAAAAGACCAAAAAAATCTTAGAGACAAAAATTCTTATTTAAAGGTTCTTAATACAATCTCGACCTTTATGTCAGTGGCTAAGTTTGGGGAATCTTTAACCAAATAATAGTTTCAAGACCTTTTACTCTTCCCTGGACTCTCGGTTTCTGTACATGCCGTTGAGAATTAAAAAACTAATTTAGCAGGGTTGATCTAAAGCACTCAATGACAAATGTCTGCTGTTTTTACTAGCCAGCATCTTCCTGGTGACCGTCACACCTAGATTTCCCTCTGGGGAATTATGTCCCATGATGCCCAGCTCATGTGTTTCCAGTGAAGCCCTACAACTGCAGTGTAGACTGAAATCTAGGCCTAAGCCAATCAGGGTATTGTATTCCCTGGGCCGCCATGATTGGTTCAGAAATGGACATGTGACTTTTAAAAAGCCAGTGAAATACAATTGGTTGTTTTCCCCTAGGATTTATGGGAAAGGGACTCTTGCTCTCTCTTCAGACCACCAAGGAGAACCATACCAGGTAAATGGAGCCAATGTCAAAAGAAGCAGAACTGAGAACTACAGACACTCATCTCTGAAGTTGTTTTAACCATTTAGATATCAAATGCTGTCAGAATGTTGTCCAGCCTGGCAAGAACTTTGCCTCTGAAGCCATGGAAAACCAACGAGGTTAACTGGTTCTTCTCATGAAAAGACTTCTGGAAGTTACCTAATTCTAGAAGCTTCTTCACACAGTCTAGCCTCTGATAGGTGCAAGCCACATACAGGGGAGTTCCAAGGTGAGGCACTTCCTGGTCAATGTTAACGTTATTTGCCAGCAGAATCTCCATGCACTCTCTATTACCTGGTGGAACACAAGATAACCTCACTCAAGTAAGGGAAATATTAACTATTCACAGAATTATAAGACTGCTTATCTGGAATGGGCTTTAGAAGCAACCAAGATTTTTTTTTCAGCAGAAAAAAATTGGGGAGGTGGGGGAAATCTTAGAAATCTCCAACACAGAAAGATTAGAAAGAAGAGCATGCCCATGCACTGCCCCCTGCCCCACTGAGATTCTTCCCTGCAGCCTCGAGGTACCTCCAACCAAACTAAGGGTTCCAAGGAACACAGCTGAAATCACTCTCTATAATAAGTCACCGGACTACAGGCAGAGGTTACAAGACCCAGGGGAATAAACGACTCATGCTATTATTACCCTGAAAAGCCAGTGCTCAAATCCAAGGCCCAGCCCTGACCCATCCATCTCCATTACAAATCTCTCCTTCTCTTCCTCGCCCATGCATGTAAGATTGGGTGAATGGTGACGCCATGCACCTCCTTATTTTGGTCAACTTCTAAGACCCCTGTGAGAATTAATAAAAAGCCTCAAGTATAGAATCTATTTAAATGCACTCTCAAGTTTAGTGGCCAACAAGAACTAGATAAATAAGCATTCTCCTTGGAGAGTTCACCCAGTGAAGAGATAGACATGATTAATTTGCAGCATAGGAATGATTTGTTTGGGAGCAGATGCTTCTGAGGTATTGATGGGAGTTTTATAAAGAGTTGGTTCTTTTTTGAAGGTTTAAATGTTTCCTAAAAAAACCAAAATCTTATCCTCACTGATTAGCTTAACCAACCTTTTCTTTAGAGATGACACCAAAATAAGCTTCATCTCAAGCCTGCTTGATTCATCACAAATTCTGAATTAAGCATAATTATGCATTAAAAACTACAAGTAAGGCTTCCGTGAATTCCAACTCTTTTACTATTGTTCACATAAGTAAATTTTATACCTCAATTAGAGCATTAATCTGTCAAAGTACTGACTCGGACTGACCCCGCTTGTTCCTAGAGGTTTAAAGCTGTAAGAATCCAGAAATAATATCTAATCAGGACCTAAAACTGCCTGATAAATTCAGTGTATCTAATAAACATTTAAAATCATAACTCCTGTCCCTTTTTTTTTTTTCCAGAAGAAACTGAGCCTAGCTTGAGTTAAATGTAAGTGTTCTCAGGAAGTTTTTAAAAAATGAATATATAAAGTCAAATGACTGGCACTGGTATAATAGTATCTAAAATCATGAATTTCCTATCCATCCTTCCACTCTGTGGACACTGGGCCCTCACACGTTTTTATGATACAGAAAAAAATATCTAGAGACACATGAATTCAGCTGTTTATGAGAAGCATGTATATACCAGAGGTACACAGATACCAAACACTCCATATGTAACCATCCAAGCACTGCAGAATTACTTAATTCAAACCATTACCAACGTTCATCCATTTTTAAGCATTTGGATGGAAATACAGATAATAGATTAATTTTTACTTCAAATCAATATTTTAAAATTTTTAAACATTTTTATACTATTTCCAAAGTAGACTATTTCCCTACAACGTAAAGGACTTACTTGAAGTTTGGGAAATAATCAGCATCACTGATTAATTAATAAATGTTTGTTAAATACGTATAGGACATCAAAACCATAGATACATTGAGACTTGGGGGGTTTGTATCATTTACAGTAATCCACTGCAAAAAAAAAAAAAAATACCAAGTGACACGTTTAACAACCTGGGACAAAACTTTCACTATTGCCTTTTGAAATAAAGACTTTAATTCTCATTATACCAGCAAAGATCACTGTGCTACAGTGTTCTAACTTCTCCACGGTATTTCTTTTTTTTTTTAATTAAAAAATTTTTTTTTTCTGTTTTGGCCGTGCTATGCAGCTTGCAGGATCTCAGTTCCCCGACCAGGGATTGAACCCGGGCCATAGCAGTGAAAGCACCGAATCCTAACCACCAGACCACCAGGGAACTCCCTCCACTGTATTTCTGATCTCAATAAGAGAATAACTCCACCGCTGGGTAACACAAAAAATGTTGCTCTTTGGGTGTGACCTTTGACAAATGGCGTTGGCCTTTCAATGGCTCTTCTTGTTCATGTCTAGTCTATGCATACAGTTTTAAAATTCCTTAATTTTACTCTTTTCCATCATTTCAAAAGCAACTGAGAACACAGAAATCTAGAATCCACCTCAAGGTTTCCAATGGCACGGTTTTTTACAGTTGCAACTCTTTTTCAATAACTAATGTCCTTGAGAGCTATCAGCTCATCTAGAGTATATTGCTTGTTGTGGACAGTTACCCTTAACCCTCCATTAGAGACACTATCGGTCTGGGCTTTCAGACACTTTCACCACTTATTTTATGGTTGTGGTTGATGTTTTATGGGCTTTGGGGCATGAACTGTTCTTTTCTGGTAAGGACAGAGACATGAACACAGTACAGCTCGTGGAAGTTACCCCTGCACTCCTGACTCCACCAGCTGACGCCCAAACACCAGCAAGGAGCCTCAAGCAACGCCTGTTGGGAGACTGAACCCAGGAAGGAGGACATCGGAGGCAGACAGCCATTCCCTGGTTCTCAGAAGAGCTGCCTCATGCCCCAGTGGTATTTCCTAAACATTTAGGTATGTTCAAGTTACTGCTGTGGGATTTCTAAGCCACACCTAGTCTACTGGTAAAGAAGATTTGGGCGATCCTTGCAAAGTAAACACTCTATGACTGATTCATGCAGATTGGAGGGAGCCCACCAATGTTCTGTGTGCGACGTGATGCCTCGTTTACCTCTCTTCACTGCCTCGTGGATGGGTGAAGCCAGGTGCACCTCGAGCTGGGCCTTGGCTCCAAACTCCAGCAGCATGTTGACACACGCAGCGCTGCCACTGCAGCAAGCATTGAAGAGGGGCGTGGCTCCGTGAACTGTCACCCCATTGACCTAACAATGGGCAAAGAGAGAACCAGAGGGTTTGCTATTTCTTTCTCACCATCTCCAAAGCGTGCATTCCTATGTATCTGCCTGGAGAAACTTCCCATGCCAGGGAATGAACGAGGGAACTCCACATCCTTACAGTATTGTGCAGGTTTTTTTTAGGTACCAGTAGCTTATCAACTCTCACCTATAAATATCAATAGTAGCACAAATGAGGCCAAATGGGACAGTTTTAAAGATGTACTCAGGGGTATTCTAGAGCTTCCTAGGAGCCTCCTAGTTGTGAGGAGTGGTCCTGTATGGTGGCTCAGAACATGGTCTCCGGAACAATTAGCTTGCGTTCAAATCCCAGCCCTCTCTCCTTTATGTGCTCAGAGATCTGGTTGGGATACTAACTTTCTGTGCCTGGGTTTCCTTATCTGTAAAATGAGGACCGTAAAAGAATCGACCTCAGGAGGTTATTGGGCGGATGAGGTGAGTTACTATATGGTAAACACCTAGAACGTTGCCTGGTGCCCAGTAAGCGTTCAAGAGACATTTGCAACAATTATCTCCATGATCTCCATTTTCCATTCATATGGAAAGGTGAGAACCAGAACATCTGGAAGGCATCTTTGAGTATTAGCGACAGATTGAAAAGAACATCCTGGAACCAAGGCATTCTGGTGGGGAGGCTCTGGCAGGATTGACATGTAGGACAACGAAGGTTTGATGTCAAGCCATTCTGCCTCAACAACTAAGGACATAACGCTTGTGATCATCAGGATGCTAAATTTTCTTGTTTCAGAAACAAGATCTTTCTCCGCAATGCCAGCATAGCCCCCATTCAACTGGAAAGTTAAAGATGAGATGCTAAGATGGCAGAGACAGACACGGACAAATATGTGTAAATTCATAACCTCTAAGGATTTCTAGCATGTTGTGATTAATTACATGTGGAGATGGAAGAAACAGGTTGATTTCAGGCTTGGGGCTGGGGAGACCAGGAATATGTTTCACCTGGTCTCTGAGGCTGGGAATCCAAGAGAGGAGCCACTCCCAGAGGGAAGAACATGATAAGCACAGTTTCAGATGCACTGAGTTCGAAGCAACCACGGGACTGCCAATTTTGAGGAATTTTCTACTGATTGATCAACTTTCTCTATTCCTTCTCTCACTCTGATTTGAATGTTAAATAGTATAATATTTAGTGACTGTTCCCTCATAAGATTGCCAAAGACAAGGGACCACGTCGTACTCTTTGTCCCCCACAGAACCTCCCAGAAGCTCCTCCACTTCCCACCTGTGACTCCAGTCACCTAGCTTCAAAGAAAATGGCCACCCCCAAACTTTGCCCTCAAAGAAGCACTACCTAATGAAAATACATGACCGCTATGGCATTGGGAAAATCGCTTTGCCCAAGGAAGACTTTTATATTCAGTTCTACACAAAGAAACCTGACTTCCATATAAAATGCAAAGAAAAATCTTTTGTTAGGCACTTAAAAACATTATAGCTCATGAAACAAAGAATACAAGGACTGAGTTCAAAAACGAAAGTAACGGGCTTGCCTGGTGGCGCAGTGGTTGAGAGTCCGCCTGCCAATGCAGGGGACACGGCTTCTCGCCCCGGTCTGGGAAAATCCCATACGCCACGGAGCAACAAGGCCCGTGAGCCACAACTACTGAGCCTGCGTGTCTGTAGCCTGTGCTCAGCAACAAGAAAGGCCACGATAGTGAGAGGCCCGCGCACTGCGATGAAGAGTGGCCCCCGCTTGCTGCAACTAGAGCAAGACCTTGCACAGAAACGAAAACTCAACACAGCCATAAATAAATAATAAAAATAAAGGAATTCCTTTAAAAAAATATTTTTTTAAAAAACGAAAGTAACATCAAAACAATATCTGGTGACTAAATAAAACTCCTTGACATTTACAAAAGTATTAATTTCAGAATTCTATGCTGATAGCTGTACTACATACAGCAGCTCAGTCACTCCTTGAAAAGGAGAGAATTTAAAAATAAGATAAAGTTCATTGTGTAGTGTTTTTCCAATGTATTATTTGTTACAAGCTCATTTAGTTTGATAATTTTGCTCAACAAAAATCGTTGTGGGTGTAGCGTGTTGAATTAAGAGTGGTTTTTGACTGCTGTTCTTATTTATTTTTTTCATAGTTTTTTAAATGTAATTAAAATTTTTTGGCCGCACTGCGAGGCATGCAGGATCTCCTCCGCCCAGGGATGGAACCCATGCCCCCTTCAGTGGAAGCGCCGAGTCTTAACCACTGGTCCACCAGGGAAGTCCCCTGTTGTTCTTTTTTTTTTTTTTTTTTTTTTTTTTGCGGTACACGGGCCTCTCACTGCTGTGGCCTCTCCCTTTGTGGAGCACAGGCTCCGGATGCGCAGGCTCAGCGGCCATAGCTCACGGGCCCAGCCGTTCCGCGGCATGTGGGGTCCTCCCGGACCGGGGCACGAACCCGTGTCCCCTGCATCGGCAGGCGGACTCCCAACCACTGCGCCACCAAGGAAGCCCTCCCCTGTTGTTCTTTTTCAATGTGTTCTTTTAAATGTTTTAAAATAAGTTTTCCAAGATAAGTTTTCAAATTACTTTAGCTCAAGCTGTTTTTTTTCCAAGTTAGTATCACAGTTCTGAACAAATTCCGTAAATTACCTTATCTGAACGTTGGCACAGGGACATACAGGCTGAAGGGAGGGGTAACCACCAGTGTCTTCCCGACCATCCAAGAATATGGGCGCCGACGGGGCCAGGCCTGCGCACCCCACCGCGGGGAAGTGTTCTGGAAGGTGATGGGTCTTTAGATATTAGCGGTTGCACCTGCGCAGCCAGACCCGCGGGCGGGGATGGTACTCACGTGGGCGCCGTTCTCCAATAGGGCCTTAGCGCAGGCCACGTGGCCTCCCAGGCACGCCTCGTGGAGAGAAGAGACCCGGTTAATTGTTACCAGGTTCACATTGACGCCCTACAATTTGGAGAGAAGTGCGTTAAAGGCTGCATCGGCAATAAGAATAAACGGCAAGGTTGTCGGACGTGTTTGTGAAGTGTTCGTGGCCTGCGGGCACCACCTAGAGAGGAGTAGAGGCCGCGACTAGGGGAATCCAAACACAGCTGGGAGCCTCGGATTCATTGATTCAGCAAAAGCTCATTCAGTATCCTGGGCCAGGCGATGTGCCAGCACCTGGGGCTTCAAAGCTTATGACATGGGTCTCTCTCCTCTAAGAGCTTAGTGGGGAGACAGAAATGGTGGGGTATGGTGGGGAGGAACCCAGCCAGAATACTGCCATACTGGAAGCCTGCTCACATTTTAATTGGGGACATAGGGTATCCTTGAATCTGCCTTGGGGAGTAAGAGAAAACTTTGCAAATGAGGTAGTATTTAGCTACGGCTTGAAGCATAAAAATTTCAAACTAGGCCGCATAGCACAGGGAGATCAGCTCGGTGCTTTGTGACCACCTAGAGGGGTGGGATAGGGAGGGTGGGAGGGAGATGCAAGAGGGAGGGGATATGGGGATGTATGTATATGTACAGCTGCTTCACTTTGTGATACAGCAGAAACTAACACACCATTGTAAAGCAGTTCTACTCCAATAAAGATGTTTTAAAAAAAAAAAACTAGGAAAGCAAAAAAAAAGCATTCCCTTAGGAGGGAACAGGATATGCAAATGTGGGACGCAGAGGAGGGCGAGGCAGGGCGCGTAGGTGGATAGTTGCTATATCTCTGGATCAGAAAGAGCCCACACGTGACAGAGGCGGAAGAAAAAAGAGGGAGTGGGGGGAGGGGGAAGATGAAAGGGGACGGTAAGCTAGAGCCAGATCGTGAAAGGCCTTGGTTTCCGAACGGGGGCGGAGGTGGGGATGACGCCCAGGCTCAAGAGTAGAAAGTAAAATAGTTGATGCGATGCTCGTAGGGTTCCTGGCCTGAGTAGCCGTGATGCTGACTGCCAGACCTCCACTGCCTGCCGAGCTCTCGGCAGGACCAGGGTCTGGAGCCCGGGGCTTCTCCTAACGCTCTTCTCCTTCCCCAGATCCGAGCGTCTCCGCCCAGTCCTACCACACTCGCCCTCCCCGTCGTGCCGTGCTCCACTTTCCTCGCCTCGGAGTCCATTTGACAGATGCCAGGCTCCGCCTAGCTGCCGGCCAACTTCACGCCCTGACTGTACAACTTGGCCCTTACCGCTTGCCCCCATGATCGCCACTTTCTATCTGTGAAAGGATTTAGGTTCTGCCACGACCCAGCCGAGTTCTGCTTTTGATTCTCTGCCTCGAAACTGACCTGCTGAAACGCTCCAAAACCTAGTGCAAGACCCTGGACCCCAGACCCCAACCTAAGTTCCCAGCCCCTCCCACCAGACCTCCGTCGTGCTGGCTGCATCCCTCCGGTGGCCAGCAGCCGGGACTAACCCCGGACTGCCAGTCCCATCGTCATCTTAGGGCCCGTCTGTGCCTCCTTGGTCCTGTCCACGTTGATGCCCTAAATATGATGTCATTACTCCAGAGCCGTGCTGTATATTTACAATTGGATATCTAATACAAGGAGGTTTCTTTTCCTTTTCCCATATATAATTTCATTTTAAGAAAAGAAAAATAAGAGCATTAAAAAAAATAGTCCACAAGGAATTCCCTGGCGGTCCAGTGGTTCGGACTTGGCGCTTTCACTGCCGAGGGCGCGGGGTTCAATCCCTGGTCCGGGAACTAAGATCCTGCAAGCCCCGCGGCGTGGCCAAAAAAAAAAAAAACAGTCCACAAGGTGGCAGCAGTGTGCTTTAAAGAAAATCATTGATCCGATGCAAACTCTCAAGAATCCCTGGAATTGTACAAATGTAATGCTGGACAGGCCTGAAAGATCAGCTAGAGTGACTCACTATCATTGCAGGTGAGAAAATGGAGGAGCAGAGAGTTCAGAGTATTAAGATTTGAGGTTCCCCTGCTGTCGATGACAGCCAGTGTGATCGTCAGAAGCTCCCGACCCTTGGTTTAATGTTTTGCTCACAGCACTCCACACTGTCTACATGTAAAACAGAGTAGAAAATAAAGTAGAATAATCCATTTTTCACCAGTGTGTAAGGGTAAAAAAGTGGGGATGTACTAAGAAAAGGCTGAAGAATTCTCCATGAAGAATGCTCTTTACACGGTGAAGGACACTATAGAAACCAACATGCTTATAAAATACAGTTAAAGGGGCTTCCCTGGTGGCGCAGTGGTTGAGAGTCCGCCTGCCGATGCAGGGGACGTGGGTTCGTGCCCCGGTCCGGGAAGAACCCATGTGCTGTGGAGCGGCCGAGCCCGTGAGCCATGGCCGCTGAGCCTGTGCTCCGCAACGGGAGAGGCCACAAGAGTGAGAGGCCCGCGTACCAGCAAAAAAATAAAAATAAAAAAATTAAATTAAAAATTTAAAATACTAATAAAAGTATTGAGGTCGGGGGCCAAGAAGGAGCTGAACGCAAGACTTTTCACTGTGTACCTTTTCCTATCATTTTAATTTGGAAACCATGTGAATATGTCACATATTAAAAATAATCAAATCAAATAACAGTTTAAGCACTTCAAGACAGGGGAGGAGGAAGTCAGAGGAGGAGAGAAATACATGAGGGAGATTAAGAGGTACAAACTTTCGGTTGCAAAACAAGTGCGTCGCTGGCATGAAATATACAGTGTGGGGAATGTAGTCAATAACTATGTAATCTCTTTGGCGACAGATGGTAACTAGACCTATCGTGGTGATTATTTTGAAATGTATAGAAATATCGAATCACTATGTTGGGTAACAGGAACTAACATAGTGTTGTAAGTCAATTATACTTCAAAAGCAAACTCATAGAAAAAGAGATCAGATTTGTGGTTACCAGAGGTCAGGGGAAGGGGGGCAGTAGGGAGAAGGAATTGGACGGAGGGAGTCAAAAGGTACAAACTTCCAGTAGAAGATACTAGGGATGTAATACAGCATGATACAGCATGACAGATATAATTAACAAGGCTGTAATTGTTATATTATGAAAGTTAAGAGAGTAAATCCTAAGAGTCTTCATCACAAGGAAAAAACTTTTTTTCTATTTCTTTACTGTTATATCCATACGAGACAGTGGATGGTCACTAAGCTTACTGTGATAATCCTAACATAATGTATAAGTCAAATCATTACGCTGTACACCTTAAACTTATACAGTGCCGTAGGCCAATTATATCTCAATAAAACTGGAAGGAAAAAAATCAAACCAAATAAAATTTTAAGTGCTTACAAATAAATAAGCAAGTGATAAAACCAAGGGCAAAGTCCATTTGATTATTACTGGCAGTACTGTTTTCCTTTTGCCTCCACTTTTTAAAGAAGTAACACAACTCATAAGGGAGAAAGAAAAGGCACACACGTACACACACACACAGAGAAAAAGAGCAGCGCGTCCAGCCGTTTAAATTTAAAATAACGAAGCCAGGTTTGGTGGCAGCTAGGATGTGGAAAAAAGATCTAATGACTTACCTCCTCTGTATACACGTAGACTCTAAAACAAAGTAAATGGAATGTGTACACTTTCATTCATCTCACAAATATTTACTAGGCCTCTAGTCATTATTCATGGTGCTAGGGATACGGTCATGAGTAAAACTAAATTAGCTTTAATAACTAAGACTTGAAGAAATCTTCACAAAGGAGTGAGATTTACCCATGTGTCGACCTATTTCAATGTTTGCTTTTGAAACAGTGGATCATCAGGGTAGGCAGCCTCTCACATGGTTCCCAGTGATCAAGATGGCAATCAGATGCAATGAGATGTCACTTTGGAGACAGGTTCTGTACTGAGACTTCCTTCCTAGGCCCTTTCTCATGCTGTCTGTGGAGGAAGCCAGCTACCATCTTGTGACACAGCCCTTTGGAGAGGCCCAGACATCAAGGCATTGAAAACGGCCAACCACCTCATGAGTGAGATTAGAAGCAGATCCTTCCCCCGCTCAAGCTGTGGGATGACTGCAGCCCTGGCTGATACTTTGCAGCCTGCAAGACACTCGGAGCCAGAACCACCCAGCTAAGCTGCTCCCTGGCCTACAGAAACCATGAGAATCTAAGTGTTTGTTGCCTTCAGCCACTGAGTTGCAAGGTAATTTGTTACAGAGCAGTAGCTGACTTATGCAACTTCAGGGCTGCTGTTACTAAGGCACACTGGGAGAGAGCAAGGTGAGTTAGTGCAACACGGGTCCGAGGGCGTCCCCCATCAGCTTCACAGGGAAACTTTTTATGAAGCAAATGGAAACCCAGAAGGGGAAGGGTGGAATTGGGGAGCAAACCAGCCAGCTCCCCAAGGAGGGAGAGGCAGGAGGAACAAATGGTGAGTTGTGGAGAGGATGCATCCACGTAGAATGGCTGTGCTGGGACCCAGATGGGGCCAGCAAGACCCCTGCTGCAGTCAAAGCTGATCAAGAATGACGCTTGATTAGAGCATGAGCGCCAAGGATCAAGGCTTTCGTTTACTCACCTGTGCAATTAAAGTTTTCAGGGCCAGTAGGCGCCCCTGAGCTGCCGCTTCATGAAGTGGAGACCGATCGGCCCAGCAATCTGAAACACACATCAAGCTCAGAGTCAAGGTCAGGAGGCTTCTTCCTCCAGCTTCTTCGTGTGCCCACCCACTGTGAGAGGAGGTCTGGCGGAAGGGGAGGGCAGCTGGCACCACGCATCAGGTTCCCCGGTCAGCCACTCCCAGGGTGACCAGCCACTGAGGATACAGTCCATGGGCGTGGAGAGGGAGCACAGACCATCTCTCTGGCTTTGGGAATACATTTCGTTCAAATAAATACTGCCCAGCGATTGAATCCGATAACTCTGAATAGGCAAAATGAAGGGCACAGCTGGTCCATGAACTTCCCCACTTTCTTCTTTCCCCTGCCTCTCCCCCTTCACGCCTACCCTAAGGCATCCTATATGCCAGGAAGGAGACCCTAATCAGGGAAAATGGTTTTGTTCGAAATTCCCTAGATAATTCTTTGATTTTGGTAACGAAGCCGATCTGTCATCACAACGCAGAACGTTGTTTTTCAGATGACATAATCCTCCAAGAGTTTTTGGTGGGCAGGTAGAATGTGATGGCTAAGCGCGGGGCCAGTCCTGCCTCAACCACTGTCTCTACCAAAATGGGCAAGTTACTAAAATCGTTTGAACCTCAATTTCCTGATCTGTAAAGTGGGGGAATAGTAATCTAGTATTTAGCAGGTTCTTTGGTCTCTAAGTAGGCCAATAAAGTATATCCATGATGTCAGGTGCTCAAGAAAAGTTATGATTAATCAGTACACATGGTAGGGTAGCGCTCTAAGGAACAGCCTTAGAACTGCCTTACAAATGTATTTTTCTTGTAATTGCTTGTCAGGAAACAAGACTAACGAGCTTAAGTGAGCATCTGAGAAGTAAGCTTCTATTAAACATGCCGAAGGACAATCATTCGTTTTGGAAGAAAACCTACACTGGTTTGCAAAATTGGGGCATTCTTCAAATTATAACTGTGCTCTTCATACATTGACGAGCACGTCATACACTTTGGGTTTAACTCAAAAGGCCCATCTTATCACCTCTTCCTAGGTGATCTGGATGGCGCTAAGAATTCAGGCTTTCCCATACCTACAACCTTGACAAAAACAATCCCAACAAATATGGCATTATGTGAACTTGAAGTAGTGTGTCCTCAAGGAGAGACTGAAGTTTTCCAGTGGATGAGAACCAGGGTTCTAACATTTCCATAAAACCTCTTCTTACATTGAAACCCAATTTTTATCTTCTCCAACCCTCTGGGTTTTAAGAAGGGAGAAAGCTAGAATGAACTCTACAGGGTTGGATTGAAATTGGAACAATTAGAGCAATCGGTATGAAAATGTGATTTTCAACATATGTGTGTATATGGAAAGATGGTGCCTACAGAAATACCTATGGGCTGAAGGTGGGATCTGGTGACCCATCTGGTTCTCTCTCTACAGCTATATCTATATATCTCTACCTATAGACAGATATATAGATATATCTAGATAGACAGAACAGCACTGTATACTGAGAAAACCTAAACCAGGGCTGCCTGGAGAAATGGCTGATTCCAAGGCCGAAATGCCAAGAAAAATGTAAGATGGGCTGCAAACATCTTGCCAGAAAGTAAGGAAGTGCTCAATGAACGACGGGAAATGTCCAAAAGTACAGAAGCTGCCTTGAAGGGGCTTCCACTGGCCAAATACGGGACGATTTGAGCATGAAAATCAATAATGATTATACCCTAGCAAATAAAACAGGAATCTGTAAGGCCTCACTGACACAAATGAATATATAAACAGGGAGAAGAGAAAGCTCTTCCTCATAGTAGAACACCAACTTTAGACACGTAGGAGAACTAATAGAATCGGCCTCAAATTATCTCCCCACAAAATAATTACATAGTTATCAAGGGAACAGGGGTAGTCGTACAGTGGAACAAAATGGTAAGCACCACCTTACCCCGGGGATCAAAATTAACCTCAGGGGCGGTGGAACCAATGGGCAGAGTGTGCCATCGGTTGGAACACAATGAGCCACACGCCACAGGCTACTGGAGGGAACGCAGTGGAAAGAACACAGCGTCGCTGGGAATATTCCTGCTCAAAATGCATAGCCCGAGTCTAATCGTGAGGACACCTCACACCAACTCAAACTGAGGGACGTTCTCAAAACTAATTGGTCTGTAACCAGACTGAAGGCGGCTGATGAGACACAACATCTAAAGGCAACATGCGCCCGGATTGGATCCTTCTGCGATCAAGGATGTTAACTGGACAGTTGGATAAACATGAATGGAGTCTGGGCCAAGAGAAGTGGGAATTCTTTGTACCACTTTAGTTCCAAAATAAAAAGTGTTTGTCTATCTCGGGCTTCCCTGGTGGCGCAGCGGTTGAGAGTCCGCCTGCCGACGCGGGGGCCGCGGGTTCGTGCCCCGGTCCGGGAGGATCCCACGTGCCGCGGAGCGGCCGGGCCCGTGAGCCGTGGCCGCTGCGCCTGCGCGTCCGGAGCCTGTGCTCCGCAGCGGGAGAGGCCACAGCGGTGAGAGGCCCGCGTACTGCAAAAAAAAAAAAAAAAAGTGTTTATCTATCTATATCTACCTCTATCTATCCATCTATTAATCTATCAATCTATCTAATCACTGGTGAATTGCATACTTCTGATATGCAGAATACTTTTTCTAGTAAGAAAAACAGACAACAATTTTAACCTGAAAATATAACGCGTCTGTATGTCCACTTGTTCCTGAGTCAGTTAAAAGCTGTTGAGTGGAGGATTTTTCAGCCTCTGTGGACACTGATCATTTGCATGAGCTCGGAATAATGAGGTAACGTACGCAGAGAATCCTCAGCAGTCAGCTTTGGTTTTCTTCAACTACACCTCCATCCCATTCAACAGGAAGTGTGCGTCAGACGCGTCGCCCTCTCGCCTCGTCAGGCTTGGAGAGGGACAAGCGCTGACTTTGGAAGGATGGTCTTCCCCCGTGGATGGCAACTCAGCGCCCTGACCGACCTAAGAAGCAAACCCACGGCTGTGGCTTTGTTATTCTTTTGTTCTAACAATCGCCAGTCGACCGAGTCACCTGAAGCTACTCTAAGTATTTGCTTCAAACCAGGATTTAAATGGCAACTTGCTATTATTAACTTAGAACAGCAACATGAAATGGCTTTATTATTTCTAAAACTTGCCTCCAAGCGGGCCGCGGTGTCCCCTTTCCTGCCGGGAAGCAGGCACCTTAACCACGATTTCATCCTGTTTCTGGTAACTTTCTGTTACCCCTCAGCCCCCTAAGACGCACGCCATCCGTACACACGGCCTGGACGGATCTCTCAAACAGCGCGCTGATGAAGGCGGCCCCACACAGGAGAGGACGTGCCACGTGACTCCATCTCCATAAAGTACAGAAGGGCCAGACTCATTTCAGGCGTTAGGAGTCAAAAGTACCATGAGAAGGGGCAGGGACTGCCTGGAGGTGGGTGGGGTGAGGGTCATGGCGGTAACAGGCAGTTCCTTGCTTTGGGGTTTGCGCACTTATCTGTATTTATGGCATACTTCAAGAAAGAGATTTCAAGACCACCAGTCTACTGGTCAGTCCGCTTTAAAACTGTCATCTCCACTCCTCTGCCCATTCTCAGGGCAGGGGATGGCCCCCTCTCCACCCGAGGAAGGGCAGCATGTTCTCACTTCCCTCGTGAGGTGCCAACAGCCCCTCTGGTGCCGTGGGGGTCGGGAGAAGCGAGAGGGATGGAGAGATGTCTCCCTAGCAGCCTGGAAGAGGAGACCAGTCCTGTGCACTCGGCCTCAACTGCATGTCTCACACCCGGTGCCTTGCCTACGCACTGGCACTTGGCCGCCTCTCCTATAGTGCCCCCATCAATGCAGCATCCTCTGATACCCCCAACTCCCACCCCAGGCTCCCGAGGCCGAGGCAAGCGTGCAGGCCATCTTCTGATCCAGTGAGGAAGAGCGAAAGGTGGGTGGTCCCGGGCTTCTGTCTCCTCGCCACTGCTTTCCAGTTCTCTTTCTCCCTATTTGAGGAGTCAGTTTGAGAACGCACCCCGTTCTGGTTTTAAGAACTACTGGTTCTTCTATCCCGCCCATCCTCCTGGTAGACTGATTTGTTGGCGGGGGGGGGGGGGTGCCTTCCTACATCCCCCTTATCTCTGTAAATAATATGAAGTAAATCAACTGGATCGCCGTAAATGTGGAAGTCATGTCGGTTTCCCTACTGGAAACAAAGCCACTCTCCTGCAAGTCACCTTTCCGGTCACTCTGTTTTCCAGCACTTGCTTCAAAGGACCTTGAAGGGTTTTCACACAAAACGCTTTTCCAGAAACTCTGCCGCGGTGGGCGCTTCCGTTTTTCTATTCTGATTCCCAACACACAGCCTCTTGCTCTTATCATTCTTGTTTTGCAAATTGGAGCTAACTGCGAGAAACTGAGGATAAAAGGTATTTGGCGGCTAGGGAGTTTTTCCATTCCTTTCAGGAAATACGTATCTAAGATCTCCAAATACATGAATGCTGAAGTAGCAATCAATCCTTCGCTTCTAAGGCAGTCTATTTTGAGTTATTTGGCACGCTGCCTGTGTCACAGGGCTGCAGGCACATTTTGAAGATTGTTTACTGTACAAATATGTTTACTTGTTCCTGATGAGGTGTATGGAAAATGTTCAAGTACATTTGCATTCCCCCCTTTGACTTTTTCTCCGAATGTGATCTATATCTCCAGTTCTCAGGCTCTCTGAATAGCAATTTCATGACAATGTCTAAAACCATAGATTTCAGTAACAAAATGGGTCCAGATGAAATATGGCTGTCCAAGCTCCAAGAATTCAAGATAAAAATCAATTATTATTTTTAATTTTTTTTTTTTTTTTTTTACAATTTTTACCCTTCCTAATTCCAACAAGTATTTGAGACGACTGGTTTATTTATTTATTTTTTTAACTGCCTGACTGGTTATTATCTCCAGCGCCCACGAAACAACCTTTATTCAAGTTCCAAAATCATATGAAGGAATATCTTCTCCTGTAGCACTTATCAAAAAAAAAAAATAGAAAATTCAAATGTGAACCGAAACATAGGTAAGAGCCTAACAGAATTAATGATATCTTAAGTAAAATAAAGGTAACTGGAAAAAAAACATATTACAAGAAATTTCCCAAGGTATCAAAAGTATTATAATACGATTGAGTTAAAACGCATACCCTCTACAACACTGGGCTCTGGCCAGGAGATGAACTACAGTCAGTGAACATCTCTTTGTAATGTGTTAGAAAGAAGCTTCCTTTGAACCCATTAGGAGCAGGAGAGCTGAGCTGAAGATGACAGGCCGGGTGGCAGAGCCCCTGCTGAGTGCTGTGTGTCCCAACTTGGGAAAGCCAGCAGGCACCTGTGATATATAACCACTCAGAGGATGGGTGGACCAAGGCTTGAGGAGACAAGCACCAGCGCTGAACAAGGCGAGCTGGAGGACCGGGCGGGAATGGACCAGAGGCGAGAAAAAGAACTGTTGACGTGGGAAGGATAGAGAAAAGGAGTCAGGATGGTGAGTCAGGCAGAGGCGTGGCCATCAGATCAAGGTCAGTCCTTTGAATTTAGAAAAAACAAGGACAACTGATTTTAGGCAAAACACTAAGAATAGAACTCATTTTTTTAAAGGGTACAATAACTCCACAATCTCTTACCTGCAGTTGTAAATTTCCCCCAGTTCTGAAAACCAAGTTGGAAACAAGCTCCTCTGGCAGCAAACATGGTCAGGACTCAGGTTTACCAAACTATTATTTTTAATGCGTATTTTCACCTAGTGTGAATATCGGTATTTTTCACTATAGAAACATCAAAACGTTTGATTACGGGAGGAAGGTCCAGGTCCTGCTGGGAGTGCTGCGTAATATACGGTATACACACTGTGTAATCATTCTAGTATCCCCCAGACTCTTGAATCCTGAAACATGTCTGGCCCAAGGGTTGTCAATAAGAGATTATCAACCTGCATCTAAACTTTATTTTTATCAAGTTTGATGACCAATCACTGTACTAAATATAGCTTCAGTTCTGGCTAAATTAGCAAAGGTTGAAAAATCATATCCCACGTCTCTCGGGAGACAGAGTGCCTGCAGAAATATCTATGGCCTGAAGGCAGGGGCCAGTGATACATCTGGTGCTCTAGATATAAGAATATCAAGGGCCAATGACAATGTTTCAAACTTTATATATTATTGACAAGTTACACAAAGAAGCCGGAAAAAACTAAGTACACCCAACCAAACATAGCTAACTCAATTCTGATGAGTTATTTACAAAAGTAATAGCTTCAACCACAAAGAAAGTATCGAATGATGTACTCCAGAATATGAAAAACAACTTTCCAAAAAATTTTACAGCCGAAAAACAAGAAGATATTTAATGAGGGATGTGATGCTAGGTGCAGCTTCTAAAAGAAAAGTGCCAGGACCTATGACAGGCTAAACTCTGCCCTGGCTGAGTTTTTTACTACCTCCCCTTGTTTTTGACAACACTGACGATAGTTTACAGGAACAGAATATGCTATGAGACTCAAGAAAGTTCTGAGATTTTGGTAAGGTGATTAGCTGACTTAGTGATTAAATGTCACATATTTTCCCAACAAACATTTGTCTGACCAACAAGCAGCAAAGGTAATTTCTGGTTTGAGTTGAACACTTAGACAAAATTTTGTTCTTGGTTTTTAAAATGTCTAGCTTTAAATAAATAAATAAATAAATAAATAAATAAATAGTATCTGTTAACAGTGTCAAAAGAAAAAGCGCTGTTGGAATCATCAGTTTCTGGCGTATTATTGCCTGATTACAGAAAGCCTTATTTGCCAAATCTGGATATACTCTCTGTTATATACGTGTGTGGGTGTGTCAGTGGTGTATAGACGTATACGCAGCCATCCTCACACACATACACATGTATATAGGAAGGAAATTAAACTGAGAAATTAACAGGCACTATCAACCCCACTGCTGCTTGTTACTGATCACTGAAAAACACGTTTTTGACTTTAGAACACCAGGCTATTTGCAATAGAACACCATGCCATTTGCAAATTAAATGAATATTATCCTAGGAGCTTCAACAAGATATTTGAGTTAAAAAATGAGTGTGCTCTATTTATGAGAATCGTATCATGGCTCCAGGTTTTGACTCTTATAAGACTTTCTTAAGAGTACTTCGTTCAGGACCACAAGGGCAGAAATAATGCACACGAGCGCCAGGAGAAAACATTTTGAACACACTCTTGCTGATGTTGACTGTCGGACTTTACTAACTTAAGCCATGAGGATGATGTATCTATAAGAACATTAAAACTGTGATGGAAACGTCTAGAAAGCCCCTGCCCCGATTTACAAATTAAATTAGGAAACAGCTTTTCAGATTATGCTTAACTTGAAATTAAGGTTACTTTAAGTTTTTTTTTTTAAAACCAAGTCAAAGAGACATACCTCCCTGAAACGTGTGACAAATATAATCCCCAAAAGAAACCTCTTTCCACACTCCGAGCCTTCTGCCACTTCCCGAAGAAACTTCGGGATTCTTCTCATTTTCCCCTGTTAATTGAAGCATTCTGATGCTTTGTCTTTGGAGGTCTTATCTCTTCGGATAAGACGGCCGTTCCCTAGTGTCCTTAAAGTTGTCAGGTGTATTGGAATCACATAAGTCTATTTTGAAAGAGAATTCAGGGTGCAAGGTGAAATGGATACTAGATAAAGAATGAGGTAACCCTGGAACCCCTGCGAACGCTAAAAATACACAGGGAAATTCGGAACTCTGTTTATGAATAAATACTCCTCTATCCAGTGGCAGTCCCAGCAGTAACCACGATATCTGATTCATTTACTTTCATAGCCTCTCCCTACAATTAGCGTGAACCATTTCTTGAAAGAAATGGAGACTGAGTTCTACAAAGCAGGAGACTTTAAAACGTTTGGACCAAAGGTTGGCATTTCATATTACAATAACCTTTGTTTGCTGTGCTTTGCATGGTGCTGGGCATAAATGGATTCACTGAAGGGTTTTTTCCTGACAGTGACAAGTGGCTAAGCAATTCGAATTGCGAATAACAGCACACACACACACACACAAATACATATACATATAGCATATATATTGCTGATTTAAATCAAATTTATTGCTCATTCCATTTCTTGGGGAAAACAGTTTTGTAAGAATGCACTGTTAACATTTGAATACAAATATTCAAGAAGATAATCCTATAAAGTAATTCTTTTGTTAGTAGAAATGAGTTTTCCCAAAATACTCTTAGAGAGCCACTAGTCTATTCACTTCTCAAATAATAACTGCTAATGAAACTACTAATTTGCAGAAAAGAAAGCTGAAAATCCTTCACAAATTGGTGCAGTCAACACCATTTGCTACTTTAAATAATTTTTTAAAACTACCCACTCAAAGCCAAAGTTTAAAGAAAATCTGCCTTCTAGAAATATTATTCATATGAATTATCTAGCAGGTTTCTTTTAAAGCACTGGGAACAAATTCATGTATTTTTACCTGAAATTTCACCATAGATCTCTTCTGTTATCCTAGCCGCTTCTTTTCTATTTCCTTTGACGATATAGAAATGGGTTAGGAGCGCCAAGAACACTTTAATTAAAAGCTTGAAGAAAAAAAAGGTAGCAAACATTGTAATAAAAATGTTTTTAAAGCCAAAGGAAACAGGACCGTCCTCCATTTTGGCTCACACTCTGTATAGGTTCTTGGGACTGCAAAATTTCACTGAGTTATAATTGGTATCATATGATATCTATTTTAAACCTTCTAGCTCTCCGTGTTCCTATTACAGAGAACTGAGTTTGTAGATTCTAAGCTAACTGTGATTTGGCGACTGCATGCACTGACATTCATGGCAATGTTAAATGAAGTAAAGAAACTTCCTTCAAACCAGAAACACCCAATAGTTCTAGACCTACGTTCCTCAGTGTTGTTTAACAAACACAGTTCATGCTCAAAACGTTTTTACTCCTAAATCCCAGTTTTTGCTACATTATATTGGAAGGTAGGAGTGGAAAGATAGAACAAACCTTTCAGATCCCATGGGGACGAAGCAAGTTATTTGAAGCTCAGGAAAAGAAGTACTAATACATTCTATGCTTTTGGTGGGAAGTACCAGTCCCCGGAACGTTTCATTTCCTCTGCATTCTGAGGTTTACAGGAGATAAAGCCCAAATCTAAAGTATGACCAGTTCAGAAAGATTATTTACTCTAAGGCAGTATTTAATAAAAGGCCCAGCTCGATTTTCTTCTTTTGGCCGCAACACACGGCAAGTGGGATCTTAGTTCTCCAACCAGGGATTGAACCCGTGCCCCCTGCAGTGGAAGTGTGGAGTCTTGACCACTGGACCGCCAGGGAAGCCCCTAAAAGGCCCAGCTTGGAGGCCTCTCCAGACTGGAAGCATTAGACCACTGGCTGTAATAGTTTCATCCATGACAAAGTCCTCCGGCAACATTCCTGGTCGTTTACTTCCCATTGTAGGTGTCAGTAAAGGTGGTGCCTCGTTCTGGAAAATGTGGGCCATAGTCGATCATGGAGGACTTACAATGAAATGGATGAAGATGATCTAGGTTCTGGGTGAAGTTCCCAAAGATTCTGTGAATCAGCACCTTCCCTCACTGGACGATACTCTCTTGTAACCCTGATTCTTTGACATGCGTCAGCTGGCCAATACCGGTAAAACTGATTTATGTGTAATTTTCCTCACCTGGGAAAACTAGATGAGGTAACTCTCGGTCTCCTGTTTCATTCTTGGCTATATTCGATTTTCTAAATTTCTACAACCTCTTGGAAAAGACAAGCCCAAATAAAATTATAGGAGACGAGTAAATCAATCTTATTTAATAAATGCTTGATGCAAAAATACAGGAGTTTCTCCTAGCACTCAGGCAAAACAGAATGACTCCCTATGTAAGAACCATCTCCCTGTACTCTGTGAAAAGGGTAAGGCATGAGAATCAGCCTTGCGTCACAATATACAACATCCCCATTTCCGTGTATCACCACGCCATCACGAGCTTGTGCGGTTTCCATTCTCAAGGACATATATTAACATATAAGGTTACTTAACCCAGCTTAGATTACCTGCTGGCGTGCCAATGTATGCAAATACACCAACACAAGTATTTCAGTTCTTTTCAGGTCTCTTTCTCCAATTGTTCTGTAAGAAGGTGATCGTTTACTCACCACAGCCCAGTGGTGTATCTAGTATTACATAACACTAATCAATCTTGTTTTCGCCCTAATTTTCATTTAAAACCTGGCTGTTCTTTTTGTTTTACATACCAGAAAAGCTGGCCACGAGAAGCTCGACTTTGGTACCATTTCAGAGAGACCATCTTTAGCACGTTTGAGCGCTACATTTGAGATGGGCGTAGAAGGCTACTGAAGTAAGGAGTTAACTCATGGTATCTTTGAAGGAGGCGAAACCACCTAGAGCTCCAGGGTTTCTCAGCCTTGGCGCTACCGGCATTTTGGGCCAGATAATTCTTTGGTGTGGGGGGCAGTCCCAAAGCATCATGGGATATTTAGCAGCATCCCACTTGATGCCACTGCCCCACTCCTGTCCAGCTGGAACAAACAGAAATGTCTCCAGGCACTGCCAGACGTCCCCCAGGGGGCAAAATCACCCCTGCCACATCCAGTTGAGAATCACTGAGCCACGACCAAATACGAAGGGTAAAGGATAATCAACTCCCCAAAGTACTCTGAATACAAATCAAAATCTGCAGAGAGCTTTAATTTTCAGAATTCCAGATTTAAAAAATCCAGCCATAGGATGATACCGTTTAACATCTACCCAGATTCTTTTGGGAATGCAGAGAAGGATAAAGAGGCCTTTAAAAATCCTTCACGAAACTAAACACAGACCTAGGATACCCTGACTGAGCCACAAATGTTTCGGTGGAAGATAAATCAGAACATATCAACATAGGGGACTGCTTTCCACTGCTTCCAACAAAGTGGGTGGGAGAAGCTGGGCACTGGGCTGCACCCCGTAGGCCTGCAAGCCCTATACTTGCCCAGCCTCAAGACCGAAGAGCCTAGAGTCAGCGACAGAGATATCAGTGTCTTAACAGATGGGGGATCTTACACATCTGAAGCAAGGTCCTGGAGCGACACCCCACGGCGTGCGGCAGACAGCAGCTGGCAGGATGGCGGGACATGGCAGGAGTCTTCGCTACCGAGGGAAGGGGCAGATTTACCAGTTATAAGGGAATTGACGTCAGGTGGGCTCATCAGTTACCAGGGAAACCAGCAGAGGGGCACGCCCCTCATGGCTCCTTTGATAAGTTATCAGGTGGAGATGTTCCGATCTAAAGATTAGAATAATCACTAGCTCCAGCCGGGGCAGGTATGTAGCAAGGTCAGTCATGTGAGTGGGGTGTAGGTGAAGCAGGCACTGGTCCAGCAGGGGATGTACAGAGAGCAAGAGAACAGCCATCTTGGGGGGCCTGATCATACACTGGGCTTCTGTAAATGAAGTCAAAATTCCAATTTCTCTTAAAATAGCTTGCAAGATATAATGCATAATTATGTAGCTCACATGCACAGTACTTTACAGATGTATTCATTTGTCTCACAGTGCACTGAAAAACTCTCTGGTGCACTGAAAAACAAGAGTTTGGATTAGGAAACAAAAGCACAATTGAACTTGCTATTCCGTGAGTAAAAGAGAGAATATCGTAGAAAGAAAAGAAGACAGTGCAATTCATCAACCGAATGATATTTCCTGTTTTTCTAACAGACCAAGCAAAACATCAGATTGCACTGAAAAAAAAAACATGGGAGGTAGGAGCTGGGGCAGTGTTGCTCAACTAGTAAATAATATTCTGTTCTTCAAACAAGACAAACTCAAGAAAAATGTCAAAATGTCATTTTGGTCTTTATTTTTGGACATATAGCATGTTTCCATAAATCAGTTTTACATGTGCTACTTTTTGGAACATCAAAAGAAATACTATATATTTTTCATAAATTCCTCATCACTGCAAGTTCACTTTCAAATAAATGTAAGTAGCAGGGCAGAACAATATGTTCCCACATATTGACCAGTGCAACAATGACAGTTACAATTTCGGTATTCAGGAAGCCTGAAAATTAAGATTTACTAGAACAAGCAAATTTACTTCCATTTGCTAAAGGGAAAAAAAGAGGAAAATATGCAAATTACATATGTTTCATGCAAGAACTTTAAATCCTTTTTCCATCTGCAATAAATGGCAATTTAATAGACAATTCTGAAAACAAAAAGCTAAGAAACATAAATAACATACAAGAAAAAACAGCAGTATGCCTTTAAAAATTGCTGAACAGAATAAATTAAACCAAATGTTACAGTTTCTTGCTTTATCGTGAATATTGGCACTGTTTGTTTCGTATTTATATAAGTCAGTTTCTACGCATAAAAATCCCAGTAAGATTTAATGGTTTGGGTCAGTCTGTTTTTCTTTAACAAAAGAACCCCTGACTTCTAGATTTTAAAAATTGCACTCTTGCATTTGTGTTTTAGTACAAAACACAAATATATTTATTATGTATCAGTGGCAACCAATTAGTAGACATGTTAAGATACTTTTTTAAAAGAAGTTCTGTGAATGTTGTCATTAAAAAAAAATCCTGTACAGAATCGCAATACTGCCAGCATCTAACTAGCGCACCCACAGTGCCTCATTCTCGTGACTTCACAGTCCTTAATCACAAAAACTTATTCTAAGGAGTTCAAAGAATTAATAAGACACACCATGTGGATAACTGGGGGTTTAAAAACCCATGGCTATGGGCCACAACGATTACAGTTGACAACATCCATCCACAAAGAGACTGTGTTCCTGAAGTTTTCAGACTCAACTGGCTATAAACAAAACATTCTGGGGTCAAGACTTCTGCACACTGACAATACTTATCAGGCATCAGCTAGGCCACAAGTGAAGGGAAGTGACTTCCATCAAAGGGACAGGGTAGCAGCTGATTTTGAGATGGTGCATCTCGTACATCGTGCTCGGAAAACAAGAAGGCATTGACAGAGGACTATTTATGCACTGAGAGATGTGGAGGGTTTCTCTGCACCATCATCAACAGTGGTATCGGTCCCTAGTACTTAAAAAGCAAAAAGTATTTTCATACACACAAGCGAAGATGAAGGCTCGACCTAGGAGAATGCGTCCAACGGGATCAAAGAAGAACTCAGAGTACGCCGGCAATTTTTTCCTGGCATTAAAAGCATGAGCATTTTCGGCATGGCGGGTATCTTACCACTTCATGTCAAACCTGACTATGACAAAGTGAGTCATCTGAGTGATCGACAAAGAGCGAATGCAGCCCCACCCCCACCCCCGGTCCTTACCGCAGGAAGTATCTAGTTCAACGTTCTACGCATGGTAGGTGCTTAAAACATGCTGGTTGCTGACAGCCCATTTTACTCAAGAAACCTGCTAATTATATGGAACATCTACTGAGCATACCCAATAAAAGTTTAATAAGAACATGACTTAAGTGTCTGATAAATGTAGTATGAACACAACTTAAAATAGTTCACAGAGTTGTTGTACTTCCCTAAAGAAAACTTGTAAACATCAGGTGAATGTCTAATTAACGGTAGAACATTTAAAATTGGCCAAAAAATGCCCAGAAAACGTTTGGCCCTTCAGCACCCAAAGCTCCCAAAATATAACGTTAAAACATCTCTGCTACAGGGATTTCAGTAGTCTGAAAAATTGCATACCTGAGTGGCTTCAATGTTCTCTCCTAAATTTTAAATAAGTGCAAGGAGTTTCTACGCTCAGGAATTGCATAAGTGTTTATCTTTCCTCAAAATAAAACACGGAATGACAAAGAGGTAGCATAACTTACTAAATTAACTTTAAAAAGAAAAAAAGCAAGGTTATTTTCAACAGTCTTAACTGAACTATTACACGTGTTTAAAATCTCACAATCCAGGCTTTCTTCTACCTGGTTTTAGATACCTCATTGTTCTCGTCCACCTTTTTTCTGTAAGGAGACTGAGGAGTCCAGGCACCCTTTGGCCCTGTGGCATCTACTGCAACATCGATGATAGAATCTGGAGTCACCCATCTCAGGAACATGAGGAAGAGAAAGCTGAATACAGCCAGCAAAGCAAAAATGTAGCCTGTCAAGGGGCCACAGTGAGAGATGAGTCTGTCCAGTCGTTTGTCCATCGGTAACACAGCTTCTCCTGCCACTAGGTCATACACCTGGCGGGAGAGAGCCGAGAATGAGCGCCGTGAGCCACGACAAACAACGACCCGCACGGGCCAGGCGCGCTTTAGAGATGTCAACAGGAGGCGCGCACGGTTCACTGCTGTTACAGTAATGAGGTGACGCATGAAACTGATTACACTACGTACTGCCAGCTGAGTCAACACTTACGGAGTGCCTATTCTGGACAAAACACTGCGGTACCTATACCGTGTGGGACAAAGATGAATCTACCACGGCTCCTGTCTCCTAGGGTAGCCCCATCAATATTTAACCAACTATGAGAATTCCAAAGTCCTGAGACGCTGGAGCTGCGTTTCAGGCCACCTGTCGAGGCCATATTTACTTCAGCAGTGGCTCCCCAAGCAGGGAAGAAGGACTGGCCCTTTAACTCAACTCCCATCAGAGAGTTACAATCTAGTGTGCTTCTGGCTACAGAAAGGCTCCTCTTTCCACAGCCAAGTGAGGCCGTGTTGCTGAGCACAGATGGGGAGAATATACAGAGACATTTCACGGATTCCAAGTAAAAGGAGCAGAAAGAGATGGGGGAAATTTTGGTAGATGGTACAGGTCAAACAGTGGCAAACAAAATAACGTTTATTGCTGAGCACTGGTAGTAGGCGGCTTGCTTTTTTAAAGTATTGCTAAGCACTAAACTCTGAAATATTAAAGAAAAAAACAAAGCTCCTTGAATATACTTATTTCAAACACATAAAATGGGCCGGCATTCATGTTTTTAAACTGCTTTGGGGCATTACCTGCGGTCATTCTCACGTTATCAGACCTGTAAACCATCTCCTTTTGAACTCAAGACTAAAGTTCTGACGTTCAGAGCAAGTTCTAAGGGTCAACGACCTCTGAAAGGTACGGGCTGTTTTCATCTAGCTCCTCTACCCCGAGGACATTTGGAATACACTGTAGTCAGAATTATGTCCAGCATTATGCTGAGACTGGCGAATTATAAATGAAAAGGTATGTTTCCAGCATGAATGCTGATTTAATTCCTTGATCAATTTTTCTAAAGAGCAGTTAAACTAAGGAGCTGAAAGGGATCAAACATCCTGTGTGGAACAGGTAGAATTAAAAGAGCAACTACAGGGGGCTTCCCTGGTGGCGCAGTGGTTGAGAGTCCGCCTGCCCATGCAGGGGACGTGGGTTCGTGCCCCGGTCCGGGAGGATCCCACGTGCCGCGGAGCGGCTGGGCCCGTGAGCCGTGGCCGCTGAGCCTGCGCGTCCGGAGCCTGTGCTCCGCAACGGGAGAGACCACAACAGTGAGAGGCCCAGGTACCGCAAAAAAAAAAAAAAAAAAAAAAAAAAAAAAAAAAAAAAAAAAAAGAGCAACTACAAACTCACCCGTGTGTCCACCTTTATTTCTAAGTCAGTTAATTTATGATCTCAAGTGACAAAATAACAATTTGCTACTATGGAGAGAATGACAGGGAGGACAATCCATTAGGGACGAGGATTAACGTTTTTTGGGGAATGTATATTATAGATCGCCAGAGTGTAAAACTGAAAACAATATAGACGTCCTACTATTACTTTAAGCCTAACTAAAAGAAAATCTGTGGTTTTTAAAAAAAACCCTAACGCGCTCCTTTAACACAAGCTGACAAACTGTCACCGTAGCTCTTGGCCCCAAACTTATTATCTACAACAGCACAAACTTCTGAGACTTACATGACGTTGATCAAGAGGGTAAAGGCACAACTACAGAGATGTGGTCCTCAGTCAGGGTGGGTTTCACTGAAGAAACCTGCCTAAGCAAATACCCCTGCCCTCCATTCCCATATCCCCTCTGCTCCTAAAGGGTCACTTTAGAATCCAGCAGTGGGCACAGGAAGATGAACTGGACAGAGCCCGAAAAGGCTCCCGGGCGATGCTGCCACACGCTCCCAGCAGGTAATCAGTGCTGCGCCCCAACTTCCAAAGGAAAACAAGGAAATGTACTTACTTCATACGGGTGGCGCGATTGCAAAACTTCTAGAAAGTGGCTCTCTCGGAGCTATTTCAGTCAAAACTGTTTGTTAATGCAAATTTCTCGTGTTTCAATGCAAACTGTGTATGACGATTTTTAGAGATAAAAAGAGTTTTGTTGCATTTCCATTCAAATCGGGGCTCACCTTACGTACGGGAATGTACAATTTAAACCAAGTGAGAAAGCCTTTCTGCTTATTCGGCTCCATCTTGCTCTCTACTTTGGGCTAGAAACTAGTTGCTCCACTGAATACAATGAGAGTATAAAGCACTACCTTCTCCACGCTCCCAACTGACTGTTCTTTCTGGGTCACAATTTCTAAGAAGCACAGCGTTTCCGTCCAGCTTGCTACGTGATAATAAGAGGCAGGAGGTAGACGAAGTCATGAGAGGTACTTAAACAAAGGGCACAACTGAGTAGAATAAATGAAGTCCTGACCTCGAAATAAGGAAGCATTTCCCGCAACTGTACTCTCCCACCTAAGGGCATTAACCTACTTCCTGCACCTGTCCTTTTACCAATTTTCTACTGCTGCTTTTTATTTGTGATCCTATTTCCAACATCTGTCACGTGCTTTTTGAATTCTAATTTACTATGTTCTCAATCAGCCCAAAGATGCAAAAATCCCTCTCCTGTAGAAAAATCACAGCAGCTAGAGCGAAAGTGACACGGGAGTTTTAGGAAGTAGCCTGGATTAAATACTTGTAACTAATAAAGTTGCCAACAATCAGGCTAAGCAAAACCACATATTTTCTAATAGACCTATATGCTTTAGAATTATAAAGGGCCTCAAGAAAATGTCTAAGAGTAGATCTTAATATTAGTTTTGGCTCTAATTGTTGTGACTTCTAGAGAATTTTGTAACTCCTGCATGCCCAGCTTAATGAAAGGTCTAGATACTGCATTACTGCTATTTTCAGATGTCAAATGCAATGATCTGACTAGAAACTTAGCCTAACATATACCAGGAGTAATACAGAATTCACTTCATTTGGAAGAGACTTCATACACTTAAGCAATAGAGCAGAAATGGTAAACCTATATAAAAGAAGCAAGTGTGTAAGTGAAACATCAAGTAAGAATTCAAGACACAATCTTCAAATACCCCTCTCTTAGCGTGTGACGTACTTTTTCAGTTCTCTCCGCAACATTCCTCCAGGTATAGAAAGTCTTTACGATGTTGTGGATATTTTCTGGAGGCGGCAATGCTCCTGACTTCAGTTGGGAAACGGCTTTTTCCAGTCCCTCACACAAAGATTTTACAGAAGGCTCACATAAAATGATAAGATTTTCTGGAAGTACTTCAGGAATTCCACCAACCCTGGTACTTACAACCTTAAAAAGAAAAAAAGAACATGTGATCCACCATAATTCATCTCTCAGGAAAATAAACAATACCAATTTAAAAAAATATTACAGACTGCATCCGATTATTTTTCAAAATACAAATACAGAAACCCCAACAATGTAATAAGCCCTCAAAGCTTTTTACCTGTAAACCACAACTGGCTGCTTCCACAATTGCCATGCAGAATGCTTCAGTAAGGGAAGTATTAAGAAAAATATGTCCTTGAACTAAGACATTTCTAACATCTTTGTGTTCTAAGGCTCCCAAGAGACGCACTCTGATTTTTGAAACGAGAGAAAAAAGAGGGGAGTAAAAATTATGCTACAAAAGAAATACCATTTATAAGCCAAGTGTGCTATTCATATTATACTTAGATTCTTACTGCTTCTAATGTTTTCCATTTCAAAAGATTAATATCACCCAACTCTGATCTAAAAGAAAGTCATATAAAGCTGTTTGGTTAAAGCTTGTACAGCTAACATATTTCTAACTTTTGTCACACAGATCAAATTTCATCTTCTCCAAAATCAGTCTGCATTCAATGAAAATGTTAATACACTTTGATTAGTAAATGTTAAAGTGTCGTTTCTAAACAGGAAAATGTCCCTCTTAAATTGATGCTTCACATGCACACAGCTCACGTTAACTAAGTTACCGAGGAAGAGAAATGTTCGGATCTGTACATGCAGAGCAATTAACATGATTTGGGCCGTGCTATTTAAATCACAACTCAGTATGGCTTGAGAATCTGCAAACATTTCCAATCAAATAGTTGTTTTTTTGGGCATTCTCGGGTGCCCCAACCAGTGCCCCCTAAAGTCAAATAATGTTGGGCTAACAGAAAAAATAAACTTATGAATTCCTTAACTAGGGTTCCCCATTTTATATCATTTTTCTTAAATAGGCCTTGCATTACATTTTTATATCAAGTACATGTAGGAGAAAGCAGCCCACTTAATGCAGGCATGTAGCCAAAACCAATTTTAGGTAACTGATATTTTCTCACCCAAGACAATATGGAATCCATCAATACCTGTCATGGAGCTGGTATCTTTCCCGTACTTCTTCCAAAATGACTCTCTTTGGTCCCTCTCCTCCAATTATGAAATTTAAATTGGGATATTTCTGACAGAGTTCAGGTATTATACCACTAAGCAAATCGGTCCCTGAAAACATCAAGTTGAATGTTGGAGTTATCAATAATTAACCTTAAAAATATTTTATCAGAACTTCTGAGAATCCACTCACTTTGAAAAGTAATATTAGTCATGCCTCCCTTACTTAAGTAGAGAAACAAATTCTCTTAAACCTTTCCTGGAATGGTGGAATCGTTCACAGACTGCCAGGGGTCCCCCAAGAGTTCTTGAGGATATATACACTGACACCCATGGGTACCTTCCACACACCCAGTTCGTGGACTATTCTGTTTCGTTTCAACATTGTGTTCTAGGTTATTCACCTGTGTTTACACAACACCTACTGCTAAAAAATGGCATTTGAGGTAGCTTACATTTCAGTTAAAATTTTCTGCAGAGCAGGGGAGTTGACTGGTGATCTGGGTCTTGACCCAGCCTTTTTACGAGCAAACTCTTTGATAATGGGAGTTTCCTTATAAGAGAACATGAACAGACCGATGTACCTGAAGTCCAAGGTCTCTTTCACCTACAAAATTCTACCAGCGTTATGATTCTACTTCCTACTATAGGAAAGGGCTAAGCAGCAAAATATGACTGCTGCCTCCATTTTGTTGAGAATGCAGTTTGTACAGAGGATTTTGCAGTGAACACTAGGGTATTAGCAAAATTTGTAATAGTCCATCCAAATCTGCTACAGCCCACTTCCCCCGAATGACAGTGAATGAAGGTGGCAGGACCTCCACTGCCAGATCATTACAGTCTGTAGAACAAAAGGGTGCATCTTGGTCCTTTTTTTTCTTTTTAATGAAACTTTCTTATAATATGTAAATACAACCTTAGGTAATATAAAGCAGCAAAATAAATCATTCCCTACTAGTCTGAAAGTAGAAATCCAAAGTGACGGTAGTGTTGATGTTTAAGAATTTAGCTCATTAACAAGTACAAATCATACACATTCAAAAGTAAGTGTAAAATAAGCCAGTTAAAGTTTAAGAAATGCATACACACACATACGTAAGAACTGCACTTCTTCTATCAATCTTCCCAAATACAGGCAGATCAATTATTTAAAAGATGGTAGGAGAAATAATATATATAGGGTCATTTTTATTAAATAATTCAAAGTAGGATTTATTAAGTAAACTCTGCTAGTATTTTCAAAATATGATCGCATTAGCAAACATAAATTCACATGTGGCTTTTCTGAATTATGAAAGCTTCTCATTAAAATCTTAGCTACCTTTGTTTCAAGTTTATTACCAAGTCCATCCAACTGGATTTTTAGATAAACCAGAAGGTGTCTTAATGACTTTTAACAAGTAACCTCCTATAATTCTTTCCTTCCCCTCCCTCCTTGCCCTCTCTCCCTTCTAATACAAAGGTTAAGAATCCATTCTTTCAATGAAAAAAACCCAAAACCCCACATATAGAGCAATAATCATAATTAGTAACAATAGCTACAATTACTGAGGGTTTACTATACCAGGCGATGGGCTTTAAATGCATTGTGAATTAATTCTGACAAGTACTTTAAAAGAAACGGAACCGACTAATATTATCAATGATCTATATTATTACTCTAAGAATAAAGGGTTTTTTTCTCCCCATAATTAGAAATGTTCTGGTGCCTCTAACAAGAGTCTAACACAATGAAACATACCAAAGGACTTTCAATTGCCATATTCTCACAGAATGGACAAGAAAAGCTCTGATCTGAAGTGCTTCTCAAGCACAGTCTAACAGAATCTTCTGAATCTATACCTAGGGTAATGGTGGCCTGCCTGAGGGTGGAGGGAACAGGAGACCTTAACTCGAGAAGAGCTCAACTCAGGCTTGTCATCTGTTACTTACTGTGTAACCTAGGTGAGTTACTTACCCCCTCTGAGACTCAGTTTCTTTGTCTGTTACATGCAGATAACATCTACCCTACAGTTGCTGGGAGGGTCAAGTGAGGTACTGTACCATGTACAGGCTTTATCAACTGCAGAATATAAATGTTAAGTCATCATTAGCACTAGAGCAAGAAGTGGGGCATGTCTGCACTGCACGTGAGCGCTGCTAAACCCTGCCTGAGAGCAAAGCAGGCTCAATGGAAGAGGAAAGAGGCCAGGGATCCTGGGTAATAGGACTTTTGATTTATTCTCTTACTTAATACATTCCAGTGGCCTTTGATATCTGCTCCAAATGAACACCTCCTAAAGAAATTATTAATAATTAATGGACCATTAATACAACTACTCACTTTTGGGCTACAGATGTGGCCATTCCTTCTCAGAATGTTACTTTTTGCACAGTACCTGGCATACGGAAACGGTTTGATAAATATTTGTTAAACGACTGAATTGAGAACAGGAAAGGCTGTACCTTCACTCTTTTGGTGGTTAGCTCAGCTGGTTAAAACACCATAGTTGGTGAAATAAAGGTAACAGGTTCGATCTTTCAACAGGTAAGTTAATTTTGCTCTGATCCTTGACCATGCATGCATCATATGCTTTCTCAGCTATCTATCTCACAGAGGTATATTATTTGGTGAAAAAACAAAATAGGCACATTTCTTAAGTTACAACAAACACATTACCAATATCCCAAGAGGGATTCAGAACACAGAATGCTGCTCCATTCACATCTTCTTCAAGTAAGCAATGGAAGCATTTCATTGCCTTCACCCCCCAAAATGCAGTTCAGAAGTTTTCTCACCAACCTCCGCTTAGTGGATCTCCGCATGGACCAAGGCTCTCCATTCTAAAGGTAAACCATCCTGACCAAGGCCCACCTCTGGATTTTAGGCCACTCCCTAGTACACTGGGACACTTCTGATTCCACCGCTGAGCTTCATGCTTACCAAGAATCAGCTGCATTTGTCCACAAATCATTCTGATGCCTATTTTACTATACTTGTTACAGTATTTAAACAGCACATAAATGGACCAAATGAGTTTCTGTGAAACTAAGCTGAACGGTATGAAAAATTCAATAAAGACAGAGTAAAAAACAAAACAAAACAAAAAAAAAACCTTGTCAGATTAGGGGACATCCTGAACCACTGTATAAGATCAAAAACAAATGAAAAATCCAGAAGTACATTACTTCATATGCCTTTAGGTTCTCACCACATTTAAGAGACCCAAACTGGCAACTGTTAAGTTATGCTTTTTGAAGGTGATTTTGCACGAAAGATGACGCAGCTCAAATCAGTGGACCAGTCCTCTTAAGCCTGCAGGCCGGAATCAGTGGACCAGTCCTCTTAAGCCTGCAGGCCGGAATCAGTGGACCAGTCCTCTTAAGCCTGCAGGCCGGAATCAAATTATTGGTGATTCAGTGCACGGTAATAATATTTTGAGTAAATTAAAATATTTTGAAGCGGGGGTTACATATTATCTTTTTAACAATTCCCCACTTTTAGTGACAATTTTGACTGCTAGACAGGTTTTCAGATACCATCCAGAAAACCATTTATGTTTTGAATAACCGGACTGCTTCCGACTTTTAGTCAGCAAGGCTCTACAAATTCTACTGTGGCATATCCGTGAAGTGCTGCAGAGGCGCTAAAACAATGCTCCTTGTGCACAGCAGACACACAGTGAGTACAAATTGGGCCAAGTACTGTACAGGAGCCGTCACTGAACCTCACAAGATTACTACTGTTTGCCCAAATCACACAAAAGAAAAAAACCTGAGACTTGGAGATGTCAAATAGCTTGTCTTCGATCACACAGGAGGATGGAGCCAGGATCGGACTCTGGGCTATCTGACCCCCCTTTAGCACTTACGTGCCAATTCATTATTAATGTCTTATCTACGACTAAAGGAAATAAGCAAGCTACAAAACAGTACTGTGCAGAACAAGCTCACTGACTTTGAGTGTATGCATAAAAACGACAGGAAAGCTATAAATCAAACGTTCATTAGGGTCATCCCTGAATAATACAGTTACAGCTGATTTTAGTTTTCACCCTTGTGGTTTTCTTAGTTTTCAAAATATCTGCAATGAAAAGAAAGGG
This sequence comes from Kogia breviceps, assembly GCF_026419965.1. Classification (NCBI taxonomy): domain Eukaryota; kingdom Metazoa; phylum Chordata; class Mammalia; order Artiodactyla; family Physeteridae; genus Kogia; species Kogia breviceps. The sequence continues at coordinate 122,726,207 of NC_081330.1, read as the reverse complement.
TTATGTGATGGTCTGGGCCCTGTACTTCCTACTGCATGTGTATGGAAATTTTTAAAAGACCTGACCTATTAAACAACATCAGGCTATTGTTTTTTCCTTTTAAGTAACTATGAAAACATTGGGGGTGGGTGGTGCTGGGGCTGGGAATAGCATTTACCACTGTTCCAGAAATTTCTTCTTTAAGACGTATAAAACATTATTAGACCCTTCTTTGCTATATTTAACGCAGAAGTTGTTATAAAGCCATAAAACAAAACGAAAAGCCCAACAATCATTATAACACAAATATTCAACAGCTTTCTACAAGGAAAAAAAGGTTGTGCAGTGCATTTGTAGCTATCATTTCATTACCTTTTCTGTAAACAAGTCTGCTGACAACAACAACAGTTATTACACTATCATGCCTTCTAAATGGGTCTGGAGTGAAGTCAGTAGGATCTACAGCATTAGGGATGACGGACACTATTTCAGGATTCAGTGCTGCTCTTAGCACAGTGTTTTCCTTACTAGTGTAAGAGACACAAATTATGTGGTTTGTGTCACAAAGAGACACAGTTAGAAGCTTGTTTGTAAGCACCGAGCTGACATCAGCAAATCCAAAAAGGGAGTGGTCCGTGAAGACGGTCTGGAGGCCCATTGTCTTGGCGTGGAAGAGGGCATCATGGGCCATGGCAGAAAAGGAACTATGTGAATGGATTATCGTGACTCTCTCCCGAACAAATATGTACCTGAGCAACGGCAGACTGTGAAAGAGGGTCGTGGCTGTAGATTGGTTGTACATGACTTTCAGAGGCAAGTAATAGACTTTGAGGCCATTAGTGAGGTAACGGATGCCTTTGCGATTTCCATAAGCATGCGTGACAATTATGACCTTGTGCCCTCTTTCAATCAGGCACTGAGAGAGCTGGTAAATGTGGCCTTCCACGCCTCCCATATTTGGGTAGAAAAAGTCCGACACCATGCATATATTATGGGTACAGGTTCTACACGTGGAAAGACGTCCAGGTCTGACACAGGAGAGTGAAGCTGAGGGATGCTGGCCATCCCCACCTCCTCCTCTATAGGCCATGCTGAGATGGTTTAGGCATTAGTCCTTAGAGCAACCCAGTTAAGATATGTGTCCTCTAGTACCTGAAAGAGAGAGTAAACAGGATCTAAGCTCAGAGACAAAATACATTCCACACTCCAAATCCAGACATAAATATTCTTTTTAATGTTAATCTGTTAGCTTTTCTCGTAGAAATAAAACAAAGCATATGATGAATTCATGCATTTGACAGCATTTACTTGCTTAGCACTTACTGTGTCATACAACAAAACTAGACTCTGCACTGTCCTTGTATCTTAATTTTGCTCTAAAAATGCCGCTACACATAATCTTAAATAATGTCTGTTACACCAAAGTATAGAATACTTTGCCATGTTAACAAACCAGTTCATTCAAATAATAAAACACACGGCTCTTTACAGAAAAGGTTTGCTAACCCCACTTTAGAGCTTAGCCACTGACTCAAAGAATCTCATCAAGTTCGCTAGTATTAAGTCTGTGGTTTACACTAAAATATACCTGGAGTTAGAACTGTCTTTTGAGAGCAGCTTTTTCAAGTGTCACCTGTAGCACATGCCACAGACCTTATTTTCTCCTTCCTTATTCAAGAATGGTGATAATCAAACCGTTCCCCTCATTTTCTTAAACTTTCAGTTATGTATATCTTCCCTCCATGAGTGTCCCTCCCTTCAGTTTGGAATCTAAAGATAAAAACTAAACTAGAGACGGGCTGGATCTGGGGCCATTTTCTAACTCTAAAGTAGGAAATGTTCAGCTCAGGGGTCCCCGAGATCATCAGCGCAAACATCATCAACTCAATATTCAGCACGATTACAGATTCTTAGGCATTTAAAGCTAAAGAGAATCTTGGAAAGTGAGTGAAACTCCTTCTCAGCTTTCCAAATGAGATATCCATGCCTCCAGAAACTCAACTATACAATGGGAAGCCATCCTAAAGGTCTGAGTTTCTAATTTCACCGCAAAGTAACAGCTTGTCCAAAGTCTACTCTCTCCAACAAAGTCATGTTTATTTTAAATATTGTCTCAGAAATACTCAATGAGTGTTTGTTGAGCTGAATTTGCTAACTACAATTCAATATTACCAAATCATAAGATTCTTCAAGTCTGTACTTTTAAGTGGCTTCACGAACGTTTTCTTACTGTGGTTTGTCACCTAAGCCCGAATTTCCAGTTCCACTCAATTTTAAAAAAATGAATGATAACGAAAACGGTAAAGCATCAAATGAAATCATTTAAAGCTCTGTCATTAACCTGCAATGTTCTGTGACAAATGTGCCTATCACAGTTATCACGCCTAACGCTTTCATGGGGTAAAAGCTCAACAAAGGGCACAATCACAGAATCTTAAAATTTTAAAGTTGACGAATGGCTTGGAGATCTAGTGAATACCTCTCTTATTTTACAAATGAGAAGCCAGACAAGTTGAGCGATCGGTCCAAGGTCCCCACCCAGCCACTTAAGTGGCAAATGCGAGATGGCCGTAAAGTCCACGGCCACGGTCAACAAGTTCCTAGACAGTTATTATCAGCAGAGACTCCCGAGAAGCCTTAGGGTGTCCCGGCGGGGGCTTGGGGTCAAGAGGACGGTGCTTCCACCCACCCGCCGAGCGCCATTCCAGCTTCACTCGCTGAGGGATCGCTGGGGAGCGCCAGGGCCAAGGAAGGGATGGCCCCGCTCAGTCAGCGACCCCGGCGCAGTCAGGCGGGGTCTCGCCAGGCCCAAAGGGAGGAAAACGGCCAAAGAGCGAGCAGGAGGTCCAGACCGGGAGTCCCAGAGCCGTTCAACCCGCCCGCCTTAGCAGACGCGAAACCGGCTACAGCTCGGCCGCCCCAGCGCACCCTCAGCCCCACTCGACTCCGGAGACCCTCGACCCCGACCTCCGAGCCTCAAGCCGGGTCGGCTTCGCCCCCTCCATCGTCGGCCACGCTCCCCTGAGGGAAGCTCAGTCCCATCTGGAAGCGGCAGGGAGTACCGGCGCGGGAAGCTCAGACACGCACTTACCAGCGAGTCCCATGGCCGCCAGTGTCCGGACCTCCCGCGGCTGCAGCCGGAGTCCCGCCCCGCTGCCCCGAAGCACCATTCAGGGGCGTCCGCGCCCGAGCGCCGCGCCCCCGGAACAGCCAATCACAAAGAGGCGCTGGGGTCAGGTGCAGGAGTGACGCTCAGTCCCCACCCTTCAGCGCGGGGAGTAACGTCAGCGGGCGCCTGCACAGTTGCCACTCTGTTCCGGAAGACTTGTTTTCTCTGTGTTGAAAGCACTAATCCTCGGTTTAACCATTTATATGAATTCTTAATATTGAGATTCTCTAAAAATCGGCCTTGGTCTCTTGTTACACAAGCAACCCACCAGGACCCTTCGACGGGGTAAAACCAGTACTCCCAGCGTGCCTCGCAGCGACCCTTTGGCGCTCCTGGGAGTTGTAGTCCCGTGGCCTTCGGAGGAGAATCCGAACTTAGAAAACTCACTCCCAGGATGCACCGCACTTCTAAACGCGGGTCTTGCGGACCGTCGGGTGGGTTCGCGCCTTGGTTGTCTAGGTACAGCGTCTCTTTTCTGGAAGCTTGTTCTCTCTGGCTTCCAATTGGAGAGACTTTTGGCTGGGAAGACTACAGAAAGCTGGGGTTGGGGTGGCGTTTTGTTTGTTATTTATTATCTGTGCCACAGCAGACCCGCCAGTTTCTTAGCACTCTGGTAGGATTGCCTGATGTAGTAAATAAAATACACAAATAAAAAGTCAAATCAAAGTTTTCAGTAATTTGAATTTCAAATAAACAAATATTTTTTAGTATAAGTATGTCCCAAATATTGGGGTCTTTACTAAAAAATTATTCGTTGTTTATCTGAAATTCAGATTTAACTGGGCATGTTTCATTCTACCTGGCAACCCTCCACTCTGGAGGGAAAAAACCTGAGGTCTGACCTGAAATATCAACTCCCATTCACACTGGTTCAGCTGGCTTTGGTGGTGCTTGGCCAAGAGGCTAACGAATCACTGGAAGTGGTCTGATGGTCATCCACCCGTCACAGTGGGTACACAGGGTTCCCCAGCCGAGCAAATGCCTCCCTGAGCACCATCACCACCATCGTTACCAGCACCTATTTTAAGCCTGTAGAAAGCCTGTTCATCCCTGAAGATTTCGGCTCCTTTCTGATGCCCTACCCAAACTTCTAGAGAGAATTAAATCATCCCTCTTTTGTATTCTGACAGCACTTTGGCCATATGCTGGTATAGCGTTTATCGGGTGATGTTCCATTTGTTTGCCTGTTCCCCCTCACACCCCCTCCCCCACCTTCTTCCTCAACCTGATCCTTGGAGACTTGTGTCTTCTTGGGATCTCACGTGGACTGCTTTCTGAAAATTGGCATTTGTATTTGCTTGTTAAATGTCTGCCTTCCCAGCCAGGGAGCAAGCAGAAGCTGGGCCTGTACCTGGTACTAGACATTGAATACGTTTTAGCTGTATTAATGAATTTCTTTATTCTATGCCTGCACAATTCCTGACACATATACCCAATTAAATGTACTGAAAAAATTTCAGGGGGTGCGCCTTACAAAAATTACAGTGCACTGCTATAATTCAAACAGCACTTTGGGGCTTCCCTGGTGGCGCAGTGGTTAAGAATCTGCCTGCCAGTGCAGGGGACGTGGGTTCGAGCCCTGGTCCGCGAAGATCCCACATGCCGCGGAGCAGCTAAGCCCGTGCACCACAACTACTGAAGCCCACGCGCCTAGAGCCCGTGCTCCGCAACGAGAAGCCACTGCAGTGAGAAGCCTGCGCACCGCAACGAAGAGGAGCCCCAGCTCGCTGCAACTACAGAAAGCCAGTGCACAGCAACGAAGACCCGATGCAGCCAAAAATAAGTAAATTTTTTAAAAAAATATGTATTTTTTAAAAAGAGCACTTTGGCTGTAGAATTCAAAGTGTATTAATGAGATAACTTAAATGAGTAAGGCTCAAGTGGGAATCATACTCTGCCCTGTGTTCGTGCTGAAGCATTAGAGAATAAAAGTGCTGAAGACTCAAGGATATTTATTCAAGCTTAACAGGTTGCAGTTGGTTTCACAGATAACACCAACACTATCAGGTGATGCAGCATTGCTTTGGTCTCTTCATCTTTGCAATAGGTATTAAGACAATAACTACTGTGTAGAAATCCCGGAAGGTATTGTATAAGTGAGGGTTAAGCCTCATTTATTGAACTCCTGGCTTGCCACTGCCATAGTGCTGATCACAATACACGTTTGAAATTCTACCATGAATCTTCTAAGATCCTGATGCCAATACTCCTTCAAAAACTGTATGAGCTATTTTCAAAAGGGAATAAATATTTTCTATCTTTATCATCAAACATTTACTGAGGGCTTCCCTGGTGGCGCAGTGGTTGAGAGTCCGCCTGCCGAGGAAGGGGACGCGGGTTCGTGCCCCGGTCCGGGAAGATCCCACGTGCCGCGGAGCGGCTGGGCCCGTGAGCCGTGGCCGCTGCGCCTGCGCGTCCGGAGCCTGTGCCCCGCAACGGGAGAGGCCACAACAGTGAGAGGCCCGCGTACCGCAAAAAAAATAAATAAATAAAAATAAAAGAAACATTTACTGAGTGCCTAGTCTATAAAAGGCTTTGTGGGGAATACAGGGAAAATTAAACATAGTGTTTTAAAAGCTTTTCATCTTTTCTAGCTTTTATATACCTTTTACCAATGGTAAAAAGCAACCTGCTTTTCTTGAAAGGTTCTTTGTAGTTTAAATACCGTAGAATAGGCTGACCTTTATAAATAGATATTAATAAAGGCACCCTGTTGCCGAGTCTCTGTGGTGGAGGGGTTGACAAACCTACATGCTCTTCCAACAAAGTCTATGGTTCCAACAAAGTCTGACAACACTGAACGTTCGTCATGTTCGTCTCTGATCTAGGCACTGAACATTAAAAGGCAAATAAATAATGATTCCGTACATGGTTCACAATCTCACATGGGTATGAGACTCCACTTTTAGTCAGGTAAACCTTAAGGTCACCATTTAAGGCTATTTTCTCAACGTCAAAAGAAAGTTGTAGCAGCAGGATTAAGCTATAAATCTGGGGATAATTCTAATTATAGTGTGCTGCCTAAATGTATGGCATCAGGGTATGTCTTTAGAGAATTTTCTTATAAACCACTAAAGTTAGACTAAAATACTTACACGCAGTGCCTTCTGATTGCATTTAGTAGACTCTGAGGGCAATCAGTACCAGTGGTAGTATAAAATGACCTATAAATGGAGAAGGTATAAAATAAAAGTAGCTATCACCTTCTCTTGAAATTCAACTCTTTGCAAATTCATACGTAAATTAGCTCTTGGATAATTTTGGAGTGGGAAGGCAATGAATTTGTATGGAGAACCCACTATCTCTATATATAAGGCATAAGGCAGGGGAAAAACTGGCATGAGCTTTACCAGCAAGGAAACAAGGCAAAGTTAAGGCATATGTAAATATCTATGATAAAAGGCAGGAAGCGATAAATGCCACAAAGGACATACAGGAAAAATGCTGGGAGTTCAGAGGGAGAGAGTACTTCTGGCTGCCAGCATTTAGCTCGTGGAAGTAAGGAGTGCTCATGCAACTGCTGGGAGCAAGATTATTCCAAGAGCAACGTGACCAGGGTACAGAGACAGATGCTGACTGTCCGGTGAACGCTGTTGTGCAATTGCACAGCGGGAGAGAAGGGGAGGGGTTCAGATAGGAGAAGGGTGGTATTTCCAGGGAAGTTTGGAGTAAACTGATAGAGGATCTTACTCCGGATTTGATGTTGAGCCAGACTTCCAGCCAGGATGACATTTTCAATTAATATTTTGAGATTCCTCTCTTCTCATTGTGCCTCAAAAAGCAAAACAAGAGACATAAATGAGAAAATTCACGTCATAGCTGTGATTAAAAGAAGATCCTAAATACTTCCATGTATCAGAAACAGAACCAAAGTGCAAAAGGGTGGTCAGAACCCAGCCACATAGGTCCTGTACTCTATGTGGAAGCAGGAAGACACTGACGAGGGTTCAGCTCTTGCAAAACAAGAGACTAACAGGTTTCCATGTGTGGCTAGAGACAGGAACCAACCCTGTGGGAGACTGTTACATAGTGGCCTTCAATGAACCATTGTCCTATGTTCACACCCGCGTCTCATCCCTTCCCACATCAACTCTACGCTTGGCCATGTGACCCACTTGGCCAATGGGACATCCGTAAATGAGATCCAGCAGAAGCTTAATACGTGCTTATGCACTGAGGCATGTCCTGTTGGAAGCTCTCCTCTTGAAAGCCAGTGGCTAAGCTGTGAAGAAACTCAGGCAAGATACTGAATGATGAAAAGCCACCTGGAGAGAAGCCCTGGAGAATAACAAGAGTTCATCTTGGGCATTCCAGTGGCAGATGAGTTCCCACTCACTGGTCACAGAATCAATACCTCACTATTAACTAAATAATTATTGATTAGGCACCCACTACATGCAAGACATTGTTCCCACACTGAGGGTTATGAGTAAATTAGACAAAGTCCAGCTCTTGTTGAGCAAATGACCAAATCCATTAAGCTCACAATTTTCACCCAACTCTTTCTTTCCTTAAAAGCCTTAAAATGGGTTATTTGTGGGGGCTTCCCTGGTGGCGCAGTGGTTGAGAGTCCGCCTGCCGATGCAGGGGACACGGGTTCGTGCCCTGGTCTGGGAAGATCCCACATGCTGCGGAGCGGCTGGGCCCGTGAGCCATGGCCACTGAGCCTGTGCATCCGGAGCCTGCGCTCCGCAAAGGGAGAGGCCACAACAGTGAGAGGCCCGTGTACCACAAAAAAAAAAAAAAAAAAAAAAAAAAAAAAAAAAAATGGGTTATTTGTGTCATCTCCTTTATCAAGTATCTCAGGCAGTATTTTAATCTCACCCAACTCTGACCATTATGGCATCCAATCTGTTTCCACCTCCAAAGGGTCTCCCATCACACTGCTGTAGTCACAGATTTATGATCTGTGCTGTCCTATTAATGCATTTTCTGGCCTTGTGCCTTAGATAATCAGGGACATGATGCATCGCTGGCGTTTATTGTGTTTGCTTTAAGCTCTCGGGGCTGTCTCACATAATTTTATTTTGCAACACAGTTTTGTGGGTTGAAAAATTGCAGCTCACGTTCCAAAGCTATTAGTATGACAAATATTCCTGTACGATGACCAGTGAACTCTAATAAGGCAATAGGCCAGTTCCGCCACCTCCACCCTAAGGACCCGCTCCATCCCGGCCGAGACCTAGCCTCGGGGATCCAAGTCCAAGTCTGCTGGTGGTTAGTGATGGTTGGGGAGAAAGCAGGGGGACAGGTTTGGGAAGTGGAAAGCCAGATCTCATATAGTTTTGTCCAGAATTCCCTATAACATCTCCATCTAAACGGCAATTAGGAAGCCAGAGCCACTAACCAAAGTGTGGTTTGCGTCGGCTTTAGGGCAGATCCAGGAATCCAGTGTAAGGCAAGAATTTTGCTCACAGTCATGCTTCTCTTTTGGCGGAGAATCCCTTTCATATGTAAAGTACATTGTATTTTTCAAATTGTTTTCATTTATGGAGTGAAATCAACAACTCTGAGATACAGGGAGATGAGATTATCACTCATGCATTTAGCAGGAGAGGAAGCTAAGGCACAATGAGGTGGTTTGGCCTCATAATGCAATTAAGTGGCAGAGCCTGTCCTTCAACTCAAGTCTTTTCTCCTTGTCTGGGGTTCGACCTCTCTTTTTAACCAGTCAAGATGAGCAAAGTGACTCCAATTGAGCAGTGTCCCTTGGACCGTCTGCCGCCCCAGCTCTCAAGGGAATTTAACCAAATACTATTGAGGAGGAGAGAGTGGTAGAAACTGAATGAAGGGACGGAGCAAGAAGCTGAATGCTAATACATTTAAGAAACTAAGTTACCTGTGAGCCGTTTCAGAAGCCTGAGAATCAAATAGTACAACTAGAAGAAAGAAGGCCCACTGACATCAAGGTCGTAAAGTGAGGACAAAAGGGACAGTGACAGGACAGGAATGATTGGGCCAACACCAGTAAATGATGAGGCCATGGTAATGGCTGCACTGTGGGGACTGGTCCCAGGCAAGGTCAAGATCAGCTGTGTCCCCAGGGTAGGGGCTGAGAGCTAAGGCCAGCAAGAAAGCAGAGGGCCCAGAGCCACAGGCTCTGAGAGAACTTCAGCAAAGGAGGGGAGAACTTCAGCAAAGGAGGGGAGAACTCGTAAAGAGGTCACAGTGTAGTGGGGAGATAACATGGACATAACTATTTACAAAAGTGTGCAATAAATGTAATGGATTATGTGTGTATCTATCATCTATCTATCTACCTACCTACCTACCTATCTATGCAAGATGCTTGGGAGAGCATCAATTTTTAAGTTATTTGCTAAGTAACTTAGTTCTGCTAGAGCTGCTAAATTCCCTCTGTTTTACCAAACTTTTCAGTAAATCTACACCATCAACAAGTTATTTGTGGGAGCATTTGAGCGAAAACGGAAAGGAAAAAGGCTTGTGCTCCATTCTTGGGTAGCTGTGGAAAAGAGAGATGAATCATGTGGCCCTGAGAACTGAGACGTGAATGAGACTGATAGTTGAATAAGTGCAGAAACGTGGAGCTGGAGGTGGCCGGAAGAAATATACACCCTCAAAGGTGTCAGGGGCGCCAGTGGGCTCTCCTCCATCAAGTCAAGTTCCACTGGGGGTCAAGTCAAGGTAAACTGAATCTCAAAGGAAAGACTGATGTCCAGCTGATTTCGGGGTCACATTTATTTAACCTCATTTAGAACCTTAAACATTCTGAGAACTATTCTTTCGGTTTCCCAAAAGTGGAGTCTAGTTTTATTGTGTTCATGTCTCTCCCACACCTCCCACTTCTGAATTCCTTCCTCTCTGTAAAATATTTTTTTCTTTAGCATAAAATTTAGAGCGGTAGCATATTAAATAACACACGAAATTCTCTGGCTTGAATAATGTGTTTATTTTCTTTAAATACACGTAAACATGAAACAACAGACAGCAGTTTGGTAAACTCAAAACTACAAGCTGAACAGTAATCAGATAATCAGTGCTGATCATACAAATCAAAATCAGCATAAGAAAGAATCAGAATAATTCACAAGAGAGTTGCAATTAGCAAAGGACTTGAAGACTATGCAAACTGCCTCATCTGCTCTGAGTAATTAATCACATGGTACCTGTCATTCCATGATGATCAAACCTTTTTCACTCTCCATTCCTTGGTGTGCAGAGCATCTTCAGTTAGAAAACATCTGTCAGAGAGCCAGGGAATCCTCAGCTGGTGTTTAATGGAAGGTCCATCTGGATTCACCATCGTACTATGTAAAACGGATTTTTTTTTTCTAACACCTGGAACAGTGACAGCAACTTGGCAAAGCAGCATGCTGTTTAAAACGACAGGGATGGGGAACTGGGGATCAAGGCTGAATCAAGGATTTTCTCGATCGTGGAGCCCATGGGCGGCCCTTTTCTCCTTTGGGAAGCGGCAATGCTTTGGACATGCTGGTTTTCCATTTGCACAGGTTCTCATGTGAAAGGGGCATCTGCCCTCACAGCTGTTACAAAAGAAAATAAACATGAGAATTCAGAATCAAGGACTAAATTCCAGGGAAAACCTCTGATCCGATTTGATTACGTTTTCAAAGTAAATTTTCCAGATACATATTTAAAATGTCAATATAAAATCCTGGAATGGTTACCCCCCACATGGTTTCAAAATCTATTAAAGCACAATTGCTAACTTCTAAGCGTTCTATCCATCAGTAAAGTTCTTGCTGTATAAATCCGATGACATCCCCTTTCTCAAAGAAAAAAAGCAAACATATGTGGATATATATTGAGAGAGAGATTGAGCTAAAGAGTCAGCTGATCTGAAATAATAACTGTTGAAATTTCATCCACTTTAGTTTTTGCTTAAGATCCATAAGCCAACAATAGCAGGCAGGATTTTCTTGATTTCACGATCAATCATCACTCTATATACTTATTCCGTAGTTGCCAAACCTCTGTTTTACTATCAAAAAGGGGGCTTGGCACTGAACACTAAAATTGGCTTCATAAGGAACGCCACCAAATCTAAATGGTATTTACATTAAATGTCAATGGGCCAAATTTAGGCGAAAGTACAAAAGCCATTCACCTGCACGTGTCAGGGTGAAATATCTTGTGCTTCTGGCAGCAGCTCTCCAGAGATTCTCTGCACTCAATGCAACTGCAGTTTTCTGGGTGCTGGATGAGATCTCTGGGACATGGCATTTTACAGACACACCTGCAATGATCTTCATCAAACTTCATGTGTGGACCGCAGAGAGCCAGCTCCTGGAGATGAGCGTGATCTAAACGGAAAAGGTGTTGGTCAAAAAATACACCTCACACCTTCCAGGCTATGGGTAGAAACAGTGATGTACTTCCTCACTGCAGCTCATAATACTAATATAAAAGATACAGCAGTGACAATGAACTCTGATTCCACAGACATCTGCTGGAAAACATGATCAGCTGAGAGAGGAGGGTCTGAGAGGTTTTTGACACACTTAGCTGACCGATATTTCTTCTAGAAAATATACAAACCAACTGGATAACTACTACTCCGTGTCCAATTCTGATCATCGAGTTGAAATGCACTGAAAAAAACAGAAGAGACAGAAACTTTGGAAGAACTTGACAACGTCACCTTAGCATTCGTGAGAGGCTGGGAGGAAAGTTAAGTGTTGAGTTTCTTCCCCAAACCTGCTTCTCTCCCCGTCTGCCTCACTTAGCGAATGGTGCCATCACTCTTGACTCACCCGCCATGTTGAATCTAATTACCACGTCCACCCAGTTCTGCCTCCCTGAATTTGTTCTTTTTCATCATCACTGCCACTACCTCAATTCGGTCAGTACCTTGTACTTTTTGTGCAGATGGCACTCACTCACTTCACCACAAGTTTTACCCTTTCAATCATTCTCCACAATATCAGATGCAAATCTAATCATGTCACTCTACTGCTTTATACTTTTTAAATTTATTTCTTTTTGGCTGTCTTGGGTCTTTCATTGCTGCGTGTGGGCTTTCTCTAGTTGCTGTGAGCGGGGGCTACTCTTCGTTGTGGTGCGCGGGCTTCTCACTGTGGTGGCTTCTCTTGTTGCAGAGCATGGGCTCTAGGCATGAGGGCTCAGTAGTTGTGGCTCGTGGGCTCTAGAGCGCAGGCTCAGTAGTTGTGGCGCACGGGCTTAGCTGCTCTGTGGCATGTGGGATCTTCCCGGACCAGGAATCAAACCCGTGTCCCCTGCATTGGCAGGCGGATTCTTAACCACTGCGCCACCAGGGAAGTCCCTGCTCTACTGCTTTAATTACCTTAAAAGGTTCTCTCTTTCCCAATAAGACTCAATTTCCCCACCAAGACATAAGAGACCCTCCATGAGCTGGACCCTATAAACCTCCCAGACTCATCTTCTGTCTCTTTCTCATGTATCCTATGCTCTTCCATACCACATTATAGTACTTTCTGTTCTTGTGATATGTCAAGGTCTCTCAACCCCATGCTTTTCGCCTTGTCATTCCCTTTGCTAGTCATCCCTTCCCCCTGATACCTTTCCCAACTTCAAATTTAGTCAAGTGCCCTTACCCTGTGCATATTTCCATTCTGTCCTTTCTGGTACTGCTTACATTTGTCTGTTTATTTCTATGTTTCCTCTGTTAATGAAAAAATCCTAAAGGTTACAGGGATCAGGTCTCATCGTTCTGGCATAAAATAGGCACTTGATAAACATGTGCTGAGTTTATTTGTTGTAATAAAAGGGTCGTGAAGCAGGCCGATATATGGAGATTCTGAAGAATCCCATCTAGCATTCCAAGACATTGGGTTAAGGCATATGGTCTTGCCAATATCGGGCCATTAATGATATATCAAAATGGCCATCTCATGTCATCCGATCTCATAGTCTTAACTGCTCTGTGACTGATGATCTTTGAGGGCTCACGTGGAATGGGTGTTGAAAGGCTAGATCTGAGGATCCTCCATTCTGAATTGTGTGAAGAGGAAAAAGGTAAGCTTTGTAAGCCATATGCAGATGCCAGATGGCACTTTGGGGCAAGATGAGACTACATAGAAGCTCCTAAAAGATTTGCATGGATCACTAGGTGGCAGTAGAGATTCACTTAGAACACTTCAGGCTGTCCCAACTCCATTCTTGGAGCCGTGGTTTAGGGGAAACAGTCTACCAGGTATTTGCTGAACTTCAGCAAGGTAGTTGGCAGTGGCTGACCTCAATCCTTATAGATAAGTTGAAAGTGACACAGAATGAATGTAGGAGAGCTGAGTGAAGCGGTAACTAGCTAAGGGTGATACCCGATGTATTGCATATCAATTTCAATCCTAGGGAAGTTGAGGATGGGATATCAACGTGTTAGGTCCTCAGCCTTGCTCCATTTATCATTTTAAATCAATAAACTGGGCTTCCCCGGTGGCGCAGCGGTTGAGAGTCCGCCTGCCGATGCAGGGGACGCGGGGTCGTGCCCCGGTCCGGGAAGATCCCACGTGCCGCGGAGCGGCTGGGCCCGTGAGCCGTGGCCGCTGAGCCTGCGCGTCCGGAGCCTGTGCTCCGCAATGGGAGAGGCCGCAGCAGTGAGAGGCCCGCGTACCGCAAAAATAAATAAATAAATAAACGGATGGAATTTTTCCAAGTAAATTCTTGAATTTGTGGGTATCTTGAGGAATTTAAAATCCAGAATCAGGACTCCCTAATTTTTTTTTTTTTTTTTGGTATTGTTAGTTTTCTTGTTTGTTTGTCTGTTTTTTAAAACAGTTTAGAGCAATGGCCTGAATCTAACAAGATGAAATTAAATTGGACTTGGATTCACTAACTCACATATGCTCATCCAGGGAAGAGAAGTTATTGTAGGAAAGGCAGCTGGCTTAATAGCCACATGTGTGGGAAGAAAAAGTATTTAGTGAACACTAAGCTCAATATATGTCATCAGGTTGATGAAGCCACTGGAGAAGTGGCCATGAACTTGGCCCACATTAACTGAGTTGCAGGAGATGAAAATGAGAAGTGATCAGAAGTGATCCAGGCTACCCCATGCCTCTTACTTCCATCACTGCCACAACTTCCCAAAAGGTCCCCTTCCTCCTTGCCTGCCCCAGGCCAAGCCATCCTCTCGAACACTGTCACTCGGTTGATTTTGTTAAAACTGTAACTGGTGCTGTCACTGTCCACTTAAACCAGCTGAGTGGTTTCCTTTTGCGTTTAGCATCACATGCAAGCTCTGGCACACGCTTTACAAGGGTCCCCTGTGAACCTCTCCAGCTTCCTCTCTCACATCTACCCAGCCCCCTCCCGTAACGTCCCCACCACGCTGACCCGACCGTCTTCTAGCCCTGAGCGCTCACCCCCCCCACCCCACCGCCCCCCCACTCCCCCCCACCCCTGCTCAGAGCACTCCTCTCTTTCTCCGCTACTCTTCCCCGCCCTCAACACACATGGGCGCCGGCTAAGTCCCTCCCCAGGAATTACCTTCAGCAGAAAGAAGCTGCCTCACCCAAGGTTATACCCCTCTCTGAGGCAGCCCACATCCAGTGACGAGTCCATAGGACCCAGCCCCTCTGCCTCAATTTGAGGCATCCCCCCCGGGCTGCCCCGGTTTCAGCTCGCCACAGGCCTGGCTAACGCCTCCCAGCGACTGCAACACAGTTCAACTTTCCCCTCTGCCCAGTCCCGCCCCGACCCTTCACCTTTGAAAGCAGTCCTGCATGTAAACCTCCAAAGTACAAATCCCGGGGCTTCCCTGGTGGCGCAGTGGTGGAGAGCCCGCCTGCCGATGCGGGGGGCGCGGGCTCGTGCCCCGGTCTGGGAAGATCCCACGTGCCGCGGAGCGGCTGGGCCCGTGAGCCATGGCCGCTGCGCCTGCGCGTCCGGAGCCTGTGCTCCGCGACGGGAGGGGCCACAACGGTGAGAGGCCCGCATATCACACACACACACACACACACAAAAAAAAGTACAAATCCCTCTCCCAGGAGCTGTGTACCAGGGAAAGCTTGATTAGAACAGCCTTTAAGTGTTATGTATACAGCTTTCCACGATAAGTTTCTTTTTTACAAAACTTTTATTGGAGAATAGTTGATTTACAATGTTGTGTTAGTTTCAGGTGTAGAGCAAAGTGAATCAGTTACACATATACCTATATCTACTGTTTTTTGGATTCTTTTTCCACATAGGTCATTACAGAGTACTGAGTAGAGTTCCCTGTGCTGCACAGTAGGTCCTTCTTAGTTACCTATTTTATATATAGTGGTGTGTATCTACCAATCCCATTCTCCCAATGTAGCGCTCCCCCGCTTCCCCCTTGGTAACCATAAGTTTGTTTTCTACATCTGTGACTCTATTTCTGTTTTGTAAATAAGTTCATTTGTACCATGTTTTGGATTCCACACAATAACTTTCTAACACAGTTTTAAAATGGGTCACATGGAGAAAGAATTAGATTGGTTTTCCATGGTTCCATAGGGTAAAGCTGAACTAACAAGTTGATGCTCTAGAGCTGGGCTGTCCAACATGCTGGCTACGGGCCCGAATGCGCAGCAAACGGCAAGTGTGATTTGAGATGTGCTCTGAGTGTGAAATACACACTGGATTTCAAAGACTTAGCACAAAGAATGAAGGGTGTATCCTTGATACATTTGATATTGCTTGCATGTTGACATGAGAGTATTTTTTTATATTTTAGATTAAATAAAACATTGAAATTAATTTCATCTCTTTCTTTTACCCTTTTTTTTTTTTTTTTTTTTTTTTTTTTTTTTTTTTTTTTTTTTTTTTATTGTGGTACACGGGCCTCTCACTGTTGTGACCTCTCCCTTTGCGGAGCGCAGGCTCCGGATGCACAGGCTCAGCGGCCATGGCTCACGGGCCCAGCCGCTCCGCAGCACGTGGGATCCTCCCAGACCGGGGCACGAACCCGCGTCCCCTGCATCGGCAGGCGGACTCTCAACCACTGCGCCACCAGGGAAGCCCTCTTTTACCCTTTTTAATGTGACTACTATAAGATGTAAGTTGCATATGTGACTCTCACTGTAATTCCACTGGACAGCACTCTTCAGATTCAGGTTCAGTACAGCTTATTAGCAACAGGAGTGTACCCAGTGTAACTGGGATGCCTCAGTGGGTTTGTCAAGCTTCCCCATGACTGATGTATTTTCTAGCAGAGGAGGCTGAAGACTTGGTGGGAAGGATGTACGTGACATTCAAGATCGGCATGGGCATTTACAGAGTTACTGTATGACCCAGCAATCCCACTCCTGGCCATCTATCCAGAAAAGACGAAAACTCCAATTTGAAAAGATACATGCACCCCAATGTTCAGAGCAGCACTATTCACAGTAGCCAAGACATGGATGCAACCGAACTATCCATCAACAGATGAATGGATAAAGAAGATGTGGCACATATATACAAGGGAATACTACTCAGTCATAAAAGTGAATGAAATAATGCCATTTGCAGCAACATGGATGGACCCAGAGATGATCATACTCAGTGAAGTAAGTTAGAGAAAGGCAAATATCATATGATATCGCTTATATGTGGAATCTAAAAAAAAATGATACAAATGAACTTATTTACAAAACAGAAACTGACTCACAGGCATAGAAAATAAACTTATGGTTACCAAAAGGAAAGGGGAGAGAGGATAAATTAGGAGTTTGGGATGAACAGATACACACTCCTATGTATAAAACAGATAACCAACAAGGACTTACTGTATAGGGAACTATGTTCAATAACTTATAATGGAAAATAATCTGAAAAAGAATATACATATAAAACTGAATCACTTTGCTCTACACCTGAAACACTGTAAGTCAACTATACTTCAATTTTTAAAAAAGATCTGCAGGGGCATTTAAACTACATGAACTTTAAGATTCCCTCAAATCCTGCGTCGAGCTTTCATGAAAACACTTGGAAGCTGAGAGACAGAAGCATAGGAAATAGCTTGTTATTTACAGTTTCTAGGACAGATTCCTTAGAGCTTAATCCTTACTAATCTGGCTTGTAGATCATAGTTGGAAACAAGCAAGGTTCAAATTGCATGATTCCTTACGATCTTTACAGAGGAATCACGTCAAGTTCACTCAGAAGTCAATAAAAAGTGGATTCACGTTCAACCAGATGTTCATAATCAAAAATCCGAGCATTGTGAATTATGTGCAGTGATGAGAGGCTAGCTCATCTGCTTCCCAACTCCCCTGAGCCCAACAGCCATGTTTTGCTTTTACTTTGCCCTCGTTTCAGAAGAAGTCTTCTCTTAGTCCCCATTTTTGTCAAATTACTGGCATGTTTTCACATGACACAGTTGAAAGAAACCAACACGTCCAAAATGACCTTACATTCCTGTAGGACTTTTATATAAATAACGTAGTAAAATGTGGTTGACTCGTGTCTCATTCTGAAGTGGCTTTCATGAAATGTTATCATCCCCTTTCAAATTCAATGTTTGGGGATGCTCTAATCATTTGGGTCTTTAAGATTAAAAAGCAGAATGATGCATTGGTAGACTTACTATATAATTATAGCACAGAGGTCTCTGGAATCTCACTCTTAGCTGTGTGTCTAGAAAGTTACCAGACACTGTGGTGTGTCCATTTTGTAATTGTAAAAAAAAGGGATACTACTCATACATTATAGGATTATTGGGAGCATTAAATGAGTTGATACATATAAAAGGCTTACAGGATCGCTTGGCCAATAAATACTAGTTGCTATTGTTCTTCTTATTATTATTACTATTATCATTTCACCACTGCTATGATTACCTTCCATTCCGGCGAGTGGATTCTCCTCCTGTAAAACACATTTACATTTGTTGCTGTCCCAGAGCATGTCAATAGGACAGAGTTTCTTGGAATGGGAACAGCTAGGAGGAGAAAACAATAAATCAGACTTTAAACCTTTCAAGGGTAATCATACCTTTGGAACATTTTTTTTTTTGAATGTTGAATACATTTCCGAGTGGAGAATAGTGAGGATTTTTAAGGAGCTTAATTCATATTTATGAACAGCATGTTATTAGATAGTAATTCTGTGATTACAAATATTCTCTGTGGAAACGTTTGGAAACCAAACTGTAATTTTGGAAAGGTATAATCCTTTTAAGAGGATTGGTGTTAAAAACTATGTAAATTAGCTGTCAACAGAGCTTATTTACTCCAAGCGAATAGTGTTCGAACATAGCTCCTAAGCATTATCGTCTGTAAAATGGAGATAAGAACATTGGCCAGGACAGCAGGAAAATCTTGAGGATAAATGTTCCTTTATTATGAGCTTTCTTTTCTACTTGGCACGCACACAGTGCGTTCACTCCTTTACTTTTGCAAGATCTAAGTATCCAACTTAATTACCTTATACTGTTATTCAATAGTTGTGATTTGCCCTTTGTTTCTCTGTAGTAAATTCTTTTTCCCCAAATCAATGATTCTTACCTTTGATTTCAGAATACTTGAGGGTGTCATAATTTGTCTCATAAAGAATCACAAAATACTCACAAGAAAATGTCTAGTCAAATTAAATTTAAGTCATTTTTCATTTAAAATAATATTTCCCATTTGGTCAACTTAAGAGGAAGGCTTGAAAAATTGCCCGAATCAGATGCACATAGTTGTACCACTTCCCAATGACCCCAGGAGCCTTCTTTCCGCCTCCTTAACTTCGGGACTTAAATATGTAAACAGCCTGAAATGGGTTTTATCTAATGCTTGTTCTGGAATGAGGGAACAGATGCCAAATTTGAGTCTGGAGTAGAGCTTTACAACTGCATCAGACTATGCATATTAAGAACAAACGTGCCCACAGCTTGACATGCTGAGTTCATGACCACTGAACTTTCTGATCCTACTGCAATATACATGTAATGCCTCATAAAAAATACACTTGCCAAACAGTTATTACCCATAGATCTGGGTTAGAACCTACAAGACAAAGAGCTTGAAGAGAGAGCGATGACTCTGTAATTAATGAACTATTCTCCACACATGGCTTTAGCCAAGGCAAGAACAAGCATAAAGAAGTATAAGAAACGCTTACCGATCTTCTTCTGGGATCTGGATGGATCTTCTAATAATCGAGTACGGATGGCGGGGAGCTGTTGGCAAGCACTTACAACCTGTATGGTTGGCAACTTTAACAGGCACTAATTCAGGTACTGATGTCAAAGGTACTGATATCTCAAAGAGCTAGAGCAGAGAAAAAGAACTATAATACATATTTTTAAAAATAAGAATAATTTCTACAGTCTGCATTTTTGCCTTTGTCCCTTAATGACTTTAGCAAAGTTGTCCATTAAGAATACACAGCCACTATGGAGAACAGTATGGAGATCCCTTAAAAAACTACAAATAGAACTACCATATGACCCCACAATCCCACTACTGGGCATATACCCTGAGAAAACCATAATTCAAAAAGAGTCATGTACCAAAATGTTTATTGCAGCTCTATTTACGATAGCCAGGACATGGAAGCAACCTAAGTGTCCATCAACAGAAGAATGGATAAAGAAGATGTGGCACATATATACAATGGAATATTACTCAGCCATAAAAAGAAATAAAACTGAGTTATTTGTAGTGAGGTGGATGGACCTGGAGTCTGTCATACAGAGTGAAGTAAGTCAGAAAGAGAAAAACAAATACCGTATGCTAACACATATATATGGAATCTAAGAAAAAAAATGTCATGAAGAGACTAGTGGTAGGACGGGAATAAAACACAGACCTACTAGAGCATGGACTTGAGGATATGGGGAGGGGGAAGGGTAAGCGGTGACGATGTGAGAGAGTGGCATGGACATATACACACTACCAAATGTAAATTAGATAGCTAGTGGGAAGCTGCCGCATAGCACAGGGAGTTCACCTCTGCTCTGTGACCACCTAGAGGGGTGGGATAGGGAGGGTGGGAGGGAGGGTGACGCAAGAGGGAAGATATATTGGAACATATGTATATGTATAACTGATTCACTTTGTTGTAAAGGAGAAACTAACACTATTGTAAAACAGTTATACTCAAATAAAGATGTTAAAAAAAAAAAAAGAATACACTACCAAACGTAAAATAGCTAGTGGGAAGCAGCCGCATAGCACAGGGAGATAGATCAGCTCGGTGCTTTGTGACCACCTAGAGGGGTGGGATAGGGAGGGTGGGAGGGAGGGAGACGCAAGAGGGAAGAGATATGGGAACATATGTATATGTATAACTGATTCACTTTGTTATAAAGCAGAAACTAACACACCACTGTAAAGCAATTATACTCGAATAAAGATGTTAAAAAAAAAGAATAGAGCTAATATGCAAACTATTATATATAGGATGGATAAACAACAAGGTCTTACTGTATAGCACAGGGAACTATATTCAGTGACCTGTAATAAACCATAATGGAAAAGAATGTGAAGAAGAATATATATGTGTATAACTGAGTCACTTTGCCGTACAACCGAAATTAACACAACATTGTAAATCAGCTATACTTCAATAAAATTTTTTTAAAAACCCAGAACTAATAAGGCTAAGGGCTGGCATGAAGGAAAGAATTCTGGGCTGCGTGTCAGAAGACCAGAGCCTTAACTAAGTTTATCAAGTATTTAAGTTTTGTCAAATCTCTTAAATTTTTTTTTTTTTCTGTGGTATGCGGGCCTCTCACTGTTGTGGCCTCTCCCGTTGCGGAGCACAGGCTCCGGACGCGCAGGCTCAGCGGCCACGGCTCACGGGCCCAGCCGCTCCGCGGCACGTGGGATCCTCCCGGACCGGGGCACGAACCCGTGTCCCCTGCATCGGCAGGCGGATTCTCAACCACTGCGCCACCAGGGAAGCCCCAAATCTCTTAAATTTTTGGTGTCCCTAGAATGCTTGTAAAATGGTGACCTTGTAAAATGGTAACCTCGTAAAATGTTCCCTGCTCCTGCTTGAAGTCTGAGTGTGAATTGTAAGGATTAAATGAAATTATAGCTATGAAGTTTCTCTGCAACCATGGTGAAGAGATTACTGTTCAAAGCGATTTACCTTTCTCTTCCCATGCCATCTCCACTGGAGGAATACAGTTTTCTGTCCCTTGACTTTGGACTTGGCCATGTGACTTGCTTTGGTTGACAGGACATTAGCAGACATGACACAAGCACAGACTTGAACTTGCGGGCATGCATTTGCTCTAGCCATGTGCAGAGCGTGACGTGGCAGGCTTGCTGGTCTAAGGGATATGAGACACAGGGACCAGACCTGGACTCAACCTGCAGCTTGCCACCAAGCCCAACTGAGCCCCCTCTAAACTGAATGAATCTCAGATACATGAATGAGAAAAAGCCATCGTTGTTTGAAGCCACTAAGTTTTAGGGTGTTTATTATGCAGCATTATATAGTAATAACTGACTGATACAAGACCGTCATGCCCAAACAATGATAGGTAACGTGAATATCATTCTATGTTTCTATATGCTAGCCCCTGTTGTAAGCACTTTTATATTAATTCATTTACCCTTGTAACAACACTATAGGGAGGGTTTTTTACATTACCCTCCTCCAACTCTACAGGTGAAGAAACAGATGTACAGAGAGGTTATAGAACTTGCCTAAGGCCATATAACTATTGATTGGACGAGTGGGTATTTGAACCCAGGCAGTCTACTGTAGAGCTGGAGGGGATACTCTAAAGAATATGCCTTATTACTTTTTGGAATGAAATTGCTGTCACCAGAGGAAGCAAGACGGGATCTCTGCAAGTAAAATTTACTTGCTGAGAATATCAGTTACTTTGTTTCTAGAGAGGCTCTCTGATGTATGGATGCGTTTCAACTTGATTTTAATGCTCTGTCCATTCAATCAGCATTCCATGTAGCCCTTACTACATAGTCTTCAATTATTCACTTAGTTTCTAAGATGTACTTCACTGAACAGTCCATAACTTTGGGAGGAGAGGTAGTTTTTCTTTAAAAAAAAAAAACCCCACTATTACAATGTTCAAGTATGCCTATTTGGAAAGAAAAACTGCTGTACATTTACACTTAAGCACATTCTTTAAAACTAGTCATTGGTTGAGGACAGCAGTCAAAATAAAGTACTCAATTATCTATTGTTAAGTGGAAACAATCCATTAAAGTTGTGTTTAGCCTGACCTTTTTATATGGAGGCACTTCCATGAGTCTAAGTAAGAGGGTGTTTTTAGAGTGCTTATCTTGCATGAACTTCATCTTCTTGCGAAATTTTTCAGCTATACTCTAGGGTATAACACGGTCATGAACTAGAGCCTCTTACGTTATGCAAGCTTTGTTTCCACTGACAGTTGACGCTTAGCCATACTTATGTCATTTTTTCCCCTGATTGTCAAACAGCAGAGGTCAGAATTTTTACAAGTTCCAAGATTCTCTAAAAGAATTTAGAAAAAGAAACTCTTCAGTTTAAGGGATATTTTAAGTAGGAGGGAAAAAATTAAGGATAAGTTAACCTAGTACCAAACAAATCAGGATTCCATTCTTTCCATCCGATTAAGATAATTACCTAACATGGGTATATTCAGTGCATAGGTAATTTTATTGTGCTACCTCTTTTCACAATCATGAGGCTAGATTGTAGAGGCAGATGTGACAATTAAATGAATATACCTGAGGAATAATAATATAATAATAATAATATACCTGAATATGCCTGAGGAATTTTCGACACAGAACCAAAAGGAATGTAGTTTGACTTACAGCTTTTTAATGTTTTGCTAAGTTTGTTATTACTGCTCTGCTATGCCATGTTTATTACATTTCACAACAATATGGTAGCGACAGAATCAAAAACGTATCTACTGAGCAAAAGGAATTTTATAAGATGGAGAAGGAAGAATTATTTCTTTCATGGGGACTGGAGGATTATTTTCAAAGGGCTTTTGTGCTCGATATTTTCCATTTGTGCCTCCAGAGACGCCATCCTCTTTCCTCCCTTCCCCACTGGGCTGTATCCCAGGATGCTGACCTCCATGGAATGGATCTATAGGCCCTCTTGCCGGGCAAGTTGCCCGTTGCCGGTTGCCCACTTGCCGGTTGGCAGTGGCTGCCCCTCCTCCAGCCAGCCCTGCAGCCCGCTTCTCCATTTCCTCTCTCGGTTCCCATAACCGCTCCATCCTGTTGCCTCTTCAGCCTAAGGGTGGGAACAGCTCCCCCTTTCGCCAGCTCTGGGTACTTCACCAGCCCTTTCTCCTTCCCCCACCCTTCACTGAACTCTTCTCAATCACTCCATTTGAACAACACGGAACCTAATGAATACACAAGTCAGTGTGGCTATCTTCGTTCCTTTAAACGTCTGTTCTAGAAACTTCCATATGACTTTCTGATCCTTGACATTATAGAATCAGAGAGACAGCAACTGACAAGGGTTCAGGCTTTGGAGTCACCTGGATTTGAATCCCAGCTCGGCCACAAGCTACCTCTTTGAGCCTCCATTTCCTCATCTATGAAGGAAGATGACAAGCTACCCATTTAACTTATCTCAGGGTTCAGTGAGATGACACGCATAAAGTGTTGACACGGGGCCACCAGCTGAGCTGTAGCTGTCGACACTATCAGCGTCGGGGCGCCAGAGAGGGCTGACGTCCTCATACCTGTTTGGAAACGTACGAGGTGCTGGTGTTGACACAGACGAGGCTCTCTTCGTTGCAGCAGCCGGCACACCGGAACACGTTCACGCAGGGGGGCTTGAAGAACGTGTCGGTGCTTCTCCCCAGCTCGCTGGCCACCTCCACGCACGTCTCTCGAGGGCTGCACTGCGTCCTTTGCCATTCCTCATCTATAACTGCAGAGAGGCAGCTCGTTGGGCCAGCAGAACAAAGGGCCCTGACATGCCCACGTGTGCCAGGGTTACACTCAACACCGTCATTCTCACACGTGCAGCGCTTGGTGATTTCACTAGGTGGGTATTTGGGGTCAGTCCTTTAACCAAGGATTGGTTACAGAAAATTTACAACCAAAATCTGCGTTCCTTCCCATTTATACGATGCCTTCGTAGACTCTTAATTCTACTTTCCGTTGGTGATGAACACCGTGTTCTGGAAATAACCACATCGGGTGCATCTGGAGAAGCCTGCTAATAAGGAAGTAAATGGACGCACATAAAGCAATGACATGTAAGCATTATTTATTAAGCAATTTACAGGACACAGCTGGATAGCATTTCTTCTCCTTGAAGCCAGGTGTGGGCAGGTTTTAGCACCATTAAGAAATACGTTTGGGTTGGGCTTCCCTGGTAGCGCAGTGGTTGAGAATCCGCCTGCCGATGCAGGGGACACGGGTTCGTGCCCCGGTCCGGGAAGATCCCACATGCCGCAGAGCGGCTGGGCCCGTGAGCCATGGCCGCTGAGCCTGTGCGTCCGGAGCCTGTGCTCCGCAATGGGAGAGGCCACAACAGTGAGAGGCCCGCGTACCACAAAAAAAAAAAAAAAAAAAAAAAAAGAAATACGTTTGGGGAATTCCCTGGCGGTCCAGTGGTTAGGACTTCATGCTTTCACTGCCGAGGGTGCGGGTTCAATCCCTGGTCGGGGAACTTAAGATCCCACAAGCCGTGCGGTGCAGCCAAAAAAATAAAAAAATTAAATTAAAAAAAAAAGAAATACCTTTCTATTGGTTGCTTAACTAACTATATACGGCAAACACATGAATGAAAAGTTAAGTGGAACTAATCTTTCCTCAAGTCAGAGTGTTCTCATTTGCAAATGCCTGATACTGATGTTTCTATCAAATGATGAAATGAACTGGTTCATTTTTAAAAAAATAAATTTATTTATTTATTTATGGCTGCGTTGGGTCTTCATTGCTGCGCGTGGGCTTTTCTCTAGTTGCGTTGAGCGGGAACCGCTCTTCGTTGCGGTGCGCGGGCCTCTCACCACGTTGGCCTCTCTTGTTGCAGAGCTCGGGCTCTAGGCGCACGGGCTTCAGTAGTTGTGGCTCGCGGGCTCTAGAGCGCAGGCTCAGTAGTTGTGGCGCGCGGGCTTAGCTGCTCCGCGGCATGTGGGATCCTCTCAGACCAGGGCTCGAACCCGTGTCCCCTGCATTGGCAGGCGGACTTCTAACCACTGCGCAACCAGGGAAGCCCAAGCTGCTTCATTTTGATGAAAGGAGCAATATTCTGGCCATTCTAGCTAATTTGTGGGAAACAAGAAAAAGAAACAAGCCTCGGGGAATCAAAAAAGATTACAGGGCTTCCCTGGTGGCGCAAGTGGTTGAGAGTCCGCCTGCCGATGCAGGAGACACGGGTTCGTGCCCTGGTCCGGGAGGATCCCACATGCCGCGGAGCGACTGAGCCCGTGGGCCGTGGCCGCTGGGCCTGTGTGTCCGGAGCCTGTGCTCCGCAACGGGAGAGGCCGCAGCGGTGAGAGGCCCGCATACCGCAAAAAAAAAAAAAAAAAAAAAAAAAAAAAAAAAAAAAAAAGATTACATACATTCTTGTAAAACACACTCGCCTTTCTCTCAAAGTTTATTTTTTCGAATTAGATTTCGATGCTTTGATACTTAATGTTGCATAGGGACATTTTGGGGAAATGATTCAATTTTATGATAAAGACAATATTTAAAGACTTTCTTTTTGTTTGCCATGGAATTGTAGAGTTGATTATACACTGGGGTGGAGGGGAGTGGTGAAAACCCTTAGCGGTTGGCAGCTTCTAATCTGACCCTCCATCACGCCCACCTCCTGGTGTTCACACCCTGTATAATCCCCTCCTCTTCGTGTGGGCTGGACCCAGTGACCCGAATGTTATGAAGAGAATACAGCAAGAGTGATGGGATGGCACTGCCACGATTAGGCTAACAAAGACTGATTTCCATCTTGCTGGCGATCGCCATCTCTCACTGGCACTCTTTTGCCTTCTCAGCTTGCAGGCTTGGATGAAGCAAGCCATCATGTTGGAAAGGCCCACATGGCAGGGAACTGAGGGTGGCCTCTACCTAACCGCCAGTGTGGTGCTGGGACCCTCAGTCCAACAGCCTGTCTGGACCTGAATCCTGCCAACAACCTCGGAGTGAACCTGGAGGCACATCCGGCCCCAAGTGAACCTTGAGATGCTGCCTGTGACCCAAGTTGACACCTTGACTGCAGCCTCCAGAGAGACCCTGAAGGAGAGATACCGATTGAGGCTATGTCTGCAATTCTGACCCACCGAAACTGTGCGATAAAAAATGTTGTCTGAAGCAGCTAAGTTTTGGGGTAATGTGTTACACAGTGACAGATAAACTCTTCTCCATTTTTACCCCATCTTCAAAAATTTGTAAATGGTCTCTGCCCAGATTCTGAATTCCCGTATATGTGAACGTGTTTCTACCAGAAGGGATAGAGAGAACTTCTATCTGGAGGATACAGATAAAATATTATTGTTGCAGATCTGACGCTAGTGTCTAAATTATTCTCTTAAAACGCCTTTTCCACAGCCTTCTTCCTTTGATCTGAGATCCCATTGATCTCAGATTTCTTCATATGTTGCTTTCTTCAGTCACTGAAAACACGAAATACGTTTGGCTGGCTGAAAAGCACTGCATATACTACACAATGTACCTAAACTCTGTTTTCTCATCATAAAATCTTCTAGTCTAAGAAACCGTTTAAGATGTCTGATTATGAATATTTATATACAGAGTCTGAAGGCTGTAAACATGAGAGGTAAATTACCCAATTAGGTACTATTTAATTCACTATTATTAATCATAAACCCTTGAAAAGACAAGTAATCAAGTTATAAAAACGTTCCTTGCTTAAAACACGATTTAAATGTCGCTTTCCATTTTCTTTTTTTATAACACTAAGTTTTCAAAGTCAGAACATTGTGTGGTATTGTGACAAATGACACTGAGCAGCAGGACTGCTCTTCCTCAGGAATTACCCTGAAATCCATGAGGGAGACTTATAACAAGTTATAATTGGGATACCACACCGATTTGATTATCTGCTGCTTCTAACTTACTAAGTAACTTTAGATGATCCCGCGCCCCCCCCCATGTAACAAGAGACATTTTAGAGTCGGCAAATTCCATATTATTTATGTTTTTAAAAAATATTTTAAAAAAATTTTATGGTTTCCTCCTTAGAAAATGTCAATTTCGACATTAATGACTTTTTATTTTTTTTTATTTTATTTTATTAATTTTTTTTTTTTGCGGTATGCGGGCTTCTCACTGTTGTGGCCTCTCCCGTTGCGGAGCACAGGCTCCGGACGCGCAGGCTCAGCGGCCATGGCTCACGGGCTTAGGTGCTCCGCGGCATGTGGGATCCTCCCAGACCAGGGCACGAACCCGTGTCTCCTGCATCGGCAGGCGGACTCTCAACCACTGCACCACCAGGGAAGCCCATGAATGACTTTTGAAAATCACCTCCTCTTGGTTTTATGGTAACGCTTCTCTACCTCCATCTTCACAGAGCCTCTCCAGCTTGCCTCAGGCCTTCAAAACAGGTAATCTGGTTAAGGACCTGAATCTTGAGATGAGGTCTGACCCCTTTACTTTCATGAAGTCCTTGCTAATACACCACACAGAAACAACTAGAGATTCAGACCTCTGGCTAAACTGGGTCCGAGGCCATGGTTCCAACAATCTCAACTCACTTAGACACAGTCATACAGATGTGCACCCACCATCCTCTTCACTCCCGGGCTCTGGTGCTACTAAGGCATTGATTCCACCTTTGCACAGCCTTCCCCGCAGCCAACAATATCGTCCTCTTACAAACGGGAAAAAAAATAAACTCTACAGAGAGAGAAAAGACTAATTTTGGCTGAGCAGTCAATTTAAATTATGCAACAGCTACAATCCGATACCAGGTAATCATATGCTAATCAAATCTAAAATGCGAAATCATCAGTGCCACGGTGGTTTCCTGTGCTGTTTTGACACAGCATCAAAAAAGTTAAATGCCTGATTGGAGGCCGCAACAACTGTATTTGGCAAGCATGTCATTCATTATAGGACAATAGTTTGCTTATAAAGATCCTCCAGACTTTACTAGGGAAGAGTCATTCTCCTTATTTCAAATCATGTTATTTTCTAGTCCAGCGTCTGGATTCTTTTGTCTAGAGAATTTCCCCCTCCGTTATTCTCCTAGTAACACCAATATGCATTATTCCAACTCAGCTTCTAAATTCTACTTTTCGTTTTCACTGTTTAAAAAATCACAGAATTTTGAAGACATAAAAAAAGCTATACCTAATCTATTGCTTTTATCCATGTATGTATGGCCGTAGAATGCTCCTTATTAATGAATACCCAGGTTGTTTTATTTTTTAAGTAAACTCAATTATTTTTTTTTTTCCTATTAAGAACAGGCTTTCCGGGTTCCTTCTGAGTTAAATATATTTCCATATTGGGAAGTGTTATTTGGTGTTGAATTTTGATCTCAAAATCATATTGGGTATATTTCTCTGTGGAGTAAACACAGGAAACCAGGACTCTCCACTAACGCTGAAGCTATGAAACCAAAGACCGGCTTTTTTTTTTTTTTTTTTCTCCCGGACACGTGCCCGCCCTACTCAAACTTTTAGAAGAAGTTGGCGCATTTGTTACTATCTGATAAAGAGTAAGAATTGGCCTCCGCACGCACACACCTACCTTTTAGCGTCTCAATGTCATAGAAAGTGGCCGCAAACCTGGTGGACCGATGGGGTGCTGAGCGAGAGTCCGCGCTGCTGAGACTTTTGAGCTTCAGTCGGCATCTCCACAGCTTCCAGTCCTCGAAGTGGGTGATCTGCAGTAGTTCCTCCAAACCCGAAGCTGCCCTAATCTGCTGCTCAGATTCTTCTAACATTGACCGGGATGCCCGCTTAAAGCGAAACAAAACAAACACAAAAACTGGCTTACAGGCAACTTACTCAAGTTCTAGTTTGTCTTGCTAACACTTACCAATAGAGTTAAAAAGGAATTAGATTATTCCAATGGACACCAGTACCTAGGAGAAATGACATCTAGTAGTTTTGATTCACATTCTGTTCATTTATGGTTGATGGAATGATGTCTTGCCCCTGAGTTCTCAGAACACTTAAAGACAGTATCGTAGTGGGTTGAATGGTGGACATTTAAATGACATGTCCATGTCCTAACCCCCAGAGCCTGCCAATATGACTTTTTTTCAGAAAAGGATCTTTGTAGATGGAATGAAGTTAAGGATCCTGAGATGAGGTCATCCTGGATTATCTTGGTGGACCTTAAATACAAAGATAAGCATCCTGATAAAAGACAGGCGAGGGAAGACACAGACACAGAGGAGAAGGATTTGTGAAGCCAGAGGCAGAGACTCAAGTAACGCAGCCACAAGCCAGGGGTCGCCCGAAGCCACCAGAGGCTGGAAGACTCAAGGAATGATTCTTTCCGGGAGCCGATGGAGGGAGGATGGCCCTGCTGACACCTTGATCTTGCAACTGGATTCCAGAACTGCGAGAGAATAAATTTCTGCTGTCTTCGCCATCGAGTCTGTGGTAATTCAGTATGGCAGCCACAGGAAACTAATATAGATTTTTAAATCGCACTGTTTTGTACAGGAGCCAATGACAATTGTTTTCATCTGTTATTTGAGACACTGACCCACAAAGTCTTGGGGACCCTGCCTACAATCAAACAAGAAGGAAAGATTTTAAGAACCTGATAATCTGAACTTGCTGACTTCTAACCCTCTGAACTTTTTTTCCTTTTTAAACCTGTTTACTATTCCAAAGACATGATTTTTTTTTTCTGAAAAAATACACTTCTAGAGCTGATGCTGAAAACTTCCTTTCCACACAGCTGCATGAACTGTATTGACTGATACAACCCATGGATTTAAGAGGGGAAAAAAGACTTGGCTGATAAAAGATTTTCAGTATGCAGTCGAATTGTTCAAAATTAGGGACCTGGTTATATAAATAATGATATATGCATACAATGAATACTATGTGATGGTCAAAACCAATGATGTGGATGTATACTGGGACAGAAGGAATTGAGTCCTCCCTGGAACGTGCTGGAGAGACGATAAGGTAGTCTGTCTGTGGTTAGGGATGTGGATTTTCTCCTGCTGAGCCTGTGGTTACTGAGTTTATGTTCTCCTGTGTGGTTTGCATATGCATGCTGAGGACGTTTTTTTTTTTTTATTTTTTTAGAGCTGGGGTGAGGGAGGGGAGGGAGGGAAGAAACAGTAGCTGCAGGATGGTGCTGAGAAAGGAAGGTAGAGCGAGAGGTGAATGTCAGCTACCTGACAGGGGGAGGGGCAATGGGGGAAAACGGAGATGAGCAAATGGGACTTCCCTCTGGACACTGCGTGGTGTGATGTACATCTTCCTCCACTGCCCCTCAAAAACTTTAGTTAAAATCTGTATCATTTAGCAGTGTTTGGGGAGTGGGATTTTTTTTTCCTTTTTAAAAATTTTTATCGGAGTATAGTTGCTTTACAATGTTGTGTTAGTTTCTGCTGTACAGCAAAGTGAATCAGGTATACGTACACATACATATATCACCTCTTTTTTTGGATTTCCTTCCTATTTAGGCCACCACAGAGCACTGAGTAGAGTCCCCTGTGCTATACAATAGGTTCTCATGAGTCATCTATTTTATACATAGTAGTGTATGTATGTCAATCCCAATCTCTCAATTCACCCCAACCCCCTTTCTCCCCTTGGTGTCCATACGCTTGTTCTCCACGTCTGTGTCTCTATTTCTGCTTTGCAAATAAGTTCATCTATATCATTTTTCTAGATTCCACATATGTTGTTAATATACGATACTTGTTTTTCTCTTTCTGACTTACTTCACTCTGTATGACAGTCTCCAGGTCCATCCACGTCTCTGCAAACGGCACAATTTCGTTCCTTTTGATGGCTGAGAAATATTCCATCGTATACATGTACATCTTCTTTATCCATTCCTCTGTTGGGGATTTTTTTTTTAAGCTATGATGATGGAAACCGAGCGCTATCCAAAAGTGGGTGTTCAAAAGAGCAAGTGTGGTCCCAGTCATGTATGATACAGTTATTACAGTTATGATATCTCTTTAAAAATTGTGTGTATAATGTACATTATATAAACGTATATATATAATTAACTATGGTTAATCATATGTATCAAATTAAATACGTATGTAATATCTGGAGGAATATACATGAAAATATAAACAATGGTTAATTTTCTAGATCAACGGTTGTCAAACTACAGCCCCCTGGCATAATTTAGTCTGCTGCCTGCCTGTCTTTATGAATAAAGTTTTACTGGAACACAGCCATGTCCATTTACTTACATATTGTCTACAGCTGCTTTTATTCTAGAATGGGAGAGTTGAGAAGTTGCAATAGAGACCTTCATAGCAGTTTCAATCTGAGGCCACCTGTTCCTTTTTTAACCATTCCTTAATGTTCGCAGTTGTTGTATTTTTCATTATTCCATGTATTATATTGCCTCTATTCTCTTCTTTGAAACATTTATCAGACATGTATTGGAGCCTTTTAATGATCTTACGTGTGCTTTCATATTTACCTATTTTTTCCTCTTCATGTTTTTAATGTGTGACAGGTAATTGCTTCCTCTTCCCAATCACCAATTCTCCAATTGTGTGAGCCTAGAGTTTAAGTTTTTAATTTCAATTACCATATTTCTAATGTCAAATATTTCTACTTTATTCTCCTTCCCATCTGCTTTTTGTTTCATTTCTGTAGGTTTTTCCCAACTTGTCAGTTTTGTTTTATGAATATTAGTCCTTTATCTCTTTGAGGGTTGTAACTAGACTTAAGTATTCAAATTGTTTTATATTTTAACTTCATATATATGAGTTGTATTCCGATTATGCATTTTATTGGCTGTCTTTCTCAGTAATCGTTACCTCTATGTGCCTTGGAATTTTGTTTAGTAGTTTCATTTTCATTGGGAGATTCGGTTTTTTCTTTCTTCATTTAAAGGTCTCTGGTTGCATCCCCTGACACTCAGGGCCCTGGGTCCAGAATCTTACCGAGGATTTATGACCCAGGGATCAGCTCAGCTCACGCCCTGCCTCGTCCTCTGGCTCAGGTTAAGCGGTTTCATAGAAGACACAGCTCCAGGCAGACAAGAGCAGTAACTGTTCCTCTTTCATGGATCTGATGGATTTTGCACTCATGGAGCCCGTTACCCACTGGAACTGAACTCTTGGTGGCCTCCACCTTCCAGAAGAGTCCATCAATTCTGCAGCTTCAGCTTCATGGTTTTTAAAAAAATTTATTTTTCTTCAGATACAGTTGACAGCATGGTATAGGTTTAAGGTATACGACATGTTGATTTCTTCAGCTTCATGTTTTTGGTACCATTTCTGCGAATGTTTGCCACTTGCAGATGTTTACCATCCTGTGATCAATTTTACATTTTATCGATCATTGCCATGGACTATAAACAATCTCAAAACGTGAATGTAGAAGGTCATCTTGCTTGGAAGTCCGGATGTGAATGTGTGTGTGTGTGTACGTGTGTGCATGTTTTAATGAAGGTGGGAAAATCTTGAACATGTTTATGACGTGAGGGAAAGAACCAACAGAGAGGAAGAAACGGAACATATGCATGAGAAAGCAGGGACCTAGAGGGGTTGGTGTGACATAAGTTCCAGAGATAGGTAGACAGAAGATGAATGAATGAGAGGGTCTGAAAGAGGAGGCTCACAGAGATGATGCGGGTCTGTAGATAGCAGGACTGCTTGGGACCTATGATTTCTCACTTCTTTGAGACGTTTGAATCAAGGCAATTTTCTGGGAGCAAGGGCTGGAGGAAGCTTGAAGAGCACAGACAGGGTGTGGGGAACAGGCACTGAATTTCAGGAGCGTGCCACAGCTGCTTCATCTAAGACATCTGGGGATGAAAGTGAATAACTGCCAATCTCTCCAGCGACCCAAATTCAAAGATGTGCCATCAAGGCTCGTTGTTCAATAGTTTCTCTTTTCATGATTATTCACTCCGTCTTCTAATTGGACGCCATGAACTACTTCACATTCAATCCACTCCAGGAAGTAAAACTTTGTTGCAACACCGCTTCCCCATCAAAATAATGAAAACAATCAAACAGCTTTTGATATGTTTTAAAAGTTGTACTCTACTGAGAGGATTTTTATTTATTGAGGCGAATCCATAAATACGGAATGATAAGGCTTCATAGCTCTTAGAGGTTTCAATTCAATCTGAGAAATATTTTTACACTATCCAACCATGAGAGCTCAGAGGGAAATAAACCTCTGGATTGAATTTAAGCCACTGAATGGCTCGGACTTACCTCATCATAAAAAATGAAGTGTTTCCTCAAGTACAAGTTATTTAAGCATACTTTAAGCCTCATAATTTAAAACCTAGTTTGAAATAACAGAGAAATTGCAGACAGTTTATTTTGCTCTTACAAGTGGAGGTATTGAAAATTCGGAACAAGCAGAAACCTGGCAAGCAATTAATTGCAGGGGTGGGCATACGTTTACAAAGGGTCCAGAATAGCTGTTTGTTTCCAAGAGGCTTCCTGCACTAGTTGATTTCTGTATAATTAACTTTATCTACTTGAGCAAGACGAACATTAAAATTAGAAAACGTAAGTATAGGCCCCAGTACATATTTAAACCATGGATTTCAACGGTTTTAACTACCAAACGTTTGCCAAGTTAAGTCGCTCCTAATTTCTTCCTATATTCTAATGGAAGCGCTCGTCAAAACTAAAATAATTAGAAAGCACTCAGCGAAAGGAAGTGAGGCAGGGTTACCAGATCTCTGCTTTTTGTTACAGCGTCTTTTTATGTGTCTGCGGTAATGAGTCCAAGGCTGTTAGTAATTTCCCTCCTAAGTAACAAATCATTCTCTGATGTCTTGGCTTCCACAAGCCAGTTTCCAAACTGGGAGGTTTAAGGTCTTTGTAACAAGATTTTACCATTATTTCAATGCACTGCTGCTTCCTGAGGTCCAAACTGAGGGGTAGCCGCTTTCTCTTTTGTTAATTTCTAAGTTCACATGGTGTTCTCCCCGAGGAGGCCTGAGCATCTCCATAGCTCAGGTCCAGACGGTCATCTACACCAAGTGTGACTAAGGTATTTGGAAAGGTATGGTGGCTGGCTTTGGAGGAGGAATTTGCAAGTATCCACGTTGTGGGGAAATCAAAGGCCTTCTGTACTCCTAATAATCTGAGCTCTCCATGTCCATGTCCTCTTCCTCCAAAAAACATCTAGTCAAGGAACACATTCAAAGAGTGAACAAAGGCATAATTTGCGGATATCAAGGAGCCTCACTGAAAAAAACAGCAGGAGGTTGACTGTGGTGGCGGCACAGAGCAGGTTTGAGAGCGGGACGGCTGGCAAACAAGACTACGAAGAGAGGCTGGTGCAGTGAGGTACCACTTCACATCCACTAGGACGGCCACAGTCAAGGAGACAACACCAAGTGTTGACGGGACGGTGAAATGGTGCTGTCACTTTGGCAAAGAGTTCAGCAGTTCTTTCAAGAGTCAAACATAAACTCACCACACAGTCAACCGATTCCACTCCTAAGGATTACCCAAGAGACAGAAAATCGATTGATTACTGGCTGCCCGGGGCTGGGAGTGGGAATGAAGGTTAATTGTAAAAGGGCACAAGGGATCTTATACGGAAGATGGCTGCACCACTCAGTAGGTTTACTAAACACCATTGAATTTTACTTCCAACAGGTGAATGGGCAAATTTTACAGTACGTAACTTGTATGACAATATAGTTGTTTAAAACAGAAAAAGAGGAAGGATTGGAAGCTTAAAGGCCAGGCTACTTATTTCGGAGGCAATGGAAAATATCAGAGAGTTGAACGATGGGATGTCACTGGACACCCATTTCATTGGTTTGCTCTTCTGTTCATTTCTTCTTTTTTAAAAAAATTAATTTATTTATTTTTGGCTGAGTCGGGGCTTCGTTGCTGCACACGGGCTTCCTCTAGTTGCGGCGAGCGGGGGCTGCTCTTCGTTGAGGTGCGCAGGCTTCTCATTGCGGTGGCTTCTCTTGTTGTGGAGCACGGGCTCTAGGCACGCGGCTCAGTAGTTGTGGCTCGCGGGCTCAGTAGCTGTGGCGTGTGGGCTTAGTTGTTCCACGACACGTGGGATCGTCCCGGACCAGGGCCCGAACCCGTGCCCCCTGCAGCGGCAGGCGGATTCTTAACCACTGTGCCACCAGGGAAGCCCTGTTCATTTCTTCTTGCTTTGGCCTTAGTCCGTGCTGTTCCCTCTGCTGGGAATGCCCTCTCCTCTGTCTAGCTAAACCTTTCTCAGCCAGGTGTCACCTGCGTAGGGAAGCCTCCCCCACTACTCCCACCCTTGCCTAGGTCTGATCTGTCAGGCACATGGATTTCGAGCTCCCCACCCTTCTCCCCAGCGCTTACCACCACTGACGCTAATGAATTATTTGTGTCATTACTTACTTAATGCTCGTCTTCCCCACTGGGTCGTTCAGGACCACTGGAGTAGTAATGATATGTTTTATTCAGATAGCAACAGGGAGAGCTATGAATTAGGAGATTGGGATTGACATACACACACTACTATATATAAAATAGATAACCGACAAGGACCTACTGTAGAGCACAGGGGACTCTACTCAATATTGTGTAATAACCTATAAGGGAAAAGAATTTTTAAAAGAATATATATACATAGGGACTTCCCTGGTGGTGCAGTAGCTAAGGCTCCACGCTCCAAATGCAGGGGGCCCGGGTTTGACCCCTGGTCAGGGAACTAACGCCACAGGCCACAACCAAGAGTTCGCACGCCACAGCTACAAGATTCCGCACGCCGCAGTGCAGATCCTGTGTGCTGCAACCAAGACCCGGTGCAGCCAAACGAATAAATAAGTAAATAAATATTTTAAGATAAATAATAATTTAAATAAATATATATACACATATATGTATATATATAACTGGACCACTTTGCTGCACACCTGAAACTAACACATTATAAATCAACTCTGCTTAAATTAAAAACATAGTAAGAGCTAAATATTTAATATTTATTAAACGTATGAATAAATAGATTCATCATATGCTATAGAAAATTTAACCCTGAGATTATTCACTTATTCAAACTGCATCACTTATTTTTCAAGGATCTTCCTCTGAGTATCCTCCTTCCAGGTCCAAATCCAATGCCACTTTTTCCATGAAGCTTTCTATGAAGTCCCTAACTTAGACTATATTTTTAATGAGCACATTGCATTTCCCTTACTATACTGTGATCTCCTTGAGGGTAGATCCTCCCAGAGGGTCAGGTTCATCTTTTTTTTTTTTTTTTTTTTTTTTTTGCGGTATGCGGGCCTCTCACTGTTGTGGCCTCTCCCGTTGCGGAGCACAGGCTCCGGACGCACAGGCTCAGCGGCCATGGCTCACGGGCTTAGTTGCTCCGCGGCATGTGGGATCTTCCCGGACCAGGGCACGAACCCGTGTCTCCTGCATCGGCAGGCGGATTCTCAACCACTGCGCCACCAGGGAAGCCCTCATCTTTTTATATAATAAGTACTTAATGGATATCTGAAGAAGGAATTTATGAGTAATAAATATAATA
This sequence comes from Kogia breviceps, assembly GCF_026419965.1. Classification (NCBI taxonomy): domain Eukaryota; kingdom Metazoa; phylum Chordata; class Mammalia; order Artiodactyla; family Physeteridae; genus Kogia; species Kogia breviceps. Next base: position 122,689,584 of record NC_081330.1, on the reverse strand, counting down.
CATACACGCATTTGAAAAAGAGTGATCAGGGCCAGGTTTGTGTGGTCTGTTTAATCTTTTGTATAGAGCGATGCTTCTCAAAACTTACTGTGCATACCAATCACCTGGCAATCTTGCCAGGATGCAGATTCTGATGGAGTAGGTTTGGGGTGAGACCTAGGATGGTGCATTTTTAACAAGCACCCAGGTGATGGTGATACTGTTGGCTGGCTGGCCACACTTTGAGAAGTAAGGGTTTGTAGCAGAGGTTCTCAACCTTGGTTTCACCTTGAACCTGCCGGGGAAGAAGCCTCACAGAAACACTGATGCTTGGATCCCATCCTAAGAGATTCTCATTTTCTGGTTCTGGGCTACAGCTTTGCCATGAGGATTTTGAAAAACTTCGTAAGTGGTTGCTAGTCTTAGGAGAAGCTGGGTGAGAGACATACAGGCTATTCTCTCCTCTAGCTTTGCAACTTTTCTGTAAAACTAAAATTATTTCAAAATAAAAAGTTTCTTTAAAAAAATCTTTCCAAGTGATTTGAATGAGAAACACTCATCTTGGGGATGGTGCATGCTGGTTTAAGTTCAAAGGCCTGGGTGAGTTCCTGAGCCCCGTACGAGCCCACTGAGTTGGGAATAAACGGTAGATGTATGCTGAGAAATAGTCTTATTCTTTAAAGCCCTCTGAGTTATACCGGGGATTCAAAACACTTGGATGAGTATCTTGCCGAACTGGATTCTAAGCCCTTTCTTAACTCAAGTCACCGGATTAATTGTTTGTGGCCCACTTCCCAATCTGGATGACTTTTTCAAGATTGAAAACCAACAAAACTGTTTTCCAGGCTATACAGCACAAGGAGAGCAGCTGCCTTATGTGAGACCATCCTAGAGGACAGGGAAAAAAAAATCCCAAGGAGCCAAAACAACCCATTTCTCCCAAACAGAATTAAAAATAAGAGGTACTGCTTTAACTTACTGGGATTTAATAGGGAATAGTAAATTCTAATCCTTTCACACGGCAGTCTAGAAAATATTTGAAGGCACACAGAAATTAGGACATAAACACAATGCCAAGGGGAAGGGGCGTGGCTTGGGAGAACATGGCTGAGATCCATCCTGCCTCTGAGCTGTCAGAAGTCACGAGTTGCCAAAAGCTGTTCTTGGGTCATGCCAGTCCCTTGCCCTTAAGAATCCTCCTGTTCTAGATACGATAAAGGAGACCAGCTTTGCAAAATTCCCCACTGGACCTCTCGAGAACTGTGGGTCGATGTTTCCAAGTCTTTCAAAACTGATGATTCTATTCTGTCAAACTGCTGGCAATGTGTCCTCGGGAAGTTTAGTGATAAGGGGGTGGGGTGAAGAGAATTTGTATATCTGGAAGATCCAGAAGCTTCGGAGTGTGCTGTGGACGGAACACATTTCACACAACGTTACCGAGATTTGCTTAGGGATTTACAAGTGTTGCCTGGGGAACCAGTCCTTTGATTACTGGGCCCTGGAGTTCAAGAAACTATAGTCAGCAACTTGTTTCCCTTGGCAGTGGGCCTAGAGAGCCGATCATGTTGCAAGACAAATAATTCCATGCTCCCTCTACCTCTTAGCAACTTCTGTTTCACTGGAAATGCATTTTGCATGTCATCTTTAGCTGGATGTCGAAGGCTGAGCCCAAACCACCACCTTTTCCCTGGTCTGGGATCCAAGTTGTACCGCCACGTTCCCAGCTGTCCACAGATATCGTTCCCCCACCTCTGCTTCCCCTTTCTTACTCCCCCACCGGTCAAGGAACCCGCGCAGGCCATGTTAGACTTCGCGAGGCCAAACCGAAGTTTTGTGCCTTTGCCTCTTGTAACTCTCAAGTGGAAATTACATCCCCCGAAAGGAAGCTTTGCCCAATACTGGAAACCACTCTGTGGTCTGGACAGACGGCTGATTGGTGTGGGAAGAGCATGGATGAGAATTGTCCCAAACTGGCTTTGAGTGGTAGAGCATTCTGGGAAATGTGTTGGCAGTTTCCTATAAAGTTCAACAGACACTCACCATATGACTTAGGTCATAGTCACCATATGACTTAAGTCATAGGACTTAGGTTCACTCGAAAACCTTGACGTGCATGTCTGTATCAATACTAGCTTTCTTCGTAAGAACTAAAAACCTGGAAACAACTGTCATGTCATTCAGTATGTGAATGGTTGCTTAGGCGAACCGTGCCGCGTCCATCCCATGGAATACACCTCAGCCGTACAAAGGAATGAATGGCCAGTATGCACAGCAACTTGGGTGGATCTCAAAGGCATGGGGAGTGAAAGAAGCCAATCCCAAAAGGTTACTGACTGTATGATTCCATTAATAACATTCTCGAAAAACCAGAAAGATAGTGATGGAGAACAGGGCGGAGGCTGCCAGAGGCTGGGAGCAGGGTGTGACTATACATGGGTAGCACAAAGGAATGTTTTTGCTGTATCCTGCTTATGGTGGTGGCCACAGAAATCTCTGTGCTAAAATTCACAGAGCTGCACATCAAATGGGAAAAATGATCATTTTACCGTATGGTAACTTGAAAAAAAATAAAGTAAGCTGGCTTTGAATCCAGGCACTGCTCCCTTTTAGCTATTTGACCGTAGGCCAATTATTTTATTTCCTTAAGCCATGGTTTCCTCATTTCAGACGGCAATGCTAAATAACATCACCTCAGCGAGCTGATGTGGAGATGACCCAAGGTCATATATGGGAACGGGTCAGACACAGGGGAGGCATTCCATAATGTTCATTTCCTTTCCTTCCTCTCTCAGGGGTGGGGCATCTGGTCCTGGGTTGGGGTTTAGAGGTGCTTTATGGCTTTGATTCCCCTTAGCAACCAGAAAGCTGAGTTTGAAAAGAGCAAGATAGGACAACTCCAACCGTAGTAAATAAAAGTTAAAGAGAAAACCTTTTCCAGGGTAATTCAAGGACAAACTTTCTCTTTTTCTTCTTCTTCTTTTTTTTTTTTTTTACCATTTCTTGGAGGTATTTTCAGATGAAAGGCCAATTTTTTTTTTTTTTTTTTTTTTTTTTTTTTTTTTTGCGGTACGCAGGCCACTCACTGCTGTGGCCTCTCCCGTTGTGGCGCACAGGCTCCGGACGCGCAGGCTCAGCGGCCACGGCTCCCGGGCCCAGCCGCTCCGCGGCACGTGGGATCTTCCCGGACCGGGGCACGAACCCGCGTCCCCTGCCTCGGCAGGCGGACTCTCAACCACTGCGCCACCAGGGAATTAAGCCCCCATTATAGTCTCTTTATCACTGATCTCAAAGACCAAGGGCCCAACGTCTAAGGAAACCATCCAAAGCCTTTATGGTAATTAGGTTATTGTTAAAAACAATTCCACCACCTCCATGCCTCCACCAGTCCTCTCCCTGCCCAAGACAGGAGTGTATTTCTCAGCCCCATTGATGCTGGGCCACGTGGCCTGCTTTGGCCAATGGGATAGTATGACATGATGCAAGCAGAGGACTGAAATGTATCTGTGACCGCACAGCCCTCCTATGTTGCCACCATCAGCGTAGGGACCGGCCCCCGCTGGCTCACTGATCCGGGGCAGATGGGGCATGTGGAGCGGACCCGTGCTCAACCTATGGCTCCAGCCGTGATCCTCTGCCTTCCAGCTGAGCGACGGTAGCGTCAGTGAAAATAGGTTGTCGATATTTTGAGCCACTGAAATTTGCACTGGATTGTCACACTGCCCGATCTCAGCCTGAGTGTAACACAATCCACTGGGTGGACAGAGGATCTTTAGGCCAAACCTCATCGTCTTCTTTACAAGGTAGCCCTGCCGTGCCACTGGCAGTCAGCCCTGAACGCCCGTTTTCACTTTTCTTCCTAAAGATGCAGCGGTCCCGTGCCAGCATCCACTGCTCTCCTCTTCCTCGCCCATCACCGTTGTATTGTCTAAGATGCGCAATGAGCCTCGGTCTTGCTGTGAGAGTATCGTTATGAAGCAAGTTATGAACTGTTCTTTTCGGAGGGTCTCTTATATAGGATGAACTCAGTGTATTCCTTCAATCAAAATCACACTCTTCCTGACTCCCTCCAGAATGGAACAGTAAGTAACAACAAAACCTGTGCCATAGCAACATTCGACACATGTCGTTTTCTTTCTCCAGAAATTATTTTAGGCAAACCTAGATTTCAGGAAAGCAATACTTTCCTCAAAGATGTGAGTGGTATAATTATTTAGATGACAATGAAAGACTAAAGAGACTCATGAAAATTTTCATTATTACTTAAAGTTTCAGGCATTCAAATCATCCTTCTCACAGGCCAAGCTGAGCTCCTTGGCTGCTGGTAAGATATGCAAATAACTGAGACATCTTTATTTCATAAACATGTCGTTCCACTCATGTGGCCGGCACACGGTGGGCATTGCACAAATGTCCACCGAACTGAATGTACAGCTTTCCTTTTCCCAAGAAAAAGGAGCCTCCTCATCAGCAGGAAGAAACCCGAGTGTCTTCCTCCTTCCATGATTCTCGCCCAGTGTCCTCTGTCACCTCCCATCTCAATGGTAAGTTCAGAAACATTTAGAAGTGACCGAAGTTGTGTGTATTATAGTCATTAATACTATTCGCCAGAGTCCCAGCCTTCTAACTCCTGAGCACATGGAAGGCTTGCACTTCCCGGCCCCTGGTGGTTGGATGGGGCAGGGGGTCAAGGGGCTGTGACCAGAAGGGATGTGTGTCACTTCCAGGCCAGAGAATTTAACTGCCAGCGTGAGGCTCTCCGGGGCCTTCCTTCCCTCTGTCATGGTGACTAAGGGCATTCAAGACGGGGGTGCCCAGCCAGCTTCATCCCGATGTGGCGCTCACCCTGGACAAACCAGGAGGGTCACGTGGTACGGGCGATGACTACACCTTCTGTTGTTTAGGAGCCACCAAGAGATATGGAGTGTGTTTGTTACCACAGCAGATCCTGGCCTACCCTGACTGATTGAGCATCTGCCCAGAGAACTTTGCCATAATTTACCACATCTTCACAAACCACGTGGTGCAGGGTGAAAACACAGCACTTTTCAAGGATCTCAAAGATGAAGGAAATCATCCAGCTGTCCAGGTTTTATCCATATCTGCTGTGTGGCCAGATGCTGCTTTGCCACCTCTTTCTGTGACCACCAAGCTGGACAAATGGGCTAAGGTGACTTCCTTCTATAATTGGCTCCTAGAAGTAAACACCTTCTAGGATAGCTTATGGCTGAAAAAATACTGCAGGATTCTTTGATACCTCCAGCCAAATCCTCTCGAATCTCCACAGGAAAACAGCACGGGGTGAATATACTGCCTGGTATCTCAAAGCCTACAGGCCTAGTCCACCAGTCAGTAACAAATACTTTTTTAGTATCCATTCTATTCCACCTTTGCACTAGGTGATTGGGAAGCTGAAGTAAACAATGAAAAGTCCCTGTCCTCAAAAAGCTTTCATGCTAGTGGAAGGTGACAAAGCAATAAACCTATACACAAGCAAAGAAAAAATGTCAGGTACTGATGCATCCCATGAATAGGAAAAAACAGTGTAATGCTACAGATCACGGTTGGGCACCTCTGACCTATGAGCCAAATCCAGCCTGCAGCCTCTTTTTATATGGCCTGTGGGCTAAGAAATCCTTCCTACAATTTTCAATGGCTGCAACAAATGGAAAGAAGACTATTTCGTGATTGATGCATGAAAATGATGCACAATTCAAATTTCCGTGTGCACGAAGCTTTCCTGGAATGCAGCCACACTCTACGTGATCTGCCCTGGCTACTTCTCCAACCTCCAGAAGTACGGCTCTGGCCTCCACTCTCCCTACTGCAGCCACGCTGGCCCCTCCGCATGGCCACTGCACGAAGTGGCCTCTGCCTCCCTCACTTCCTCCAGGGCTCTGCACAAAGGAAACGGAATCAGAGAGGTCTCCCCACCCCACCCCCCCACCCCGGGCCCATCCCTCTGTGTCTCCGCCCCCTTCTTGATCCTCTTCAAGGCACTTTTCACCCGTCACACACCGAATACGAGTTCCGTGAGAGTTGAAACACTGCCTTATTTCCTGCTGCATTCAACACAGTACGTGCTCGATAAATAAACCATTGAATTGTCAGATGTTGGGAAGTTCTAAGGAGAGGCAAGGGAGAGCTTTTAGGAACAGGAGGACATCACCACCAGTCAAGACTTTCATGATGCACGGGGGCCTTAGAGTGGCTTTGCTTTATGATGTCCTAGTGTCCTGGTAGAGACTATAAGATCTAGTGGTAAGACAGAGAGAAAAGAGGACTTCTGGACTTCCCTGGTGGCGCAGTGATTAAGAATCCACCTGCCAATGCAGGGGACACAGGTTAGAACCTTGGTCCGGGAAGATCCCACGTGCCGCGGAGCAACCAAGCCCACACGCCACAACTACTGAGCCTGCGCTCTAGAGCCCATGAGCCACAACTACTGAAGCCTGCGCGCCTAGAGCCCGCACTCTGCAACAAGAGAAGCCACCGCACCGCAGTGAAAAGTAGCCCCCGCTCGCCGCAACTAGAGAAAGCCCGCGCACAGCAACGAAGACCCAACGCAGCCAAAAATAAATAAATTAAATAAATTTATATAAATTTTTAAAAAGGGGACTTCCCACCATAAAAGCAACCTAAGAAGAAATAGGGAGATTGGGATTGACATGTACACGCTGCTATATTTAAAATAACCAACACGGACCTACTGTATAGCACAGGGAACTCTGTTCAATATTATGTCATGACCTAAATTGGAAAAGAATTTGAAAAAGAATAGATATATGTGTACGTATAACTGAATCACTTTGCTGTACACCTGAAATCACCTATGCTCCAATATAAAACAAAAAGTTTAAAAAATAAAAAGAAATGTCTCATCTCACTTCATCTCAATCACTTTCCCAGTTGTGGATAGTTTCCCGCCCTCTCTGTTAATCTCAGGTGGTGGAAAAGAGCTGAGCTTAGAAATGTGCTCAGAAACAATTTACTGTCACTTGTGTCCCTCTTCCTCTCGTACCTCTAGGCCACTGTGGTAATGATAAAGGTGCCTGGGAGTTCCAGATCGTCCTACGTTACATTCTACATGGAAGCATCCGTGTGTCCAAATATTGCATTTTCATTCCATCAACTGTCTCTATAAGACTGTCCGAAGAGCAGTTCCCTGATGAAACTCGCTCAACATGCAGCTTTAATGTGATGTTTTTTCTAGCGCTTTTAGGGGTCTATGCTAAAGGCTAATCCGCCAAGTCCAAATCGGGTGGTTGGTTTTTCTACCCACACCGTGCGGCCTGTGGGATCTTAGTTCCCTGATCAGGGAGTGAACCTGGGCCTTGGGCAGTGAGAGTGCGGAGTCCTAACCACTGGACCTCCAGGGAATTCCCCAAGTCAGGGGTTGTAAATTAAAAAAATAAGTCATACAAGGAAGTACTATATTCAAGCTATAGGATACAGTGGGTCCTACTGTATCCTGAATAGCAATAACAGGCTAAAGTGATAGAAAAGCTTCAACCACCAGTTAAGGATAGAAAAGATCTGTGTACAGAAGTATGGAATGCAACACATTTACCTCTAAGGTCATAAATGAAGAAGAAATCAATGGAAAACATTTCAAATGTATTTTGTGCCGAGGATGGTGCCTGATACGAAAGTGGGCACGAGCTCGTTGGGCCACCTGACTAGCAACGAAGTCAATGGACTTCCCTGTGCACGACCGTAGGGAGGGCAGTGGGGGCGGGTCTGCGTCCTGGAATTAAATATGGAAGGTGCATCTTAATCCTTGTTATTCAATTCCCTTTAGAGACAATTTCAGGAGAAGGCAAGTGACACAAAGTTATGAAGTCTCGTGAGCCACGTGGCTTCTCACGGTACTTAGAGGTGTCCCACGTTCCTGCGGATCTTGGATTTATTCCAGTCTCAGGCCAAGTTTGAACGACTCCACCACTCAGCAACAGTCTTCCACCAGTGAAGTGATGAAAGAGGGGGCTGAAAGGTCGCGCGGGGAAGAAGGAGACAAATTCCGTCAGAGAAGAGTGCGGCAAGCCTACCAGGACCCGGAATTAATCCTTTGTCACTCTCCTGGTATGTCTGCACCAGTGACTTTGAAAAGATTTATGGTGATGCCTTCCCCTAGTGACTTAAGGGGGTGCCAAGATTCCTGGTGACAAGCAATGCTTATCAAATACACCAGAAACAGTGCTGGCCAGAAGGTCGACGTGAACAACAGGACAGTGAGGTTGCAAGTATTTATTTATCCAATGCCCAGAATGTCTACACTATTGTACTCAGGGCTCTCACATACAGACGTGAGACCATGTGGGTGGAGCATCCCAGAGTCGTGCAGTGCACGCTCTGTGCAACTGTATAGGACTCCCCAACACATATAAAAGCTGGAGAAAACAGACACAGAAATAAATCCCATATCTAGGTGGTTAATCTGATTATACTAGTGAGCCAGAAAGAGGCACTGGGTTAATCTTATTTCTAGAAGAAAACACGTTCTGCTTAGACTGAAAAACTTAGCAGCTAAACAGTATGCACAGATCTGAGTTGAGATTTTCCAACAGACTTATCTCAGTTCACAACTTCCATGCACTACTGACCCCAAACAGCTGTCCTAAGTACAGCTGGCAAGACTAATGAAATCAGGATGCCTTATACTCAAATGGCTTTGAGAGCAACTGTGCAGGGTATCGATAGCCTTTTGCACGGTTACTGCAGGAAAAAAAAAAAAGTTCACAGATTCGTGTATCTGTACTAGAGGCACTGCTAGTCTAAGCTGAAAAAATAGGAGAATGTTCAAGGCTAGAAAGTGGCCACTCTGGGGGAAGGGCAACCTCACGATAGAATTGGCATTGTTGCCATCCTTTTGGGAAAAGAGGTGGTTAGAAGAGGGGAGGGTGGAGAGAAGAACACGCTCACGGACCTACCACCAAGGAGGACCCTGGACACGTCTTATAATAAATGAAACATTTTTATGTCAAAAAGCACAAAACACATTCATATCCCGGTGTCCAAACCATTAGCATCTTGAATATGCTTTCATACTCAATTTTGATTTAAACCAGCAGAACATTAACCTTAAGAAACACATTTCTTCTTGGATTTTTCTCTTAAGAGAAAGTTACGGGGGAAAAGAAAATGTATAATAACCAATATGATATACCTCCTTAGCCCTCACCACCCGCTCGTATCTACGCCCGAACTCCTGTTTAACTGTACGCACGCCTTTCCTTCGCGTCAGAAAGATTTAACTGAGCCAGGGGTTGGGTGGACTTAAAAACAGCTGAACAGCCTGAAAAGCCTTACTTACTTCACACAAGTCTGATTTTTTTTCTCCTGTCCCCTAGGCTCAAAATGAGATTCCCTTTTACCTGCGATCTGGCATTGAGATCCCACATCCAGGCTGGTGGCAATGAAGTGGAGGTGAAAGACGGTGATCTCTCTCGTGTCCGTTTGGAATTTGGAAAGTTAGAAAGGTGTCGCTTGTTGGACAGGGTGACTCTCTACCCCTAACACAGAGTTCAACCTTCGCAGAAATACCGTGTATCTCTTTCTGTAGTGTAAGTACATCTGTGCTTTATACATAAGAGTAAGACGTTTTCACCCCCAAGGACCAATTTTCCCCTGTTGGGGGCGATATCACCCTTGTTGAAAATGCATTTCCTAACGACAGCTACAAAAACTCAAGTCCACTTTGATGGTTCACGGCCAGAAATTCCAAACTCAATAACGATTTAGCACCACTTCAGTCAAAACAATTATATCTGACTCATTTTCAAAATCAAAGGCTGAGAAAAACAGTCTAGTCTATGAAATACAATAAAACTGGGCAAAACAGTGCCCAGTCAGCAACATCCCAGTTAATTTTGTTTCATTACGCCCAATTCATTGGGCTCTATCTGATGCTTGCTCATAGAATCAAAGATTTGATTATGGTTGAGTTTTACACACGTTTCAAAAAGCAAAGGACCAAAATGACTTCGGAGAAAAGATTTTTCTAGATGGTGGCAATGGGTAGTTTGGAAAACCAGATAGAAAACATCTGTAGAAAGCACGGCAGTTTTCGATTTACAGAAGAAATGAACTAACTAAACTAGCTCACAGATGACCTGAAAATAAACAGCCCCCAAAGTTATCTGTGTCACAAAAACAAGTCAATGCTTCATGAGAAAATCACTGTGGTACAGCAGAAAGTAACACAACACTGTAAATCAATTTGTTTCAAATAAAAAAAATCACTGTGCCATCTGCACATACAGTTGAGGGGAAACTTTCATGTCCTATTGCATCTCCCAAAGCCCCCACCCCCAGAGTTTTCAAAAACTCATGGCAAGAATCTTAGTAAGCCTAAGAAACAGAATACTCATTAACAAGTACAGAATATATCCTTCCCACTACGAGGAGTGTTCTGCATTTTTATATTGTCTCAAAAATAGTGGTGGCAAAGAAAGAACATCCTCTGTATAAGCCAACTTAAAAATCTGCATCACATGAAAAATTGAGCTCACCTACCTTCACTGGTCCATGTTCATAACTGGAGCCCTGCACCAACTGCAGAGAAGACACCATGAAAATATTCACCACTGCCCACTGTCTGTACATTTTGAATATTCTAATATCCACTGATTACCAAGCAGTTGACCTCAGGCAGCTAGAGCAAACTGGTTCAAAAGGCATTCTCCAGAAGGAAAGTTCGAAACCCCAGGAGTTCACAGGGGAAAACAAATAATCAGTTGTGACCAAAATCAATTAGTCAAGGTACGTTTCTGCACAATCTTATGGGGTGGGGGAGAGAAATGAAAAAAAGTTTAAATGTTCGTATGCTCCAAAAATAATCAGGAAGTGGACATGTCTTCTACTTGAAATGAGAAAGTCTCTAAATCCATTGCATTTCCAGCAAACTAAAAAAAAAAAAAAAAAAAATCTTCCCCCCCTATGCCCCAGGTTCGAGTTGTTTTAGAAGGAGGTGGTGGTTTGGCCACCAATGTTTGCAGCTACAGAAGGCTGGGACCCAGTTGTGGATTCAAACTTTTTTTCACAACCCTCATGGAAGCTTGCAGGAGCATGTGTCTTAAATCTGACACAGATTTTGGCAGAAAAAGCAGGGAAGTGTTGGCCGTAATCCTGTCGTGTCCCTACCAATAGCAGGGCAGTTTTGAAAACTGACTGAAACGCTCAGAACTGCTGTTACTTTACCCACGCAGATAACCTGTAACATGAAACCCCAGCACATAGGCATCGAAATTGCATTGCTCAGAAAGAGACCTCGGATGCTCACGCACCTCCATCAGTGACACACAGAAAGTAATCAAATGTGCTTTAAGAAACACACAGGCACAAAGACGACAAAATAGCCACATGCCCGTGAAAAGGAAAACATATACAAAATCATTTTGTTAACAGAAGTAACTTAGATTGAAATGAAGAACACTGATTTTCAAAGAAGCAACAACTAGGCTTATTTGCTTGGGCCAGGAAATACCTCACAGACATTGCTATAGAAAACATGTCATCACTTGAGCGTGCAATTCTTTCGAAGCATTGGCGGAGTCAGCTTTGGAGACTGGAGGCACTGAACGGCTGGATGCCACAAAGGGCAAAATCCTAGAAGGCAGCCAGACCTGCCCTTGTGCTTGTCACTGGTTTCCAATCTTTGATTTCCAGGTTTTGGCTCTTTCAAAGCCGTTTTTCGCATTTCTGAAATCAAGAAAGGCCTGAGAAATCTCTTCATCTGTGTTCATCACAAATGGACCTAGAGCACAAAGAGACATTCAGAAAGTTCGGGGCGACGGGAATAGTTTCTTCTAGCACGAAAATGGTATGTATTTCTGTAGTTCTTAATCTGAAACAAACTCAGGCATACCTGAACAGCAGAAGGTTATTTTTGCAGCATCCAATCTCCGAGGCTGTAATACACGTTTCTTGACTACGATTGTGTATGATTCTAAAAGACCAAACTTCAGATAAACAAATGCAATTATACCTCACTCACCCATTGCAGGCTGCCATCAGCAATGGCAATCTCTTTATTCAAAACTTTCTTAGGTTTGGTTCTATTACAACCATTTTTGTAGCTGTTAGTTCTTTTTATCTTTATTTTTTTATTGAGGTATAAATGACTTCAACACGACATTAGTTTCGGGTGAACAATATAATGATTCAATATTTGTATATATTGGGGAATGATCGTCACAACAGGTCTAGTTAACATCTGTCACTACACGTAGTTACACAAGTTTTTTTTCTTGTGATGAGAACTTTTAAGATTTCTTGTAGTTGTCAGTTGCACTAGCAATTGGCTGATGTCAAGAATTTAACTGACCTGATTTTTAAAATTGGCAAATCTCGTCACAGTGTTGCCATCTCCACAGTATATGAGGCTGTGCCCCTGCATGAGGGGTCTAAGTCATTTTTGACAATTAGTAGCATCTCACTGACAATAAAAAGGAGATTATAAAACTTTCAAGTCAAGAAAGCATCACACTTTGGATTCTGTAGGGGTCGGTGCACTTCTCCTGTAAAGGGCCAGACAGTATGTATTTGAGATTTTGTGCGTCAAACGGTGTCTGTCTCAACTACTCGACTCTTCTACTGAAGCGCAAAGCAGCCACAGACAATATAGGAGTGACTAGGGATGGCTGTGTTCCGATAAAACTTCATTGACAAAAACATGCAGTGGACACATTTGGCCCATGGTCACAGTTTGTCTAATTCCTAGGTCTGAACTTGGCTTTTGCTAAAAGTGTAGAAGAAGTCCTCCCCTAATCGACCAGGAGGCAAAATGTCTGTCTCTTCCCTCTCTGCACATACTGTAGGAGCATCCACCTGTTGGATAAACGAGGCCAGCTCGTACGGCATTGGCAGTGTCTCGAAAGCAGTTGACAGATTTGTCCATTCGGTCGGTATATTTCTTCCCCCAGTCTTCAGAGGTGCCGTCAGGAACCTTTTTCGAAGTTCTTCCTCTAAGAGGCTTTCTCGGAGAGACCCGGATTAAAATATAACTTAAAACTTGGAATAACACAGGCAAACTTCTTAACTACCGTTGGCATATCAGCACGGATTCGGCGCCCACTTTAATGCTTGAGAAGGAAGGCCCAGGCTCGCATGCTTTGATGACGCTGAGGCTTTTTGGGAGGTTGCAGGGAATAGGATGGCAACAGAAAGGGAAACCAGGTAGCAGGTGTGTAAATTCATTCATTCACTCAATGACCAATCTATCCAGGATTTATTGCGTGCTTACCGAATGACGAACATGGCGCTAGGAGCTAGAGACATAAAGCTGAAAGACAAATTAATGACAGACTCCCTCCCCTCAAGGACCTCAAACCTATAACACAAACAGATATGAGAACAAATTATTACAAAACAGTGTGACACACAGAATGATAAAAGTATGGAAAAATGCAAAGAATCAGCACAGAAAAGGGAGGAGGAGGAGCCCTGGACAGAACTCACACACGTGGTGATGTCTGAACAGGCAGACATGGGGGAACGGCGTTTTAAGGACCTACCTGCAGGAGATAGAGCACAAAAAAATGAAATAGAAATGAAGAAAATAATAGCAAAGATCAATAAGACTAAAAGCTGGTTCTTTGAGAAGATAAACAAAATTGATAAACCATTAGCCAGACTCATCAAGAAGAAGAGGGAGAGGACTCAAATCAATAAAATTAGAAATGAAAAAGGAGAAATCACAACTAACACTGCAGAAATACAAAGGATTATAAGAGACTACTACAACTATATGCCAATAAAATGGACAACCACAAAGAAATGGACAAATTCTTGGAAAGGTACAATTTTCCAAGACTGAACCAGGAAGAATTAGAAAATATAAACAGACCTGTCACAAGTAATGAAATTGAAACTGTAATTAAAAATCTTCCAACAAACAAAAGCCAAGGACCAAATGGCTTCACAGGCAAATTCTATCAAACATTTAGAGAAGAGCTAACACCTATCCTTCTCAAACTCTTCCAAAAAATTACAGAGGAAGGAACACTCCCAAATTCATTCTATGAAGCCACTGTCACCCTGATACCCAAACCAGAAAAAGATATCACAAAAAAAGAAAATTATAGACCAATATCACTGATGAACACAGATGCAAAACTCCTGAACAAAATACTAGCAAACAGAATCCAACAGCACATTAAAAGGATCATACACCATGATCAAGTGGGATTTATCCCAGGGATGCAAGGATTCTTCAATATATGCAAATCAATCAATGTGATACAAAACATTAACAAATTAAGGAATAAAAACCATATGATCATCTCAATAGATGCAGAAAAAGCTTGTGACAAAATTCAACACCCATTTATGATAAAAAAAAACTCTCCAGAAAACGGGCATAGAGGGAAACTACCTCAATATAATAAAGGTCATATATGACAAACCCACAGCAAGCATCATACTCAATGGTGAAAAACTGAAAGCATTTCCACTAGGATCAGGAACAAGACAAGGATGCCCACTCTCGCCACTATTATTCAACATAGTTTTGGAAGTTTTAGCCACAGCAATCAGAGAAGAAAAAGAAATAAAAGGAATACAAATTGGAAAAGAAGAAGTAAAACTGTCACTGTCTGCAGATGACACGATACTCTACATAGAAAATCCTAAGATGCCACCAGAAAACTACTAAAACTAATCAATGAATTTGGTAAGGTTGGAGGATACAAAATTAATGCACAGAAATCGCTGGCATTCCTATACACCAACAATGAAAAAACAGAAAGAGAAATTAAGGAAACACTCCCATTTACCACTGCAACAAAAAGAATAAAATACCTAAGAATAAACCTGCCTAAGGAGGCAAAAGACTTGTACTCAGAAAACTATAAAACACTGATAAAGAAATCAAAGATGACATAAACAGATGGAGAAATATACCATGTTCTTGGATTGGAAGAATCAATATTGTGAAAATGACTCTACTACCCAAAGCAATCTACAGATTCAATGCAATCCTTATGAAACTACCAATGGCATTCTTCACAGAATAAGAACAAAAAAATCTTACAATTCGTAAGGAAACACAAAAGACCCCCAATAGCCAAAGCAATCTTGAGAAAGAAAAACGGAGCTGGAGGAATCAAGCTCCCCGACTTCAAACTATACCACAAAGGTACAGTAATCAAGACAGCATGGTACTGGCACAAAAACAGAAATATACATCAGTGGTACAGGATAGAATGCCCAGAGATAAACCCACACACATACGGTCACCTTATCTTTGATAAAGGAGGCAAGAATATACAGTGGAGAAAACACAGCCTCTTCAATAAGTGGTGCTGGGAAAACTGGACAGGTACATGTAAAAGTATGAAATTAGAACACTACGTAACACCATACACAAAAATAAACTCCAAATGGATTAGAGACTTAAATATAAGACCAGACACTATAAAACTTATAGAGGAAAACCTAGGAAAACCACTCCTTGACATAAACCATAGCAAGATCTTTTCTGGCCCACCTCCTGGAGTAACAGAAATTTAAA
Source organism: Kogia breviceps (assembly GCF_026419965.1). Classification (NCBI taxonomy): domain Eukaryota; kingdom Metazoa; phylum Chordata; class Mammalia; order Artiodactyla; family Physeteridae; genus Kogia; species Kogia breviceps. The sequence goes on along the minus strand of NC_081330.1, from coordinate 122,674,097 downwards.
AAAAATAAACAAATGGGACTTAATTAAACTTAAAAGCTTTTGCACAGCAAAGGGAACCATAAACAAGCCAAAAAGACAACCGTCAGAATGGGAGAAAATATTTGCAAATGAAACAACAAAGGATTAATCTCCAAAATGTACAAACAGCTCATGGAGCTTAATATCTAAAAAACAAACAATCCAGTTAAAAAATGGGCGGAAGACCTCAATAGACATTTCACCAAGGAAGACTTAGAGATGGCCAGGAGGCACATGAAAAGATGCTCAGCATCACTAAGTATTAGAGAAATGCAAATCAAAACTACAATGAGGTATTCACCTCACGCCGGTCAGAATGGCCATTATCAAAAAAGCTAGAAACAATTAATGCTGGAAAGGCTGTGGAGAAAAGGGAACCCTCCTACACTGTTGGTGGCAGTGTAAATTGATACAACCACTATGGAAAACAGTATGGAGGTTCCTTAAAAAACTAAAAATAGAACTGCCATATGACCCAGCAATCCCACTACTGGGCATATACCCTGAGAAAACCATATTTCAAAAAGAGTCATGTACCACAATGTTCATTGCAGCACTATTTACAAAGGTCGGGTCATGGAAGCAACCTAAGTGTCCATAATCAGATGAATGGATAAAGAAGATGTGGCACATATATACAATGGAATATTTCTCAGCCATAAAAAGAAACGAAATTGAGTTATTTGTAGTGAGGTGGATGGACCTAGAGTCTGTCATACAGAGTGAAGTAAGTCAGAAAAAGAAAAACAAATACCGTATGCTAACACATATATATGGAATCTAAGAAAAAAAAATGGTACTGAAGAACCTAGTTGCAAGGCAGAAATAAAGATTTAGACATAGGGAATGGATTTGGGACACGGGTGGGAGGGGGAAGCTGGGGCGAAGTGAGAGTAGCATCGACATATACACACTACCGAATGTAAAATGGTTGGTGGGAAGCAGCGGCACAGCACAGGGAGATCAGCTCTGTGCTTTGCGATGCCCTAGAGGGGTGGGGTAGGGAGGGTGGGAGGGAGGCTCAAGAGGGAGGGGATGTGGGGACATGTGTACGCATATGACTGATTCGCTTTGCTGTGCAACAGAAACTAATATGGTATTGTGGAGTGATTATACTCCAATAAAGTTCTATTAAAAATAATAAATAAATAAATAAAATAAAAATAATCAGTGTTCTTTAAATTTATGATCAGCTGGGTTTTTTTTTCTGAAATCACTGTGCATACCTGTAGGCGAGGCAAGGTAGTGTAATCGGATTTTAATGCATGTTAAATTTAATAATCAGATGAGTGAACATACACTATGTTTTGTAGCATTTATCTAAGTAATGGGTTGGGTTCTAGGTGCTTTTAGACGTTCCTCATTCAATCAAACAACAGTATTTTGAGGAAGTCAAGACAAAGAAATGAAGTGACTATTATGAGTCCTTATTCCAGGATTTTCTGCCTCCAAGTACAGTTATCTCTGTAGTTTTTATTGACGTATAGTTGATTTACAATGTTGTGTTAATTTCTGCTGTACAGCAAAGTGATTCAGTTACACATATATATACACATACACACATATGTATATTCTTTTCCATTGTGGTCTATTATAGAACACTGAATATAGTTCGCTGTGCCATACAGTAAGACCTTGTTGTTTCCCTGTTTTATATCTTTGGGTATTTTTCTTTTATTTTTTTGGCTGTGCCGTGCAGCTTCCGGAATCTTAGTTCCCTGAGCAGGGACTGAACTCGGGGCCACGACAGTGAAAGCACCGAGTCCTAACCACTGGACCACCAGGAAAGTCCCTCTATTTGTTTTTTAAAATAAACGAAGAGTGACTCAAATATTTTAGAAACTTCCAAAGAAATGGTCCTAAGAGGTCCCCATTTTTCACTAAAAATACAATAGACTACAAGGACAGTACTGAAATCACTGTTATTTATGGGAATTCCCTGGCAGTCCAGTGGTTAGGACCCGGTGCTTTCACTGCCGTGTGCCTGGGTTCAATCTCTGGGAACTAAGATCCTGCAAGTAGTGCAGCGCGGCCAAAAAAAAAAAAAAAAGAAAGAAAGAAAGAAATTACTGTTATTTTTGGTAAAGATAAAAATGATATTCAAGTCCCCAGTAGACCACAAAATCTTTTTTTAAGTTGAAATTCCCTATGACACTATGTAAAAGAACACTATTTTTGTTTTCCCCACAGTTCAAACCTCAATGTCCTACATGTGGTAGATACTCAAGAAATATTTCCTTAAAAGAAAGAGAATGAATGTAGAAATGAAAACCGTGTATATATTTTCCTTTCACTATGGAGAAATGAGACAAAATCCTCAACTCTGCAGATGGAGAGAGGACAAAAATCCAGCTTTCTTCCCGGTGACCCTATATATGTACATTACTTTCAAAGAAAAGGAAAACCAACCAAAGAAATCGCCATCATTTGGGGCTCACCATGTTGGACAACGGGTTCTCTTAATGGCTCCCCAGCAGTCACGATGAAGTGGTTTCTCTCAGGATCCTAAAGTCAAGAAAGAGACCATCAAACAATAAACGGCCTTCTTTTTGAATGTCTGATTAGGAATGATCTGAAGTTGACATTTGGCCCAAAGGGATGATGTCCCTAATTCTAAAGATAAATTCCAGAAATACTTTCTGTGCAACGCATGATATGGAAATGTTTATCCTTTAAGATGTTTGGTAGCAATCCGAACTCAAGAATATGTCCTGAACATCAAAACCATAACCTTCTCTAATAAAGAAGGAGAATTTAAATTAAGATTTTTCTTTAACTAGAAACATCTTTATGACAAACTATGTAAGTGACTCGGCCTATTATAGAGCTTATAATTTCCTGCTAAAAATTTAATTTTTAAAAGGGAAGTTTATTTATGCAAATCCAAAAGTAACATTTTATTACTTTTGACATTTATTACTGTTAATGTAAAATATGCCCCAGAAATGTTGCACTAAATGGGACCTTACAAAAACATCCAAGGGGGCTTCCCTGGTGGCACAGTGGTTAAGAATCCGCCTGCCAATGCAGGGGACATGGGTTGGAGCCCTGGTCCGGGAAGATCCCACATGCCGCAGAGCAACAAAGCCCGTGCGTCACAACTACTGAGCCTGCGCTCTAGAGTCCCCGAGCCACAACTACTGAGCCCACGTGCCACAAGTACTGAAGCCCGCGTGCCTAGAGCCTGTGGTCTGAGAAGCCACCACAATGAGAAGCCTGCAGACAGCAACGAAGAGTAGCCCCCGCTCACCGCAACTAGAGAAACTCTGTGCGTAGCAATGAAGACCCAATGCAGCCAAAAATAAACAAAAAAATTTATTAAAAAAAAAAATCCCAGATACCTGATCAGGCAAATTTCTCTCCAATAGGGTCCTATTGTGTTAAAGTCTCTAAAAGTTTTTGTTTAGAATTAAGATTAGGTTTTTTTCCCTGAAACTGAAAAGAAATATTATTAAAGCCAGTGCTAGTGTGGATGCAGGGAAAGATACACTTTTCTATACATCATTTGGGAGATTTTAAGTGGGTGTTGTAATCCTTCTAGAGAGCACTTTGACAATATGACTCCAAGCCCTCCTATCGCTGACGTCCTCTGACCCAGTAATGCCAAAGAAAGCAGCAGAAGAACCTCCCATCACACCTGTGATCATATAAATATGTGATAATATATATATGCTCCTACTCATACAAAGCTCTTCAATTAGAAATAATTATAATGTTACTAGTGCCAGAAGATTTATCACTGGACTCAACATGAAGCATATGAAGAACAAAGTCTTTAATCTTCCACATAGTTAGAAACAGTAGTATCTTACAGAACTGCCATTTATTTCTGCTTCTGCCTCTACCTTTAAAAACTTAAAAGGGAATTTAGGGTCGAATGGTTTCTGCAAAAGTCTTAATTTACCCCCTACAGTCCCAGGGCTGTGCATTTAGTGCATCCACCCAGTGGATGCTTTAATCATTTCTTCATGTTTAAAAAAACATCTGTTTAACCATTCCCAGGCCTGTATTTATTTACACATCACCTTATGTATCCATAACCCAATTTGCTGTCAAAATATGCCAATGTGAACTCAGCTGAAAATCAAAGAGGAAGCTAAAAAGGCTTCTGCTAATTCAAATGTTAAAAACAGATGTCATAAACCCCATACACTAAAGTTTACTCTTTTAATCTTAGTACAGACCCTCACTCAATCTCCACTTACTCTCACATTATACACAACGTTAATAATTAAGCTTTGCGGTTAATCAGATTCATGAGATTCAAAGCTAGAAGACAGGAAAGCACTACTATAGAGCAATACAAGGAAATGGACAGCTTAACGTCAATTATGGAAATTAAACACACACCAAAAAAACTATGAAGAACAGGCACAGAAGCTTAAAAATTAGTCTAGGACCACTTACTGTAGTAGCCAGCAGGCCCTAAAGACATCGTCACACTTTATAGCTCAGGACAGTAATTAATATACATGCTGATGACCCAGTGTTATGAATAAGTTAAATTGTGCATACTACTATGCAATAGGCCAATAGTCCCCAAGAAAGGGGAAGGTTTCTACCTACGGGCTTTGAAGGGGTAGAATTTCAGTGCAAATCAAATGACATATTCAAGAAAAGTATCCTAGAAAAATAGTTCCGATCGCTGGTGCTACATCATTTATAATTTAATCTGAGGGAAGACATCACTAAAAAGTGTTTCGAGGTGCTTGGTTTTGGAGGGCATACACACTTGAGTTCTAGGGTCAGGAGGCAGAGGAGAAAGCGTCAGGGGTCACGAGAGAAGGGGAAAGAAAAGGCCTACCTCCTTGCGCCGCGGGTGTGCGACTCCTCAGAATGTAAGTTTCTTAATTCAGAAGATGCGTCTTTTGTGAGTGACAAACATGTCCTACAGTTTACACAGTTTGGAATAATAATAAAGTGTTCAAAATAGAAGTTTTGCTCCTTTTGATATTACTCAAATCAAATGATGACTTTCATTTATAAGTCAGACAGTAGGATAAAAGGACACTTGAATTTGGTCTGAAATGAAAAATGATTTAACTGCTGGGTACTGAGTTGCTTGGGAGTTGGGCTTTCCATTTCAGAAAGCTAAAGGTTGGAAGTAAGCCAGAAACAGAAAAACAAATATCGTAGAATATCGCTTATATGTGGAATCTAGAAAAATGATACAGATGAACTTATTTGCAAAGCAGAAATAGAGACACAGATGTAGAGAACAAACGTATGGATACCAAGGGGGAAAGGGGGGTGGGATGAATTGGGAGATTGGGATTGACATCTATACACTACTATGTATAAAACTGATAAATAAAAGCCTACTGTAGAGCATAGGGAACTCTACTCAGTGCTCTGTAGTAACCTAAATGGGAAAAGAATTTAACAAAGAGTTGGATATAAGTATATGTATAACTGATTTACTTTGCTGTACACCTGAAACTAACTCAACATTGTAAAGCAACTAACTATATTCCAATAAAAATTTAAAAAAAGAAAGAAAGAAAGCTGAAGCCCGGTCCAAGCTTCTTTGAATGATTTTTTTTTTTTTACAAAATTAACCTCTGCCTGGCCCCTTCTCCTCTAACCTAAGCCAGATGTTTTGGGTCTTTTTCTTTTTTCTTAAGTGCATCCTTTTTCCTCCCCTAACTAGCCTTCTTTGGTGAAAGCTGATCATCTTTCTGTATATTCAGTAGAGTGCTTTTGTGGCTCCAAGTCTCAAATGCTGCTATCTTGAAAAGTCCTCCTCTATGGCGACCTTGGGTACAGTGTCAAATGATGAAAATCAAGCCAAAGCAAAGAGAAAGACTTGTTTAAGATCATGAGTCCCCGTGTGGATCTAAGTCAGTGTCTCCTGTTAGGTTCTTATGAAGAGACCCTCACACAAAGGCAACAGAAGTTCACTTACTGCTTCATGGACGGTTGTCCCAACTGAAACTCACGATCTTTTGGGGCCCAGACCATGTCTTTCACTTTGGCACACCTTCTCAGAGTTCCTAGTTTCGAGTCAGGCCCTTCTGGGTTTACATAATAATTTACTTTTACAAATTGCTCTTTGTTATTCCATAAATACTGGCAAGACATGTCTTGAGTTCCACTGTCACCAACAATAAATGATCGAAGCCCAGATGAAGGCACTAGGATTTATTTAAGGTGTTGACAACTTCTACACTGTGACTACATACTCAGAGTTGTTTTTTTTTGTTGTTGTTGTTTTTGTTTTTTTTTTTGTGGTACGCGGGCCTCTCACTGTTGTGGCCTCTCCCGTTGCGGAGCACAGGCTCCGGACGCGCAGGCCCAGCGGCCATGGCTCACGGGCCCAGCCGCTCCGCGGCATGTGGGATCCTCCCGGACCGGGGCACGAACCCGTATCCCCTGCATCGGCAGGCGGACTCTCAACCGCTGCGCCACCAGGGAAGCCCTCCTCGGAGTCTGTTTGATTAATCAGAAATACAAAGCTTGAGGTGGCAGGGGGACTCTGAGAAGGAAACTAAGGGCATGCTTTTGCATCAGGAACATTTATTACGGTGAAATATTACCTGAAAACATTATCAGAAAGAAACTGAGCTTTAACAGGACTTAATTGCATGTAATTGTTCTTACCAGACGTCACTGTTTATACTTCTTAGGCCAATTGAAAGAGAAAACAGTGAACTGTTACCAGTTTTTGAAGATTAATGGTTTATTTTATTATGAATTTTTACACATCAGCAAAAAGTTGTCTCTAGCTTTAAAAGGGTGTTTTAGTTGTCTTTTGATCTGTATTTTAAGCAAATATTAATCTGTATTAGTTTAATGAATTCCCCATGAATGGTGCCAGTTAAAGAGTATCCTTATTCTCAAGTATGGTTTCGATGGCAGTCAATGAGGAACTGATTGTCTACCGTGACAAACTCCAAGTAAGTCTGCTCATGCATGAGGCTTAAGACTTTCTCAATAGGACACTAGTATAAACCTGAGGGTTAAGCTGAGATCCAGTCTTCATATCAAATCGATGTGCTCCCGATCACGGAGCCATCTTGGCAACCGGGGTACCAATCGTGGGCCAAAGCAGCACAGGGAGCTTTAACGCTTGAAACAGAGGTTGTTCCACGGTGACCAGTACAGTCCACGCCTAAATGTCCAGAGGAGCCCAGGTTGATTTCCATCTCGAAGAACAATGAAAAGGTGAAGGCCATTCTGAAGGCACTGCTGGGGTTTAGGCTTCCTCTAAGAAGTCAGAGAGTCTGGCTTCAAGACTCTTCCACCTGGCAGAAACCAAGCCCCCTGCAGTTGCTACCCGCCATGGAAGACTTCAGAATACCGTCACAAAAGACAATCCACACTGTGAGTGCAAAAGGTAGGGGTCCCTGCAGCCTAAAACGTGCTGGTCTAAGATGAGTCAAATGCTCAAATGGAGCAGGGAAACCTGGGGAAAGCAAAGATGTGATCTATCGATACGTCAACTCTTCCCTGCCCTCCTCGCCTGCCCTGGAGGACTGGCCATTCTCGAGGAAGCTGCCCAGGCCCCTGAGCCACCCGGAAGACAGGCACGATGGTGAAGACGCAGAGTAAGAAGCAGAGAAAGGGCAGGGGGAAGCTGCGGACTAGGTATCGACTCCTCATTCGTGTCCACAACTCCACGCACATGGGAATAAGGGAGAACTGGGAAGGCACAGCTTCCTTCTTCAACCCTCAGGGTAAGTCTAATTCCAAGGGAGGATACCTCTGGCCTGGAGCCCGAGTGAATTAGGGTCCTTTAGGGCCTTTGCCGAAACTCAGGTGCCCTAAACCTTGGGGCCTAAGGTATAAATCCTCATTAGGTGACATGTACGTGGCATGCCTGCCTGTCACATCAGGTGTTTAGATCAGTGACCTGCCCAGCTACCATCACTGGGCACGCACTATGTGCCAGACCAGGGATTAGCAAACTTGTCCTTGTAAAGAGCCAGGGAATAAAGCTTTTAGGCTTTGTGGGCCATCCAGTCTCTGTTGCAACCACGTAGCTGTACACTGTGGCGTGAAAGCATCCACAGACAAACGGAAATAATGAATGGGTGTAGCTGGGGTTCAATAACCCTTTAGAAAAAAATTTAAATCTAGCCTGTAGGGCATAAAGTACTGACCCCCGTGCTAGATGTGGCCTAGACCGTTGACCTGCGTAATCTCACACAGTCAATATGACAGCCCCACGCAGTTAGGATCATTCATTCAACTCTGCAGAAAAAGCAAATGAACGAAGCTCGGGGGTGTTGAGAACGGTGTCCAAAGTCACGTGGCCGGTGAGTGGTGAAGCCAAGGTTCACACCGTCACAGGCTCCTCCCATTGTATCTAAGGGGGACTTCCTACTCTTCACGGCTGTAAGTGATACGTGCCCATTTAAAGGTTAATTTTTTGGAATAGATTTTTTCCCAGAACTCTTTCTAATGTCTTGATGGCTCAGGCTACACTTATATACAGTCAAAATTACAGAAGGGCACACAAGAGAGCCATGCCCCTGGGGCCAAGGAACTGATGGTTTCAGTCAACTCTTTTCCATCCTGCTGCCTCTCTCTTTCTGGACCCCCTCACCACTTCCTGCTGGTGTTCCGCTTCAGCTTCCCAATCCTGATCATCTGCAACGTGCCCTCTGCTAGAGTATAGGAAGGACTGAGATTGTCAACTTAAACCAGATAACGTCACAGACTAATCTGCTGCCAGTAGGGTGTGGTCTACATATAGCTTCCACGCCTCTTTCGTGCACTGGGTGAAAACAGACGAAATCGCCATTTTTGTAGGTCAGAAGTGGCAGTTCCATACAGTTGGACCTAATTATAGTGAGCACGGACCCTGAGATATGCATTTCCTCTGGAGCTCGTGGGGTTTTGCTCCGCCTTACTTCACTGCCCCTGGAGGTGCTGCAGGGGATTAAAGCAGCAGTAGGGGAGCTGTCAGCAAAGTGGGTTAAGATATAATCATTCCTCACACCCACTGCATTCTACCACAGCAGGGCCCCAGGGCTGGCAGTCAGTCAGACGGCCTCTCCGCTGGTCACCTGCACGCCAACATACTTTTCATCCCTACTTTTCAAAATTCATCTTTGCAGGAGCTTCTGCACAACTGTCTCTTCAAGTCTCCTTATTAGAATGTCACAAAGTGGCCAGATGGGTTTAATAGGCTCACAGGACGGTGAGCGAAGAGTCCAAGGGAATAAAGGAAGGAACACAAGGAAGAAATCTGGCAACCTGGATGAAATAAAGCTCCTCGGACTCCTAAAATATCAGAAACTTTACTGAAAAAGCAAGGACTCAGCACAAAAGGATTACAAAATGGATCCTATGCTCTTCTCAGTTCAACCTGGGGCTGGCTTTCAGAGGGCTCCGTGGGAATATGTGTGTAGATCTATATTTATACCCTGAAAGGACGCATCCGTTTGCACTTATGCTAACGATAAACTCAATCAACTGTATAAAGAAAGAAGACGTGAGAGACAAGGAAGAGCTGCCTTCAGATTCAAGTTTCTAGGGGTAAACAATATGGACTTTCAATGATTCCTAAAGATGAGGAATCAGTATAAGTAAAAACCTTAAAATCAACCAGTAGAAATAACAGAAGTTAATGCAAGGGGCTGATAAACTTGTGGCATAGTTTCTTTCCTGGAGGAAGAGAAAAAATTTTCCAGGTACACAGGAGATTTCGGCATTTTCCTGGAAACTAGTAGAAAGTACAGGTTAAGAAAATTAAGGCAACCTAAGTGTCCATCAACAGATGAATGGATAAAGAAGATGCAGTACCTATATACAATGGAATATTACTCAGCCATAAAAAAGAACGAAAGTTTGCTATTTGCAGCAACACGGATGGACTTGGAGGGCATTACGCTAAGTGAAGTAAGTCAGAGAAAGACAAATACTGTACGATATCACTTATATGTGGAATCTAAAATATACAACAGACTAGTGACAAAAAAGAAGCAGACTCACAGATACAGAGAACAACTAGTGGTTACCGGTGCTGGGGGAGGGGCAATATAGGGGTGAGGGATTAGGAGGTACACACCATTGGGTGTGAGGTAGGCTTAAAGGTGTATTATACAACACGGGGAATATAGCCAATATTTTGTAATAACTGTTAATGGAAAGTAACCTTTAAAAAAATACCTTAAAATTTTTAAATGCAAAAAAATTTTTTGAAAAAAGAGAATAAAAGATTTTTAATACTTAACCTTGTTCTCCACCTGGACACTGTCACCTTCCCCCAGCACGGCTGTGTGATGAGGTTCTATTTGTTGTTGTGTGTCATCAGGGCCTACAAAAAAGATGACCCACTTAATTTAGTCCTCATGGTAGTACATTTCTCACACGATTACAAACTTGGTTAACTACACGGCACCATAATATGAATTTCAAGTTCAGAAACAACCAACTTAGGAATCTCCTGAAATCTCTTGTTGATGGTATTTGCAATTATTAAAGTCCGAAACTGGCTGCTTTCCAATGTAGAAAAGGACAAGGAAGTGAATCCTGTATTATGTTTCCACCTACACTTTCAATGTCATGCCTCATAGGTTAATTAATAAGCAAAGTCCTTGGCATTACATGCTAATAAGAGTGTTTCCTTGGGTCAATTATAAACCTCAGAAGATTTAAGCATGCTTAGGAAAATTAGTAAATTCCATCATTAATTCCTTTCAACAAGTATTTACTGAACACCTACAGCTAACTGCCCAGCACTGTGAGAAAATGCCAAGAAGCGCAAAGCCGATTCCTCACATACAAATAACTCAAAATCTCACTGAGAGAAACTAAATATATACTCATAAAACAGAGACTAATTCAACTGGAAAACAGGTAAGTCGGAGAGCTAGTGAACAACCGCTATGGAACTATGTACAAGGCCCTCTGCTAAATGCTGCGGGAGTGGGGAGGTTTCAGGACGGATATTTTTCCATCCCTTCTACATTAAGGCTCACAGATGAAACAGAAAAAATAATACAAATGAAGTTGTGTGTTAAAAGCAACAAGAAAGGAATAAACAAAGTTCAAAGAGAGAACAGGGACTGCAGAGCTCTGCAGGATCAGACAGACCGATCAAAGGCAAAGCTGGGATGAAGGGTGCTCTAGACAAGAGGACACAGCCTGTGCAAAGGTGAGGGGCTGGCAATGTGCAGGGCACGCCCGGGTGGACCTTCTATCATTGCTGGAACATTCTTCTGGGAGGAATGATGGCAACGCACACGTGCTTCAGGTCACGGGAAGACATGAAGGCCGCGCTTATCCGTATAAAATGGAGGACCTCTGAGGAAAGGGTGTGGGGGGGAAATGGTTAGATCCGCGTCTTGGAGAAATAACTGAAAGCGGAGCACAGAATAAATTGGAGAGGGCAAGACTGGAGTTAGGATGACCTGTTGGGAGCTTATTCGAACAGCCTCAGTGGGAATGAATTCCAGTCTGAACTGGGAGAGTGGACACAGAAAGACAGGAACGGGTTTGAGAGGGGGAGTGGAGAAGGAAAGACTGGGTAACAATGGGAGAGAGAAGAGACCTTCGAAGAACACGATTCTCCCTATAGGAGCAAAGCAGTATAATGCAGCGGCCTGCACGGCCACGGGAGGCGGCAGAGAGGCGGCGGGCGGCACGTGGCTGGGCCTTTTAGCTGACTGAAAGCCAGACACGTGAACAGACAACAGAGAGAAGACTCCCGGGCGGGCTGCGAAGCCTGTAACGATGTCTGCATGACATTCTGGACTATTAAAAAAAAAAGGGCATTCACCTGACACGATACAGCTAAAGCTGAACAATCAACATGGAGGCACTTATGTAAGCAAAAGCAGTAGCTTGAGGAATTACCATAGAAACATAATTTGTGAATTGTGTGAATACTGACTGGAGTTCAAACATAGTCATATTTTCTAGAGAAGGCCTCCCTTTGACCTCCACTTTGCAGATAACCTACACGAAGCAGCGGGGTTCATTCTGATGCCTGCAAACGTGAAATAGGATCCTAACGGAGGACTTCTTAACCTGGAGTCAATGTGTTCCCAAGGGGTCCATGGAGAGAATTCAGAGCAATCATGGACTTGCAGGGGAGACAAATGACATCCTTATTTTCACGAACACCTGACTGAAATGTGGCCTTTCTTTCAGTCAGGACTGTAGCCAGAAAACCACAGCAGTATTAGCTGGACCAATGATTTTGTTTCCAGTAGAAATCACACGGATATTTTCATATCACATTAGCATTGTAAAGACCTCAAAATAAGTTTGTGTTAATCACTACTTAACAATTTAAAGTAGACCTGCTTCTGGATCATGTTATTGCAAATGTCGTCAGAGAACACACATGCAACTGTATCACAGACTTGTTCTTTTAACCTTTTAATGACACCATTGAATTAAAAAAAAAAACAAAAAAAAAACATTGTTCAGAGGTGGGGCCTTGGCAAATGTCAAAAGGGTTCCTGGCACAAAAAGTTGAGGAGCTTCTGTCTCAGAGGCAGTGGTGTGCTAGTTAATGTTTACCAACCGGCTTTCCGGGACAAGGGGAAAAACAAACCTGATTTGTACTGTGTGCCAATTTCCATGGTTTAAATGCTCCCGCTGTGGCCAATTTCAAGCTACCAATCTGAGGCCAGGGAAGAGGTACACAACCTGCTCCTGCGAGCTGCCAAGAGAGAGCCCCAGCACATCGCTGAAGGCTTCCTCTCCCCCAAGGACTTAGGTTAACAGATGTCACGGCAGTGAATGATAGAACTCCGCTGATCTTCCACTCATGCAAGGATGTGGCCATAAAAAGAGGGGTCTCGGAGTCTAACGATAATCTCATTTAGGTTGGGGTAATATTTTAAACTGTGATATAAAGCAGCATTTTGTTAACTGTGCTTTACTGAGATTCCCTGGGAGCAATGAACCATGTCTTTATCTTCGATGAATTCATCTGTAACACCCATTACCCATGTGGTCTACCCCGACCCCTAATTTTAACATGTAGGATGCTTTATGATACAGAGACCAAAATGGTTTATAAAGCCCCTTCACTATGTTCTAATGGAGTGAGCTGGCAAGAGACAGCTCTCAAAACTAATGCTGAACTGGGATTTCTCTGCACCTCCTATCAGGGTAGCTTGCTCAACTGCCATTCATTGGTCTATGAGAAAATCTTAATTTAGAAACAGAGTTCATGTTTCTCTAAGAGCTCTCATTCTAATTTTACACGGAATGCAATTTCCGCTCATTCTACTTGCTGATCTAGGAGAGGAACCACAGTATTGATTCTGAAGAGGCCATTTGAAATGCTCCACCATAAGGCAAACCTTTTTTATAGACACTGGAAAGTCAGGTTTTTAAGATTAATCATTCTCAGTGTACCTGTAGCTTCTGTATTATTCTATAAACTGTTTAAAGCAGGATCACAGAAAGCACAGATTGATTCTATCTTCATGTCACTTCTATGCTGTCTCACCCAACTGGTTATGTCCTGAACCTCAAATAAGTCTCAGAGAAAATATATTTGATTGGTTCTGACCACTTTCAATTATAAATCGAGCCAAATCAGATAATAAATAGTTTCCATTGGGAAGCTTCGCCAAGAATGTTAAATCTAATAGTGCAGTTAAGGAAAATTTAACTGAAAACAATTGAACTGCAAATATTTTTGTTTGCGTAAACAGTCATAAAAGGGCAAGATACTTTAAAACATTTTAAAGTTAGTGCTGCATCTTCAGTGTGTGGTTTATTGCTGTGAAACTTCTCCCCATACACAAGATTTCCTTTTTCTTCTTCTCTTTACAAGAACTACTGTCCCATTTACCCTCTGTTCCGTACATTCCGGTACTTCTATCACAGATTTTGGTATCATCAATATTGTATGTACAGTTGAAGCCTTCTTATCGGATGCAATCCGGATCATTAACTGAAAAAGATTAAGCTGCCTCCAACATGTTGCTTTAAATTAAATTGTACATGTGCATCCATTTGCCAATTTTTAGAAAATGGATTGAAAGCACTGCCTTTCTTTATAAAGCATACCCGTAATGCACCACTGAAATCCTTCTACATTATCAGTTTCCCCTCATCTTTTACTGTCATCTCTGCCACACTAGCTCTAAGCGTTTTCTTTAGCAATATACTTTTACAAAGCATTTGACTTTAGTTGCTCTAGAAATAACACGCTTTTCAAGCTTATTTCGTTAATTGAAATATTATTTAATTAAATCGCATAATTGCAATCACTGGTGCAACTGGCATAAACAGATTAGAGAACAATCACACCTGCCTTTAAGTCCACGTCAACCTGCCAGGGGGAGTAGCAGGGGGCAGGTGGACCAGGGGAGCCGACCATCCTGGGCGTTCAGGCACCTCATTCAACGTATTCTGCGTGGAATGAGGCTCACTGCTTAGTCCAGTTCATTTTGGGTAAGTGGAGGTCAACTCGGAGGGCTCCTAGTGCGTTTTCCCACCTTTATTGAGATCCAGGGGCTGTGTCAAACTTCTTAATACCCCCCAGAGCCAGAAGCAAAGGGCAGAGCACAAGTGAGCATGAATAATTACTTATTCAAATAAGCTTGAAACATTTTACTACCCACATAAACCAGTTAGCTGTCACCTCAATAACCACAAATATTTTTAGATTTCTAAATATATTTTCTAAGCCCCAACAGTACATTTGATACTGGTTCTTCTAGGGGACGGGCATCCAAGCTGATAAACTGCCCCAAGCTTCAGGGACACAGGATATAAATTCCCGTAACCTGTTGATCTCTGTGTTGATGTGTAATGTCATTTTCATCTCAGCTGCAGGGAAGGGGTTTAGAGCTAATATCCTTGGGATCTACTGGTTTTCTGACCATGTTGTTTTATTTTCTTCTTTTTTTAAAAATCATATACTGCATAAGATTTCAGCTGGGGGCTGGTCAAAGGACTTGCTGCCTCAGTGAAAGACTGCTGTCAAAGATCTTTCTCCTGCACAATTTCTTTTTCTTTTTGGGGGTACGCGGGCCTTTCACTGTTGTGGCCTCTCCCGTTGCGGAGCACAGGCTCCGGACGCGCAGGCTCAGCGGCCACGGCTCACGGGCCCAGCCGCTCCGCGGCACGTGGGATCCTCCCGGACCGGGGCACGAACCCGCGTCCCCTGCATCGGCAGGCGGATTCTCAACCACTGAGTCGCCAGGGAAGCCTTCTCCTGCACAATTTTTAAAGCTACTATTCAACAGTCAGAAGGCTTGAAAAAAAATACAATGTATCAAAACTTAAGACGATCCTCGACAACCATAAAACATCTCAAATAAGTACTCTTTAAATAAGGAAGTACTTACTCTATTTGTCTTATTTTAGTTCTGTTAATTCCTTCTCTTCTTCAGGGTGTCGTTAGTGGGCAATTACATGACTTCACTATACTCACCATGAACTTTAAAATATCTAACTTAGACAACTAGTTAATGTCCAGCATTTTCTAACATTCAAAACTCCACCTGCCCTTACAAAACTAAATCTACTGATGTCCATCTTTTAAGTACTTCCTGCATCAATTAATTAATTAATTTATTATTACTTATTTGGCTACACCGGGTCTTAGCTGTGGCACATGGGATCTTCATGGCCGCACGCGGGATCTTCATGGCCACACGCGGGATCTTTAGTTGCGGCATGCGGGATCTTTTTTTTTTTTTAGTTGTGGCATGTGGACTCCTGGTTGCGGCATGTGGGATCTAGTTCCCTGACCAGGAATCGAACCCAGGCCCCCTGCACTGGGAGCGTGGAGTCTTAACCACTGGACCACCAGGGAAGTCCCAATTAATATTTTTAACAGTCATCCTAATCTCCACTTATGGTATTCTCCCCAGACTACTTTCTCAAGCCAAACTGCAGTCTCTTTATTCCAGTCCCATACATTACGTGCATATTTATAACATCTATTTCAACAGAATGGTGGTACATGACATTTAAGACAATTACTTGCTTATCAGTTCCTGCCATCTGTGGTTGCCTGCTGCCATCCTGGTTTTATAAGCAAGATAAAATTGAGGCAATAAAGTCTGAGAGCATTTTTTGGATTCTCTCTATAGATTTATAGGTCAGTACACATTCAATAGCTATTTCTGCTCTGTCGTTTCTTTTTTTACTGGTGATTTGTTCTTGCCCTTTTGTTTTTCTCATTAATATCTCCATTAGGGGGTGAAGAGGAGGAAGGGAAGGAGATGAAATTCAAATGAGGTCACCTGGCCAGCTATTCGTTGGCTAAAGCAGATTCCCAAGAGGGCAGTTTTGCGAGCTAGATTCTCTCCATGGTCCACTTTACCCTGGACAGATGCAAGTTTGCTCCAACACTACAGACCGTGACCCCATTTCCTGCCAGATGTTTTGCACTTGTGGCTCATGGTCATGAGAGGTGACCAGGCCAGTGAATAAGGATGACTCAGGAAAATCCTGCCTCACCTCGAGAAAAACAAGTGGATGTATAAGTCATTCTTACCCCTCGAGCCACTGACCTTTTCACTTGTTAAAAGTCTTGGGAAACAAGGCTGTAACTACTGATTCAAACAGGGTTTGAAGATTATTTGTTCATCTTTCTCCCCTTCAGCCTCTACAATGCCATTTAAACTGAAGGGGTTCAGAATGAGACTCCCCAAGATGTGCCACTTTGGCGCGCAGATTGTTTTGAGCTGAAGACAGTCAAGGCCCAAAAGACTCAGGAAGAGCTTCCAACCACTCTCTTAACTACCTTAAAGAATTCAGATAAGGGGCCTGGTTCAAAGAGAGAGCTATTACCAGAGATAACTTTCATCTGAATGACCTACCTGGATGGCAGGGCAAACATCTAATTACCAAACATCTGCTCTTCTTATCATCCTGTGAATTACTCTCCTCCCCTTTGAAGCCTCAGGTTCCTATCTCATTCTTTAGCTCAGGATGGCATCTGTCCAACTTGCCCTTGGGTCTCATATTTTACGGGACCCCAGTACCTATGTAATTAAGTTTGTTTTTCTCCTGTTAATCTGTCTTATGTCAATCTAACTCATAGCCCAGCCAAAAAGAACCTAGAACTGTAGAGGAAAAATTTTGCCTTGCCTATAAATCTGAAATCGAATGTGAGCTTTTGTAGAGCCCACAAGCTAAGAAAGGTTTTTATGTTTTCAAATGGCTAAAAAAAAATCCCAAGAGTGGTAGTTCATGACACATGAAAAGTATATGAAATTCACATTTCAGTGGCCATAAATCAAGTTTTATTGGAACAACCATCCCAATTATTTATGTATCACCTGTGACTGCTTTTGTGCTACAAAAGCAGGAATGAGTCACTGCAACAGAAACTATATGGCCCGCAACGATGGAGACAGTTGCAACGATGGAGATAGTGTCCTGCTCCCCTTGCAGCCCGTTAAAGCTCCATCATCCGAGCAAGGTGTCAACCCACAGAACTGTGCCTGGACCTTACATTTGCACACAGGCCACAGTAAAATGGCTGCTGTCATGGCTGGTGTTCCTATTCTCCTCCCTCACTGAATATACTGGAAGCTGAGAGGTGCCCTGCCCTGGGTGTACCAGGATGTACCAGGATGTACAGGGGGCTGGTGCCGAACAGGAGGAAACATAGTGTTCAATTACATGAAAGGTTTCATCTTACCTTTCCTTCCTGGCAGTACTTTCAATGATATTGCAACTGAACCCAAAGCAAAAGACTCATCACTTACCGATATGTACATTTCCAGATATGGTATAAATGAAGCTTGTCCACCCTGAAAAGGGACCAGCGACATTAAAAGGTTAGTGTCCATAATGCCAAAAGGAACAAAGAGATAACAATATCAAATATTTAATACTCTACGTATGACATACAATTATATAAACTTACATACGTTACAGATACAAAAGGTTTGAAGATGAAATTTTTTAGATATACATACATTTTAAAACTTAAGTTCTGTAAACAGTTTTAAACACAGTCCCACATGCATGCATTCACACACAAACACCCCCCCCCCGAACCTAAATGACTTGGCCTCAAGTGTTTAACAGCCACCCAAGTAGACAGTGTGCTATTCACTGGCTATACATCTATATGCCAACAGCTATACTAACAAACCAGCTGTTCCTTCCAGGTCGAACATCATGTTAATAACTACAACACACCAGTATGGCTCATCTTCAGTTCCTTGGGCCTCCAAACAGTTTTTGGTTTTTTTGGGGGGGGCTGTGTTGCGTCTTTGTTGCGGTGCGTGGGCTTCTCATTGTGGTGGCTTCTCTTGTTGCGGAGCACGGGCTCTAGGTATGCGGGATTCAGTAGTTGCGGCACGCGGGCCCTAGAGCACACAGGCTTCAGTAGTTGCGGCACGTGGGCTCAGTAGTTGTGGCTCGTGGGCACCAGAGCGCAGGCTCCTTAGATGTGGCGCACGGGCTTAGCTGCTCAGCGGCACGTGAGATCTTCCTGGACCAGGGCTTGAACCTGTGTCTCCTGCATTGGCAGGCGGACTCCCAACCCCTGCGCCACCAGGGAAGTCCCCTCCAAACAGTTTTAAGTGACAACCCGCTATCTGCCCTCTTGGAACGAGCACTGGATTTCCACGGATATTTATGTATTGTCCCTATGGCCCAGAGGAGACGCTGCAGTGCCACTGAGGGACATGAATGAATGTAGGAGTGGCCAGCTCAAAACAGAATCAGAACATCACTCCGTGTGCCTCTGGGAGAAAAGAAGATCTGTGAAGGGAATGCAGGGCCGAGTCCAAGGTACAAGGGCAGGACCCAGACTGGAGTCTGTGAGAGAGTCAACGTGGTGGCAGAGTAAACAAAACCAAGGAAGGCATGGAAGAATCACAGAGGACAAAGTAGACTTGAGGGATGTGGCTGTGCTGGCAGGTGGGTTGAAAAGTGCAACAGAGGCCCACGTGATAAGGCATGACCGATCAAACTTAACATAAATGGAGTCTGTTTTGGAAAGCCTGAAGGATGGCAAAACAAAGACAGACACTCAGGTGGACGCGAGACGATATATTTTTCATCCTCCTATTTCACACTTTTTCCTCCCCAAGATTTTACGAGAATGAGTGTAAGGGCTCTGGAATTAAGTCTATCTGCTCAGAGCACACTTGCTCTTTTGCTCCCTTACTGACCACTGACCCACTGGCTCAGTCTTCTGAGCTTGGCCTCCCATCATCCAGTGACCAGCTACCACTCAGGTGTACTTGTGGGTGGAACAGAAAGATGAAGGCACAGCCAGGGGTCTTCACACTGTCCAATTTGCGGGGAGGGAGGTTCGTGCTAGATGCTGAAAACACATGCTAAGTGCTCCCAGCCCATAAATATCATTAGCAATTCGGTATTTGTGTTTTCAGTTTCTTTTCTCTTTTATGCACTATATATTATTTGCTTAAAAACTAGAACTCAGTGTTCTATTTTGGATACCCTTCCAAAAAACAGAGAAATAACTCATCCTTGGGAAAGACTGCAAAGCATTCCATTGCAAGGACGTGTTGTGATTGACATAACCGATCCTCTCCTCATGGTTGAAAGGTATTAAAAAATTAATGGTTTCCAAGTTTGACAGAACCTCAAAGCTCTCCATTGTTCAAGTGGGTTTTTATTTGGAATTATTTTGATTGTTCTAATCTCATTTCTCCTCCACCCCCTTTGCTTCATTCCTACTCACCCTTCAAGCAGAAAACGAGTCTACACATAATTGCCTCGGTCTGTTTTCCTTCTCTTTTTATCTTTTTAAATCTTTTATCCAGAAGGACCAAACACTTGCTTAAAGGAATGGCCAAGTCAATGTATTATGTGCATTCACCTATTGTTGTTCCTTGCAAAAATCTTCCATTAAGATACAGACTCCGGGCTTCCCTGGTGGCGCAGTGGTTGAGGGTCCGCCTGCCGATGCAGGGGACACGGGTTCGTGCTCCGGTTCGGGAGGATCCCGCATGCCGCGGAGCGGCTGGGCCCGTGAGCCATGGCCGCTGAGCCTGCGCGTCCGGAGCCTGTGCTCCGCGGCGGGAGAGGCCACAGCAGTGAGAGGCCCGCGTATCGCAAAAAAAAAAAAAAAAAAAAAAAAAAAAAAAAGATACAGACTCCACCTTCACCATTAATAACACAATTCATGCTACTGGCTAGAAGGCACGGAGTGTTACAGGGAATAAAATAGGAACAGAGGGCAATTTCCTTTTTTCCTTCTTTTTATCATGTTGTCTATCTGCACTTGATTCTGTTAAACCTAGTTTAATTCCCACTAAGCATTTTTTCTTAAAGCTATAGCAAAACAAGAGCCAAATCATGTGAATGCTTACTACATGTTTATGAACTACCACATTTTTTGGTAATTCCTGCTCTGCCAAGAGCAGGATTGTATCATCAAAGAGTTCTCTTGTGAGATTTTCAGGTCCTTCTCATCTTTCTTTGTTCCCCTATCTTTCCTCCCACTTTTCTGTCCTGCACTGGGAATGGATACCATCCTGGCATTTTTATTTCTGTCTGAGGTCACAGGCCCTGCAACTGTGGTCTCCAAGCTACTGGCTTTTCACAGCTGGGAAGCTCTTTCCCCTCCCTCCCTCAGTCAAAGACAAGGAACAGGAGCTGAAGGTCACATTTACCCCTGGTCCTGGAGCTTGGTTTAATCGGCAACACATTTATGTCAGCCCTCCTTCAGTCCAACAGAAGATGTGGAAAACTTCTTTTAAACACGTAAACCATTTTCTGTGGCATTTGCTCTCATTTCCAGGGAGGTTCCCAATTCTTGCAAACATCCCTAATGAGAGCGTTTCTTGGCCTACATTCCTTGCCTTAACCCAGCTCATTTTCCTTCCTCCTCAGTCTTAAGTTCATTATTTCAAAGAACTTTCCAATGGCCGCTTATACATGTATGTGTAGAGAAAGTAGAAAAACATGACTTGGTGGCATGCCAAATCCATGACAAAGGTCAGCTCTCGGTTCGAAAGGGGAAGAGGGGAACAGGGCTAAGGAGAGAAGAAACCTCTACCCAAACTCTGGGTCACACCAGATGCCACACCTCAAAGCAGTGCTGGTTCCTAAGAGCCTCCCCCCAGATAGCTCTGCATTCAGCTTGGGTAGGCAGCTCACTCACCATGGACCTCATGCCTGGCCTCCTGGACAGGAGGCAGACCCTCTGGGTCTTCCCTTCCCCCTCCTCATTCCACCAAATTATTTGTTAATTTTTCCTTTGAAATAATTTCAGACATACAGAAAAGTTACAAAAATAGTATAGAGAATTACCATACACCACTCACCCAGATTCTCCAAAAACTAATCTGTTATCACATATGCTTTAACATTCTCTCGAGAAGTATACATCATTCTTTTTTTTCTGAAATATTTGCGAGTAATGTTGGAGGCATGATACTCTGCTACCTTGAAATAATTTCCTAAAAACAAGGATATTTTCCAACGTAACCCTAGTGCACTTCTAAAAATTATGAAATTAATACAATATCAGTTAAAAAATTATGACCATTAATACAATACTATTAGCCATGTACAGATATTCAAATTGAGCTAGTTGTCTCAGTAATGCTTTTTAGGGCATAAAGAAAAAAATAGTTCCTCAGTCATTTTCTTCATTAAAAGTACAGATCGATTATTTTGTAGAATGTCCCTCAGTTTGGGTTTGTCTGATGTGTTCTCATCATTAGACCACATTGTTTGTTAATCCCTTTCCCTCTCATCTTTAGAGACCGGTTTTTGTTTATTTTCAATACTTTAATATTGTAGTTCAGAAGAGCGCAAAGGATGAAACAATGAACACAGACAGTGGCGTATTTATTTCATATCTTTCTTCTCTTTTACAGATAAAATCATATAGGTGAGAGAAACAGCCCCTAACTGGTTGCCTCCAAACAGTTTTCTACACCCAGAGAATGTGACTTTGTTGCAGGAGAAGGGGGCACGCGAGAATGGTCACGTCCCAGGTCCCATCGGAGTCCCTGGGACGGGCTGCCAAGGGAGGGAGGGCCCTTGGCTTCACAAAGGAAAGAATTCAAGAGGGAGCTGAAGTAGAGTGAAAGCAGATTTATTCAGGGAGGTATGTGCTCCAGAGACAGAGTGCGGTCCATCTCAGAAGGCGAGAGAGGCCTCTAGGGTGTGGGGAGGTTAGATTTTATGGGCTTGGTAACAGGCTAACGAGTGGGAGGAGGAGTCCAGCTACTCCGGGGGAGGGGCGGGCATTTCCAGGAATTGGGCCACCGCCCAGTTTTCTGGCCTTTCATGGTCCACCTCGGAACTGTCACGGCAACTGTGGGTGTGTCATTAACATGCTACCATACTACAATGAGCGTATGATGAGGCTCCAGGTCTACAGGAAGTCAAACCTTCTGCCATCTTGGGCCTAGTAGGTTCTAACCAGTTTTTGTTGTACGTATCTGCTTCGATTGTCACACGTCTCTCTCTCACTCTGACTCCCATCTCCCTCTTTCATTTATACAGATCCGTAGGATTCCATCAGCCCGCCCGGATTACGCAGGCTAATCTCCCCATCTCAAGATCCTTAACTTAATCACACCTGCAACATCCCCTATACCATGTAAGGTAACACATTCAAAGGTTCCAGGATTAGGACGTGGACATCTTCGTGGGGCCACTATTCTGCTTACCACAGAATAATGCGATAAGCTATATGTTCTCTAGATAAATTTTGTTGACTGATGTACATATACCCTAAAGAAAAGTTAAAAGTTGAGGGAAGCAAAATTAAGTTTTTCAATACCATAACATTCCTCCGTTTTTTAACATTCCAGATCATGCTTTTAAATGCCAAGTAGCAGGGATACTGTGAAGGAAGATGGAGAAAACAAACAGTGCTTGTTGAGGGCCCAGCTTTGATGCAGTCAGTCAGAAGACAAAGGGGACAGGAGGGCCAGAAGGCACAGGTTTCTTGGCAAAGACTGATATTTTCCTAGAAATACAGATCTATGTCCTTCTCAATGAATGATAACAAATGGTGTTATCTGCAATATCAGTTTACAGCAAGGGAAATCAGACTGCTTTGCAAGAGATGGTAAAAGTCACTGCAAAAAAACCAAAAAACACAACTACTTACTCTTATTTTAGCCAAGAATCAACATGAAAAATGTGAGAGGAATCTGGTATTGTCAGAGACTCAACAGATTGGATTCTTTGTTAAGTGGTGCACCATCTAGCTCAATTCCTGATATCAAGTGCCTTCCAAATCATCGCTGCATGAAACATCTGTTTTCTGCAAGATTAACACAATCCTACAGAAACGTGCCTTGCCCAAAGGAAATAAAGAGATGGTAAAAATCGATTCCAATATTTTTTTTTTAAAAAACATCTTTATTGGAGTGTAACTGTTTTACAATAGTGTGTTAGTTTCTCCTTTACAACAAAGTGAATCAGTTATACATATACATATGTTCCCATATCTCTTCCCTCTTGCATCACCCTCTCTCCCACCCCCCCATCCCACCCCTATAGTTGCTCACAAAGCACAGAGGTGAACTCCCTGTGCTATGCAGCAGCTTCCCACTAGCTATCTAATTTACATTTGATAGTGTATATATGTCCCTGCCACACTCTCACTTCGTCACAGCTTACCCTTCCCCCTCCCCATATCCTCAAGTCCATGCTCTAGTAAGTCTTTGTTTTATTCCCGTCCTACCACTAATCTCTTCATGACATTTTTTTTTCCTTAGAGTCCATATATATGTGTTAGCATACGGTATTTGTTTTTCTCCTTCTGACTTCACTCTGTATGACAGACTCCAGGTCCATCCACCTCATTATAAATAACTCAGTTTCGTTTCTTTTTATGGCTGAGTAATATTCCATTGTATATATGTGCCACATCTTCTTTATCCATTCCTCTGTTGATGGACACTTAGGTTGCTTCCATGTCCTGGCTATCATAAAGAGAGCTGCAGTGAACATTTTGGTACATGACTCTTTTTGAATTATGGTTTTCTCAGGGTATATGCCCAGTAGTGGGATTGCTGGGTCGTATGGTAGTTCTATTTGTAGTTTTTTAAGGAACCTCCATACTGTTCTTCACAGTGGCTGTATCAATTTACATTCCCACCAGCAGTGCAAGAGGGTTCCCTTTTCTCCACACCCTCTCCAGCATTTATTGTTTCTAGAGTTTTTGATGATGGCCAATCTGACCGGTGTGAGATGATATCTCATTGTAGTTTTGATTTGCATTTCTCTAATGATTAATGATGTTGAGCATTCTTTTGTGTGTTTGTTGGCAATCTGTATATCTTCTGTGGAGAAATGTCTATTTAGTTCTTCTGCCCATTTTTGGATTGGGTTGTTTGTTTTTTTGTTATTGAGCTGCATGAGTTGCTTATAAACTTTGGAGATTAATCCTTTGTCAGTTGCTTCATTTGCAAATATTTTCTCCCATTCTTAGGGTTGTCTTTTGCTCTTGTTTATGGTATCCTTTGCTGTGCAAAAGCTTTTAAGTTTCATGAGGTCCCATTTGTTTATTTCTGTTTTTATTTCCATTTCTCTAGGAGGTGGGTCAAAAAGGATCTTGCTGTGATTCATATCATAGAGTGTTCTGTCTATGTTTTCCTCTAAGAGTTTGATAGTGTCTGGCCTTACATTTAGGTCTTTAACCCATTTTGAGTTTATTTTTGTGTGTGGTGTTAGGGAGTGTTCTAATTTCATACTTCTCCAGGTAGCTGTCCAGTTTTCCCAGCACCACTTATTGAAGAGGCTGTCTTTTCTCCACTGTATATTCTTGCCTCCTTTATCAAAGATAAGGTGACCATATGTGTGTGGATTTATCTCTGGGCTTTCTATCCTGTTCCATTGATCTATATTTCTGTTTTTGTGCCAGTACCATACTGTCTTGATTACTGTGGCCTTGTAGTAGAGTCTGAAGTCAGGAGGCCTGATTCCTCCAGCTCCATTTTTCGTTCTCAAGATTGCTTTGGCTATTCGGGGTCTTTTGTGTTTCCATACAAATTGTGAAATTTTTTGTTCTAGTTCTGTAAAAAATGCCAGTGGTAATTTGATAGGGATTGCACTGAATCTGTAGATTGCTTTGGGTAGTAGAGTCATTTTCACAATGTTGATTCTTCCAATCCAAGAACATGGTATATTTCTCCACCTATTTGTATCATCTTTAACCAATATTATTTATGGGATGGAATTCAGATAAAACGTGTCTGACTCATGAGAAATGTTTCCAGTCTCCCTTAACTGGATGTCCCTTGGGACATATGCTTTTTCCTGGTGTCAGAAATGGGATGGTAGCAGTGTATGCCTCTATTTCTATCCCTTTAGTTTGGTAATGATACAAGAAAGTCAACATTAAATTAGCTAGACTGCAAAGCTTATGCCAAAAGCCAAACATAACCCAGACATCCATGTCAAATCCCTTTACCATGAGTAGCAAAACAATCAAAATATTATAAACAAAACATGATCAGGACCCAGCCAATGGGCTACACATTTCAAGGAATATTTGATGCAACAAAGCACTCAAATAAAATGAATTTAGACAGTCCTTGAATTTTATACTGGAATTTGACCTGGAAAGGAGGTTAAAAAAAAAAAAAAAGACAAAAGGTGAGCTTGACTTGAATGGTTTGATAATAAAATTTGTACAGCATAGTTTTACTAGCCAATATGTTGGATTACAGGCAGCCAGTACTATTGAGTCTGTAAATAATAAATGCATTATAATACCTAAATTAATTGTTTGTCTGGCACTGGACAGGGAAGCCTCAAACGTTAGACTTGTCACCTAACGCAATGAAGGCATATATGACTGTATACGGGGGGGTGAGGGCACGGGGTGGGGAGAACACACTGTAACTGGAAGTGACCTATTGGAAAAGAAAGGTTCTTCTGCATAATTGGGTTTATAACAGACTTGTTTAAAGTGGGTCTATAGCGACTCAGTGATATACATGCATTTCTAAGCTACTTGGTTTTGTATGCATTCCAAAACATTTTTGAAAACAAATCTCAGGTTTAAAAGTCATAATGACAAAATAATCTAGAAGTACAGCTTTGTAAACTGACAGATACACATTCTCTTATGAGGCAATATATAGGGTGGCAGCGGAGTGCAGAGTCAAAATTAACATGAACCACACACGCAAGTGTTGGTGGGGTCAGGGAGAAACTGCAGACCAGCGTGCAGCAGCCAAGTGCAGGGAACAAAGGGAGCGCCCGCTGACAGAGAAGAGCTAAATGCACCGTAGTCAACCCATGGCGTAGAACGTCGCCGTTCAACCAAGCCATACGAGCAGACTCGGAGGGATTTCCATGAGGTATTGTCTGGTCACAAAAGCAAGATGCAAAAAATATATTTCTGGCATGATTCCATTTTAGTAAAACAAGGACAAAATATCCCTGTGTGTGTGTATATTTACATGCACATATATGAAAGTGGAGAAGAGTAAGTGTTGAGAAAAACATTGTAAGATCTAATTCAAGGATGTATCTGGCATCTACTCCAGATCCGGGATATACAGGGAGGATACTGCTATGGGTGGATGAGGGAGGGAAAGGGTTTAGAGGAAAGCAAACTCGAAAGAAAAAGAAAAACTCACAGCACTAAAACTTCGAGCATACGTGCTATCACATTTATTGTTATAAAAATCATGTATGAAGGTAGGCATATGCATTCATGTAAAAAATCTTTCTGTACTTAAATACAGCCAGAATGTAAAAAACCAAAGAAAAGAATGGGTCCGAGGTTGATGCCTAATGACCTCAGGGGTGGCCATTTTTTTTTTTTTTTTTGTGGTATGCGGGCCTCACTGTTGTGGCCTCTCCTGCTGCGGAGCACAGGCTCCGGACGCACAGGCTCTGCGGCCATGGCTCACGGGCCCAGCCGCTCCGCGGCACGTGGGATCCTCCCGGACCGGGGCACGAACCCTCGTCCCCTGCATCGGCAGGCGGACTCTCAACCACTGCGCCACCAGGGAAGCCCAGGGGTGGCCATTTTAAAAAATAAAACTGGCCTTAAACACTTGGGGAGTTTTCTAACTCTTCTTTGGATCTAAACGACGACTTAAAAGTAAATCCTCCATAACAAAAGCTGCACCTCAATCAAGAATGCACTTGTTCATAACTAACACAGATCGGATTGCCCTCCAGGAACTCTGTGAGTCAAAGGTGGCCCAGAAGTCAGCAGACCTGGGTAAACGTCCTGCCGTGCCCAGCGAGTCCTCACGTGGCCTTGAGCAAGTAGTGCATCTGTTGGGTCTCAGCGTTCGCAATGATAAAATGAGGGGCGGCCCCAACGGTTCAGCCCTAACGTTCTATGAATTCCTCCTGATTTCCTTAACTTGAAAAGCTCAAGCAGTTATTTGCTCATTTAAACATAATTAAACATAAACAAGGTTCATAGAACTTTGTGTTGAGGTTCAGAAACAAGTCCATTCCAGAGAAAGCAGCCCCTTGTGGTTTGTTTTTTTTTTTTCCCCTGAAATGATCACTAAACTGCAGAAGCCATCATACCTTTAGGAATAGGCTGGGAATGCTTTGCTCCTTGGCCCAATCTGAAGTCCAAATATAAAGTTGGTGTGTAAGTGTAAATCTTGGACTGAAAAGAAAAAGGAAATCATCAGCATCCTTCCAAGAATAAGGTTCATCTTTACTTCAGCTGGACCCTCTGTCACGGGCCTGGAGTGTGGATCCATTAACAGATACAATTCCTCCTCGGGAGATGCTGTTAAAAGTGGGAAGGACGGGCTGCCAATATAGCCCCCTTCTTAGGGTCTCAGTCTAAAAGTCAGCCCTCCTAGCTTGACAAGCTCATTTCCAGATGACAGCTGTCTCCCTACAGCCATTTCTCACATATGATCCAATGTCAATAATTCACTGCCAACTTTCTCACTTCTTCTACTGAATACGGTAGGTTAATGCACATCAAATGCATGTTTCTTCCCCAGGTCTCAAGAAAGCCCATGTCTATTTTGAAATTCAAAGAGAGCAGCCTGTAACTATTTTTATTTCTTCTAACTTGGCCCTCCTGCATATAAAGGTGGTCCAACGCTGCTGGCCTGAAACAGCCCCAGCTCAAAATGTAAGAGAGACCCACTTTTGCAGGATTTTCCATTGTAAACAGTGGCTTTGATTCGATCAACAGTTAAGCAGAGTTTGTTAATTCAACAGAACACCATTCTGAATCATTGGCACAGACCACAATCTGAGGTATTATCACTGTTGCCATAAACTTTATGATGTTTCATTGTTTACCACAAAGTCCCAGTGGTTCTGTTCTACTTATTTTTTTTTCACTTAAAAAACACACAGAGATGAAAAAGTACACAACGCCAGATTTGGCAGGGATGTGGAGTAACTGGAACTTTCATACGTGGCTGGTGGGACCATCACTTGATATAAACACTTGAGACAACTCTTTGGCAGTACCTAGTACAGATGAACATATGCATAATCTATGACCCAGCGTTCCAACTCAACAGGCGTATCCCCCACACACATGTCCACCTAAAGACATGTACCCAAATCTTGATGGTGACGCTGTCAGCAATAGCCCCAGGCTGGAAATATTCCCAATGTCTTTAATGATGGAATGGATAAATGAACTGTAATACACACAACGGACTACAATACAGCAAGGAGAATGAACGAACCCAGCTATATGCAACCACTCAGATGAATCTCACAAGCACAACGCTGAACAAACGAAGGCAGACACAGATTGTATAACATATGATTCCACGTCTATAAAGTTCAAAACAAGGCAAAACTAATCGAGCGTATCAGAAGTCAGAGATGTGGTTACCTTGGGAAGGTTAGTAACTGAATGGGGTTTAAAAGGGGGCTTCTGGAGCCTGGCAAGGTTCTGTTTCTTGATTTCACAGATGAGTTCACTTGGTGAAAATCCTCTGAGCTGTACACATGATTTGTGTACTTTTCTGTGTATATGTTATATTTTAACAAAAAGCTTACGCTCATTAAAAACACGCATGTGTAAAGAGACCACGAAAGAAAATCCAGAGCCCAGAATTATTTACTATCCTTGATAAAGGCATCATTTTGCAGAGAATATCTATGTAAACTCCACGAGGACACGGACATATCTGCCCTTTTCACCTGGGGCCAATGCACAGGGCCTGTCACATAGTAGGTGTTGAATAAATACTCACCAAATGATGTTTCAAAATGGAAAATCTCATGTATAATAACAAATTTATTTTTAAAAATAACAAATTTATTTACAGTATACATAGCATATTCATCAATCGCTTTACCAACACGTAGCAAAATGCCTCTCTTCAGGACAAGTGATTAGGTATGGCCCAAGTGTGTGTCTGTACTTTTAAGTTTTAGAATAGAGAATTGTAAATAATGCTATCAGAAGATCTTTCCCTTTCCTGTAAAAGTCTCATGTATTGAAGCTTTGGGCTTTAAGTGGTCTGCTATGTGGTTTTATGTGGCTTAGGAGGACAAGCTGCATCTATACAGCTCCAAAAGCTGGAAAGGCAAATTCCCCTGTGCATACAAAAATGAAAGCAGAAAGACCTGTGACATCAAGGGCAACCCAAGGCCAAAGATTCCCAATCAATCTGAAGAGCTTGGAACACACATGAAACAAGGGCAGCACCCGCGGGATACAGGGTCTGATCCTCTAGCATCATGAGGTGCGTAAGGCACCATCTGGAAAGGATTTGGTTTTGCCTGATGAAGACTTCTAAAATTACTTCTAAAAAGATCAAGGGGAAACTTCACTTAGTATCGGATGACTCCTCTTCCTGGGTAATATTTTGCTCTCTTCCAGAAAAAGAAGGTTCAAGCATCTTTCCCAACCTCTGCCTCCGGGGCTGCTGCAGTATCCCTGGCCTACAGCGAGGACATGAATCAAAAAGAGGCTCATGGTTTAACTTTTACTAGAATTCTCCCAGAGAGTAGTCATAAAAATCATTCCAACCTGGAAACCGGGAGCCTCTGATGGCTGGTATTGCTTTTCCTGCTGACTAGCAAAGCCTTTATCTTCTTCTGGGCTTAGTTCACTCAATCTGAAAATCTGGCGTTGGGACTTCACTGATGTTGAAGTGTACTTCTGGTTCTGGAATCTGGAGTCAGAACATTTTAATGTCTTCCTCCACTTTTTTTTTTTTTTTTTTTTTTTTGTGGTACGCGGGCCCCTCACCGCTGCGGCCCCTCCCCCCGCGGAGCACAGGCTCCGAACGCGCAGGCGCAGCGGCCACGGCCCACGGGCCCAGCCGCTCCGCGGCACGTGGGATCCTCCCGGACCGGGGCACGAACCCGCGTCCCCTGCATCGGCAGGCGGACCCCCAACCACTGCGCCACCAGGGAAGCCCCCTCCACTTTTTAATATTGTAAATTCCCTTCTGATTTCTCAGACTAGAGCTGTAGAGGAGTGAGAACGTGGCTCAGGCGAGGGAGAGCCACGAGGGCTGTGGCGAGTGGGGAGGGGGCTGCTGGCTAACCGCACTACTCGTTTTGCCCTCCTGGTGAGCTCTTCTCTTCGTCCTGCCTCTAGCTTCTCAGCCTAATCCATACTGTCTCCAAAACAGTAACCTCTCTCTCTAATGCCGCAAGGACACAGATATGCGTATGCGCACACAGACACAGAGTGCTGTACTTAGGTATTCGTTTACAAAATGGTAAGCAAACCAACGAGAGACATTATAAAGCCACAAATATATCCTACCGCCTTACAGTGTGAAAAGGGCTACAGGGAAATCTGAAATTCATTTTGAAGGTGTTTTACACAACACCTGTAGCCAAAAACAGAATTCTGCTTCTACTCTCCTTTTTGTACTGAAAATCAGATCATTGACGGTTTCAATATAACACGTCTTGAATAATCAACTACCCAAAACCTATATGTACATTATTCTATTTCCGTTAATCCATCCTGAGATAAAATTCAATTTGAAAGTTGTTCCCATGAGTGTGTGTATACATATATGTACGGATATATATATACACACACAGTGTTTGAAAAGCAGATAGGTATTGCTTTTTTTGTGTGTGTGCGGTACGCGGGCCTCTCACTGTTGTGGAGCACAGGCTCCGGACGCGCAGGCTCAGCGGCCACGGCTCACGGGCCCAGCCGCTCTGCGGCATGTGGGATCTTCCCGGACCGGGGCACGAACCCGTGTCCCCTGCATCGGCAGGCAGATTCTCAACCACTGCGCCACCAGGGAAGCCCGATAGGTATTGCTTTTTAAAATTTTGATCTTCCTCGGTAACTGCTGGAATAGCAAGTGTAAATTCTGTTCATTTAACTCAAAGATGATAATGCCAGTCTCAAATGCACTTTGAGCAAACATGGACTTAATTTTTCCATCACACACACTGCTGCTTTGCAACTATACAGAAATATTGCCATTAGGCACACTCTTTCCTGAGTTCTGTTTTGTTTCTTTTCATGTATAGTATTAAACTATTAATAGACCCTCAAAATAGAATGAAAATTTAATTAAGCAAATCATCCTTTATTTGCTCTCAATCTATCTATTTCCACAGGATTAAAATAAACTGGTCCAAGGCAACCTAGAATAGAACATTTCTCTATAAATCTGTTTCAGCACGTACCGAACTAATGCACATGAATTCCATCAGTGGAATTACTTTCTTTTTCCTTTTTCTCTCTTTTGGTCCCGATTCATACTGCCTGCACAGGTACTAAAATCGCAAGCTATTTCTCTTTTGTCTTTCTTCTCATTTCTTAATTCTCTGTTCAAAGCATTTGGGAAACTTATCTTTAAAGGTTTTGGTCTGTATTTTAAAAGCCCAATGGCTTAAAATCGTACAGTTCAAATACCATGGAAGCAAGCCCTCTAGAAGTGAAGGAACAGAACTCTTTATGAGATGTGAAGAGTAAATTTTGGCTAACCTCTAACAACAGGAGTGCTACCAAATCCAGACAAGCCCTGTCTCTCTTTATAAATATGTCAGAATTAAACCCTAAATGAGTCTAAGACACCACTCCAATAATGACCACAGAATAAGCAAGACAAAAACACAAGGTCTACGAAACCACTTCCTTCTGAACCCTAACTGCCTTCATCTTCTATCCTTCAAAGACCTCCCGCTTCCCCTGGCGTGTTAAGCTGGTTTCCTTCCTCTGCTTTTATTCTTACATGTGATCTTAATTAGAAGATGAAATCACTTCCACATGGAAGCTATGTGGCTTAGTACGTCTTCACAAGAAAAAGAAGAGTGCTATGTTGCTTGCTACGTATAAGCACGGTAAAGAAAATGCAGTATCTTTCATCTCGCCACTGCTCCTTTCACAGATAACTGCCACCCATTTATCCCTGAATGCTGTTCATTTTGCCACCATGCTGGCCTTCTCTAAAAGCACGGGGCAGCCATTTGTTACATGTCAGAGCTGTAATAAACACTTTCACATCTTTTTGAGAAGTATTTTGAAAACCCTTGATGATTCAGTGATTTATTCAGGAAATGCACTTGAATTCTCAATCTTACTAGACATTGCTTAAGCAAATTACTCTAAGGTAACAAGTGCAAATCCTCAGTATTTTGACCACATTTCTATTTTCTTCCTTCACAGTGAAATTGTACATCTAAAAGTCTAGACATTTTAACAGGGCTCGAGATATCTACAGGTTTATGGCCAAACGCAATGTGGCTAAAAGTGAGCTAGCTGGTCAACACGATGATGTGACGGAACAGCAATTTTCCTGAACAAGTCTACTGCTACTCATCGGCTTTTCTGGTCTCCGTAATTTTGCTATACCACAGGGCCACTTTCCAACTCGTTAGGTGCTCCAAATAGTGGCGCTTTTTCACTCTTCTAATCTCCTATTGTTAGAAAGTTAACTCATTCCAACAAATTCCCTGTTGTTACAATTAAAATTTTTTTCCCCAATACATCCTTGTCCAAAAATAGAAGAGAGGGATTAACTGCTGGGGGAAAAAAATGAAAATGAAAAGGAAAAGAAAAAACATACCTGGAAATGCCTGAAAAAACAGACAAAAAGGAAAAAAATCAGGAAAAAATTTAACCTAAAAAAAAGTTTAAAGGCACAACCTCCACAGTACAGATACCAATATTTGAACAACCAGTGTCTAGCAGCATCTGTTTCTGAACAAAAAGATCATTTTTATCAATTGTTACACTAACTGAAATGCTTTCATCCAAACCGTTTTTGGTCAAATCAGTTGGTAATTACCTGTAACAAGTGCCCATCTCATCAAATAAGTGACCATCTTATCTTTTTTTAATCTTAGCTTATTTAAGAAGCAGAAATCGATATCTCATTACTCTTTTAATCTGACTATTAGTTTGGGTGATATTATTATTAACAAGTGCTACTAAATATTATTAACATGAGAATAACAATAACTAAGTATATTGAGGGCTTAGTATATACCAGGCACGATTCTTTTTCTTTTTTAAAAAATTTATTTATTTTATTTATTTTATTTTTGGTTGTGCTGGGTCTTTGTCGCTGCGCGCAGGCTTTTCTCTAGTTGCGGCGAGCGGGGGCTACTCTTGTACGCGGGCTTCTCAATGCGGTGGCTTCTCTTGTTGCGGAGCACAGGCTCTAGGCACGTGGGTTTCAGTAGTTGCAGCACGTGGGCTCAGTAGTTGTGGCTCGCGGCTCTAGAGCGCAGGCTCAGTAGATGTGGCTCACGGGCTTAGGTGCTCCGCGGCGTGTGGCGTCTTCCCGGACCAGGGCTCCGCGTCCCCTGCACTGGCGGGTGTATTCTTAACCACTGCGCCACCAGGGAAGCCCCAGGCACGATTCTGTATGCTTCATGTGCGTTAATTTGGCCGCTTGTATTTCCCTTTTTATAAAATATCTGCTCATTAACCTATTTGTGTTTTCATTCATTACTTAGGTCCCTCATTTAAGAAATACTGACTGAGAGTCTGTAGTGTGCTAGTCATTGGATACGTATATCGGTGAATAACAGATCTGCTCAGCCTTTGTGGTTTACTTCCTAGTAAGGAAGACAATTTAACAAATTAAATATGAAAGTACACGTGCCAAAATGAAATAAACAGGGCAGAGGGGAGAAAATAAAATGGGGGAGGAATGGAAAGCCTCGAATGAGAAGAGTTGGGAGTAAGAGGTCTCTGGGCAGAGGAAGGAGCACAGCATGTGCAAAGGCGTTGAGGCCGTGAAGAGCCTGGAGGATCTGGACACTGACAGGAGAGCCACGTGCAGACAGGAGGAGGAGGAGGCTGCAGAGAATGGCAGGAGATGAGTTTAGAGAGTTCGAAAAGACCCAGGCAGGATTTCTTTAAAGTACAATGGGAACACACTGATCCAATTTTTATCGTAAAGAGGTGTCTTGAGCTGCTATGTGAAGAAGCTGCAGCAGTGGGCCTGGCCAAGGCTGGGCAGGGGATGGGAGAGAAGCAGATTTCAAATATACTTCGGACTAGATGTAGGTAGGGGAGGACAAGGAATAAGGATGGCCGCCACGTTTCCACTCTGAGCAGCGAGTGACAGTGCCATTCACTCATTCAGATGGAAAAGACTGGAAGGGAAACGAGTTTGTGTGTGTTTGCTGTCGAGGCAGGTGGGGGTAGGGGAACAAGACTCCAACTTTTGCCATTTTAAATTTGATGTGCCTGGGAGCCATGCAAACGGAGATGGCAAGTCGGTAGCTGAATCTATGAGTCCACACAGAGCTCGGGGTGAGGCTTGTGCTAGAAATATAAACGTGGGAGTCGTTTGAAAGTGGGAGACATTTGAAACTTACCAAGAGAATAAATCTTAAAAATCCTCATCACACACACACAAAATTCTGTAATTGTGTATGGTGATGGATGTTAACTAGGCTTACCGTGTATTGTGGTGATTATTTCACAACAGATACAAATATCAAAGCACTATGTTGTGCACCTGAAACTAACATGTTACATATAAATTACAAGCCGATAAAAATGTAAAACAGGGCTTCCCTGGTGGCGCAGTGGTTGGGGGTCCGCCTGCCGATGCGGGGGACGCGGGTTCGTGCCCCGATCCGGGAGGATCCCACGTGCCGCGGAGCGGCTGGGCCCGTGAGCCGTGGCCGCTGGGCCTGGGCGTCCAGAGCCTGTGCTCCGCAGAGGGAGAGGCCACAGCAGTGAGAGGCCCGCGTGCCGCAAAAAAAAAAAAAAAAAAAAAAAATGTAAAACAAACGTGGGACTTGTAAGACTATAAATGGTATCTAAATCCATGGGAGGGGTGAGATCATCCAGGGAGACGACATTCCGTGAGAGACAAGAGGACTCAGGACTGAGATGCAGGGAAGCTGGGTGTTCAGGGGTCTAGTGGAGGAAATGGCACCTACCCGAGAAGTGAAACCGAGAAGAAGCAAAGAGCATCCAGAGACACGAGAATGCGTTATCTCAGAGGCCAAAGAAAGGAAAGACAGTGTGGAGAAGGAGGAAGCGTGCAAGCCGCGGAAAGGAAGGAAAACGAAGACCCCTGCGTGTGGCCACACGGAGTAGCGGCTCAGTGCGCTGCGGGGGCGGCCGCCACGTGGAGCGCCTCGATGAGGCGGGCAAGTGGAGAGAACACGGGCCGGCGAACCTCCTGTGAAGTGTGACCCAGAGGGGGGAGCAGAGAACTGCAGGGTGTGGGGTTAAGGGAGTTCGGTGCTTCTCTTATCAATTTACATGAGAGGGCTTCTTAAAAGTAACTTAAAGCTATTTGTCCTTAATACTACTTGTTGGAAAAAATCTTGTTTTGGCCTTTCATTTCATTTATGGCGTTTCTGACACGGATCAGATCTATCCAGCTTTTCCCACCAATGCTTTTAAACTTCGAAAGTCTTTCCCAAGCAAAGATCATGTTAAATGTTTGCCTGTCTTTTTCTAGTTCAAATTTTTTAACATTTAATTCTTTGATCTACGTCAAATTTATTTTCCTATGAGGGATGCGATCACGAGCAGAACTGGTTTCTTTTTGTGAACATTGAGCCAATTGTCCCAGGTGACTTCTTCTGCTCTTTTCCCCAGCTGACGACCGTCTTCTGTATCGCTAAGTTCGCACCTATACTTGGGTCTATTTCGGGTGGGCTCTCTTTCCCAATCACAGAAAAGAGGCCCAGTGGAAAAAACTTCACTGACGCGCTCAGGAGACTCAACTAAGAGAGGACGATCTACTCCGTAGGAGTCCTGGGCATCATCCAGGCCATGGCCCACGGGGCTTCTCAATCCCATCTTCCTGCCACCACTTTCCTGCGCTCACAGACCCATTCTCTCCACCACTTACACCTCTGCACACACTCAAGAAACTCACTGCCAGATCCACGGTCCCAGTGTGGAGAACCATAGCTTCCCCTTCCTTCGGGAGACCTTACGATTTTGAGGAAATGCAAAGTAGATTTACCACGTTCTTTACTTTAAAGCCGACTTCCAACTCTTGCTGTTGACAGTAGGCTGATGCTCTTCAACCACAGGGTAAATGTCTTCTGTCTCCAATCCAAAGCACTCTGATTTCTGAATTCCTGATTATTTTAAAGAATTCTGATAAGGAGCGGGAGAGATTAGTTTCCATCCTCAGTGCCAAAGGTATTACGGGAAGGATTAAAACCCTGTAATCACATTTTGACATATACATGAAGTGCTACGCAAAGAGAAGACAAGAGACTCTTGGGCAAAATGCCAATGACTCCGTATAGGGTGAGAGCTAGAGAGGGCCAGACCACATTTTTAACTTCTATCAGCCATAAAGGATCGTGGAAAATCTTGACCATCAATCTGTCCAGCTGACCAGAAATTGTGGACATAGCCAAATTATTCTACAGTCTAGTCTCGACAGTATCCTTTTTCAAGAAGCATTTTAATCAATAGTAACACTTGAGTCCTTCTCTTCTCACCTTGTATTTGGGGGACAGATAGTGAGGAGAGAAGAGCTAACGGGGAAGGGAATAAAGATGCTGACGGGACTCATGGGCCTGAAATTTAATCAGAGACATGTTCATTGTGAAAGTAAGACTTTGATTTCTTCACCCTTTGAGTCAGCATCCTTGCCTGAAACTGGGTTACAGATGTTCAAATTTTTTTTGGAAAATTAAAACCAGAGAAAGAACAAATGCCCATCCCTTATATGAATAATTCATCCATAATCCTACAAAGGCAACAGTACAATAAAATCACAAATGACCCCCAAATATGCCAACTGGGAGCCTTCCTATCGTTTATCTCCCATCCATGGGTAATGTTTTTCAAGGCAGAGTCAGTAAATCTATTAACAGATGCTAGAATATTCCTTACAGGGCTTTATAACACTTTTAATCTCTATTAGTTACACTTGGTATTTAGTAAGGGGCCTCAAGAGTTCTTGTAAGAAAGTTCATCGACATGGGAGACTATTTGGCAAAGACATGATTTCACAGGGCTCTGGGGACAGATGCTCGTGTAGACATGAACCTTCAATTTCATGTCTAATGGGGAATCTGTTATGGCACAAGGCTTCTCCTATGTGATTGTTTGCAGGATGTTCTGACACAGTCGAGGCATCTGAAGACAAGTGGCTGAAGGTACCCTTTTGGTGTAGAAAGAGATGGAGGTTCATTCTGAAGCTTTCTTCCATGAAAATGAGCTAAGGCGTTCCCAAACTGGAGAGAGACATACTCAGCAAGTTTATGTACAAGGGCCGAACGGTGTGATAAGGCAGGGCTACTGCGCACATCAAATGGGACAAAACTCAGGAGACCTGAGTTTTGGTCTGGGTTCTTTCCACAACGAGATGTGTGACCTATGGCCCAGATGAGTTGCCGTGTTCTCATCTACAACGTGGCAGAGCTGGAGAGCTGCTCTCTCACGTCTACTGCTGCCTGACACTCCGATTCAAATCATGCCGGAAGAAAAAGGGAGAGTAGGTCTTGCCTGGCTGGAAAAGCATCTCATACTGTCAGGAATTCTAGACTCTCGCTTCCCTAAGAACTTCACTCACATCTTAATAGCTCATAACAGCAATGAAAGAGGTGAATGAATGGAAAGCTGCCTGTCCAGCTGTTATATAAATGGGCCTGAGGTGGCCCGTGTATGAGGTAAAAATGGCACCCATCTTGTTTACTTCTTCACAGCAAGCTAGGACCTTTAGCTCAAAGCCCGCTGGAGCCCAACTCAAACTCTCACACATCCAATCACTTTAAATATATTCCAAAGAAACACATTCTTAGCCACTTAGAGCCTACCTACTTTACATATCCTGTGGAACTGCCCCCAACATCAGCCGCAAATAAGGACGAACCCTACAGCTACAGAAGACCCCGCGCTGCAGTTGCCTTTTGGAGCTCTCTGACCCAGAGACCCTCCCCCCTGTTGCTGAGTGACATCACCTGCACACGGAAGCCCCCTCTCCAACCCTCTGACGCCCCAGGGAGCTCCCTCATCCTAGTCCACTTCTGGGTGGTGGCCTTGCGCCACTGTCTCTGGAAGGTCTCGGACCATAACGGACTCCCTTCTCGTGCCACCCCGTCCAAGCACCACCCAAACACAGCCTGTGTGTTACTGCCTCTCAGGAACCTGTCTCTTCCTTGATCAACCCCCAGGACCCCAAACTTACTACACCAAGCCATCTGACTGAAGGAAGTATACAAAGAGGCTCCCAAAGTATCACATACGGGTCTCCCTTCTAACCAAAAATAAGAAGAGCGTAAGTTCCCTGCTACTCAGCAAGTTGGTACTTATCCGCCATCCAGGGCAGGGGATTGTTCATGAATTCCTGGGCGAGGAGGAAGGGGGCAGCTCCTTAGCAAAATGACTGATGGGTCAAGAATTCCCTCTGCAACGTCCGTCTCTCCTCTTGGGCCCTCTCTGTCTTCAAAGTTTCCATGGGAAAGAAACCCACTCTCAGCAGAAACTCTCATTTCTGTTAGGTTGTGCTGAACTGGTAAGGACGTGTGTAGGCTTGTGGTTAAGAGCACGGAGTCAAGGGCCAGACACCCAGTTCGAAGGCCAGCTCTGTCACTCACGAGATGCATCGCCCCGGGCAAGTTGCTCATCTCGCGATGCCTCAGTTCTCTCCCTCATCAGGCCGTCATGAGAATCGGACTGGCCACTTACGGAGATCCCTGGGTGCCATGGCTGCTGCCGCCTCGGCCCCTCCTGGCTGACTGTCCAGCTCTGCATGGCTTCCATCATCCCCCCAGAGTGGTGGGAGCTCCAGTAGCTCCAGAGCCTGGCCTGACAGACCTCCGCACCCAGACACGAGTGAAGATGCAAGCTGCCAGATGTGCTGTGTGGCCTCCTCAGAGGCTGCCGCAGGGGCTGGGGACACAATCCAGAAGGGCAGGGAATTAGCGTCCAGAGGCAGACTTTGGCCAAAGAGGGATGGAAGGTGTAGGATGACAGAAAAATTCTGCCTCTTTCTTCCTTTGTTAGAAAGTCCTGAGCCACAGTTTTCTGAACAGGCCTCCTGTGCCACCAAGCAGCTGTCTTGCTTCCCCCACCCCCCGACTCTCACTGCCCTGGGGTGCACGTGAGACCTGCCTTAGGCTCTGTTTTCCAGAGAACCCAAGTGAAATCACGAGTAAAAGAACTGATACAGGTAAAGCACTCAGAACTTCACTGTCCAATACAGTTGCCACTACCCATATGTAACTACGGAGCACAGCAAATGTGGCGAGTGTGAATTGAGATGTGCTCTGAGCGTAAAAAACACACACACACACACAAAAGACAGTGGATTTTAAAGACGTGGTACAAAAAATATTAAAAATCTTATTATAATTTTATATTGATTATATATTGAAATGATCATATTTTGGATAATTGGCTAAAGTATATTATTAAAATTAATTTCAGCTGTTTGTTTTTACTTTTTGAGTGTGTCTACTGAAAATTTTAAATGACATACGGCTTCCATTGTATTTTCATTGGACAGCTCTGACTTAGAATTTAGTACCTTGTAGGCCTACCAAAGATATCAGCCACTTTCATTTCTCATCCCAAGAAATTCTAGAGATTTGCTGTCAGTAAAGTCTAATGATAAAAAGGGAATGTGGGAGCAGAAAGGGAGACAGATAAGGGAAAGGGAACAAATATTTATGAATTACACTCTTTGTTGCTAGGCACATCATATATCATGCACTACGTGTCATTCACCCTATCCAGAAGATGAGGAAATAAAGGCGCAAAAATAAATTTTCCTAAGGCCACAGAGGTATTAAACAACAGAGCTGAAATGTGGACCTGGGTCTCCTGGACTCCACAGTCCATGCTCTTTTCCATCTATAGCACTGTCAAAGGATTGACTTTCTAATGGTACAGTTTAGATAATGTAACCGAAATTTTTGGGGCATGGGTGAGGGCATCCTAGAATCCCTTAAATCACCCACACAGGAGATCACCTACACTAAAAAAGTTAAAAGCTGCTGCTGGACACAAATCAATCAATCTCAATCTCTCTCTCTCTCTCTCTCCCCCTCTCTCTCTCTCTCTCACACACACACACACACACACACACACACACACACACACACACACACACACACACACACACACCCCTGCCGTGGGTACATGGGAATGAAGCGATCATACACCACGGTCTATGGCACGTGGGCACAGACACCCAAGAAAGCCCCTCATTTTGTATTTTTTCTCCATCATCCTCTGCCTCAATCCCATTCCCCCACTGGCTCTCGGTCAAGCATACATAATGAACATTCTTTCAACCTACCCTCCGTATGTTTATTTAGAAAGACAGGTGGCCTTAAAAGATAAAGTGGTATTGTGTGCAAAACTGCTTTCTTGCTCTTATTTATTTCACATTATTTCCTGAGATCTAATAAAACAGCTGTAAGTAAACATAATCCATTCCTTCTAGCAGCTGTACCATATTCCATAATACATAGCCACCACATTATACTTATCATTTCCCTAAGTGGTCGCCACCTACATCATCTCTGACTCCTTTCTACCACCCATGATGCTGGGATGACCACCATCATATGTCTACTTGGTGAAGCTTTGCTGGAGTAAATATCTATGAGTGGAATGGCTGGGGCATACCCTATATGCAGCGCTAGCTTCCCTAAGTAATGCCGGCTTGCTCTCCACAAGGAATACAGTTACACTCGCCTGCCACGCAGGAAGTTTCTATTTCCTCCTATCCTTACCAGCACTTGATAATACCCACCTTCCTGATTTTTGTCAACTTAAAAGGTATCAAGTGGTAGTTTATTAGAATTCACATTTCTCTGTGTATTGGTCAGAAGAATACCTCCTCATATTTTTCTTAGCCTTCAACAGTTGGGTGGAAGATATTCTAAAGACCTGGTGTCTGGAGTTGCCGCCAACACAAGCATCTAAATTTCAAGAACGCACAAACGTCTCACCTCAGAGGATGGAGAACTATGGATACATGCTTTGTTCTCCCAACTACGTTAATGTTCTGGCCTCACTGTGTACATCGATTTTCTTCAGATGTAACTGCTCTAGGGCTCAGAGATATGCTTGTGCAACAAAATCTCATGGAACCAGGGCTGGTACTGCAATAAATGTGTGTCCTGTTATCATCTTTAGGGATATTTTTAAAGTGAGACAAATGAGAACTGAGGTAGAATGAACTCCGGTTTGGCAGTCCTGATGGAGCCACATCCAGTCCAGGGGAGGCAACCCAGCCTACTGCACTTATAAAGAAAAAGAAAATCTACCCAAGCAAAGCAGAATTTAAATTGGGTGAGGACACGTTGGAATTTTATTTAGAATATAATTTTTAATTATAATTTCTTTTGACTTGGTTTATAAAGGCAACGAGTTTTAGATCAGAACCTTACTTTCTTCTTAGAGATGTGATGATGGGAACTGTTCAAATCTGGGATATTTTAACATTTAGATATTTCTTATGCTATCACTTGGGCTTCTCACACACCTCTCAAACTGGTTGGATATATTTCTGACAGGGAAATAGGATAGGGAGTCAATGTGCAGCCTAGAATATGAATGTTCCTTAGCGTTAATTTAATGAAAATACTCTCTGTAACCATTTCAGAACTTTCTGGTTACTCAAATTTATCCTAGAGAGCAGAAGTCAAGTTTTGGTGGGAGGAGGTCCAAGCTGATAAAATTTCTCCTCTCCTTCCCTGAGGGGGGCAGTCACTGCTAAGTATCAAATCCAGTAGGTTAAAAGAATACAGTGGGAGCCTCCAGACCCCTCCCTAATATCCCCCCAGGAGGCAACAATGCCAGCTGCCCTTTGCCTTCCTTACTCATCCCTGGGGGTGGAGGGGAGAAGGAAGGATGGGATCCTGTTGGTGAGGGTAACCTGAGGAACTGAACATGCTCAGCTCACACCCTTCCGGGCTTTTTCCTTTTTTCTCTATCGCTTCTTCTGCCATGAAGTAATAAACCTTCCTCTGAAAAGGATGCCTACGACTGTCCAGCTCCGCCTAGACACGTTTAACGAAGTGCGGAAGTAGTAAGAAGACCTAAAGGTCTCAGACACAAGCCATGCTCTCTTATCCAGATTTTACTGGTAGTAAAGATGGTACTTGGATCCCCACCTGGCCAACCTCTCTGAGTCTACCTCTCAATTCATTCTGAGCTTGGGAGGGGAAGAAGAATTATACCTTCTGGTCTTCTCCTGCACCTCAACTTCCTACATATGACTTCTATCCAGTTCTAAGTCCCCTGCTGCTTTTGTATGGCTGATGGACTCTGTCGGTTAAAACCTATGAAAACGTTTAATCACAGTCACCAGGAACTCTCACTCAAAACTTCTTTTGGACTGATCAGTAACAGATGGCCTTAAATCAGTATCTGATGCTGGGAAAATCCACCAGCCAAGTCTCGGTAGTTACTCAGAGACACTCAAAGTCTCCAAGGCGGACAAAGATGTGGATAGGTACTGACTGCTGACAAGCAGAGCAGCCGCAGCCAGCCATGGAAGCTGCTAGGGAAAAGAATCTGGCCAGGAGGACTCAAATGGTAGAAACTCTAACTGGTGGTGGTGATGGGGCGATGGGATTGGGGCGGAGGAGCGGTCTACAAGAAAACACTCTGGTGGAGAAGGGGTGGAAAGCAACAAAAATCGATGCTAAAGGAACCCAGATGAAGTAGAAAAGGTGTTGGGCTATTTTCCTTCTTCCTTTCCACAGCCCAGCTCTCCCTCTCTCTGGTGGATGGCTTGTTGCAATCAGAGAACATGAGAAGGGGAAGGGGGTGCCAGCATTGTTCTTAGAGCCTAGAAGGGTGAGGAAAACTGACCCAGGCAGGTGTCTGAAGGTGGTGGGAAAGAAGGGCCCTGTTCTGAGTTTCACAATGGTTGCCTTTAAAAGGAAGCATTTACATTTCTCCAATTGCTGTTTATAGTTGGACCAGGAAAAGAGAATTTGGGGCCATCAGGTTTTCCTTCCATAATGTTAAAAATGATCGTCTACACGGAAGCAAAGAGAGCAAGGGGGACTTCATGAGGGGCTTCAGGTTTCATGAAAAAGAGGC
Source organism: Kogia breviceps (assembly GCF_026419965.1). NCBI lineage: Eukaryota > Metazoa > Chordata > Mammalia > Artiodactyla > Physeteridae > Kogia > Kogia breviceps. Next base: position 122,630,788 of record NC_081330.1, on the reverse strand, counting down.
AACTTATCATTATTTTATTCATCAATGAACCTGGTGCTTAATCAACCCATGTTGTGTTCCAAATGGAACCACTCTAGTCTCCACAGGGGTGACCCCTACAGACAGTGACGTGAGAGCTGTACCTTGGGAATTTTGCACTGTCTTGGTTTGGGTCACGCAGAGAGGGAGAGAAAAGGCAGAGGAGGCAGAAGAGCAATAACACCAGGAGAAACATCATCAGTATATTCATGATTTTCTTAAAGACACAAGAGAATGAAATTGATAAGTTTAAAAAAAAAGAGAGAGGGCTTCCCTGGTGGCGCAGTGGTTGAGAGTCCGCCTGCCAATGCAGGGGACGCGGGTTCGTGCCCCGGTCCGGGAAGATCCCACATGCCGCAGAGCGGCTGGGCCCGTGAGCCGTGGCCGCTGAGCCTGCGCGTCCAGAGCCTGTGCTCCCCAACGGGAGAGGCCACAGCAGTGAGAGGCCCACGTACCACAAAAAAAAAAAAAAAGAGAGAGAGAGAGAGAGAAATTACCACAAAAGTTTTACATGGTAAAGATGATTAACAATTGTCATGCTTAAAACGATGGACATACGTTTTGAAGGCCTCCTGAAAGCACCGAGCTATTCCATTGGACACTCTGACACCTACGAACAGAATCGCTTTCACTCATGCTGTCTCCTTCGCACTGTCTAGACTCTTTCCATCCTTCTCTGCCAGGCCAGTTTGCCCCTAGATTCAGGCCTGCTTCTCCTGACGCTTCCAGGCTGGGCTGAGCCTCCCCCTCTGTTCTGCCCTCCCCTAATCCCGCCATGTTTTCCTAGCGCAGTGACGCAGCAGAGTATACTCGTGTTACCAGTGGATGCATCTGTTCCTCCGATGGTGCACTTCCGGCTCTCTAAGTTTTCTCCTCCTTTCCCCTCACACCTCCACAGAGGCTTGCACAGAGGTATGCCTCAGTATACATCTGCTGAGCTCAACTGAACTACAGTGGCCTAAATACCTTCCTGGAAAATCCTCCCAGTTCCCCAGTGGCCAGTGTGGGAGTCCTTGCAGGAATGGCTGGCTCTGACAATGTCCTCATCTCGTTTTACTAAGGGTACGCTCAGCAGCCCGTGGCCTGCGATGGATGGTGAAAAGGACTCCCTGCGGCCAGAAGGTCACGACATGCTCCTCCTTTACAAAGCCAGCCCCAGCCGTGACTGAGAGCCCATCAGAGTTGAAAATGTTTAATTCCTCTCTCTCTTGGGGTACCTATACCTGACCACAGGAGAATTCGTAATGGGGCTTCAAGTAATCCAAATTCTACCTGACACCAAATTTACTCATCACATTTTACTGTGAGTTTGGTCAAACTGTTCAAAAGCCACATGATCCCAAAGATTTGTGCTTCGGGCAAAATAAAGTATGGTGTTCGTAGCTCTCAACAGTGTAGCTCTTTATATGCCAGTACCAGTTTTTAAAATACCAATATCCACTTCATTGATATCCACAGGAGCTCAGTTTTTAATGCAATAGGCAAGAGCCTCTGAAGCTCTCTGAAGCTGCCCTGTGTTTTCTCACTGTGGTTAGAAAAAATCTGTTATGTGCTCCTGGGGAAAGGCTTCTTATATCCTAAAGGGACAAGCCTTGACAGTCACAGAAGTGATTATAATGATGTGTAAAGTGTCCGCTCACCTTTACTGAAGGCGATACCTTGCTTTTTATAGCTTCCGTTACGCTCTTAGTCTAAATCCGCTGCTAATTGGTAACCCTGATTAGTAATGGCCAACGATGTATGAATAACTCAGGATGTAACTTCTGGTTTAAAAGTGCACTTATCCAATCTTCATTTACTGGCAGGAGAGGGCTCGTCGACACCACTGGAATGTTCTTCCTAGGTGATTAGGTCGGCAGGGACATCTTGAAGGAATAAGAACATCTGGCACCCTTCGTGCACACCAAGAATGGTATTTCTGGGGTGAGCGGGCTGCCCTGGGCAAGAGCAGCCTTCTGTAGAGCTGATGTGAGCAGATCCTGACCACTGTTTATTTGAACATTCCTAACTGCAAATGAAGCGCCAACTACGCCTGCCAACTCAGGACAAGGACAAGCTCTTTGGTGTCTTCCGATTTAGTGAACAAGACTAACAGACCTAACTGTGCCTGGTCTCACACTCGATCAGAACCAAGATTTGCACTTGTCTGTGCAACGAGGCTGATCATTCGCTCGGGCTACCCAGCCTGTGATGGGGCGGGTCCTATAGAATGGACTGCTTTGTGAAATTCGAGACGAGACAGGCCTGCACACAGCACCCCACCTGACCTTACCCTCAAACTATGCTACTGAAAAACCCTGGGAGAGAGAAGGACGCAGGAATTTATATACAACCAAGGTCAGCCTTAGGTAAAATCCAGGAGCAGACAAACTTGGCCTTGGGGCTCCCCCCTCCCCAGTACTCTGCATCATCTCCTTTTACGCTGTCACAACCCCACTAGCATCTGGTTGCTTCTGCTTGCCTAACGCAGCCCCCCGTCGTCATCCCCAAACAGCCAGTGCACCCCTACTATCCAAGCCTTTTGTGTAAGCCATTACCACACATGACCCCTGTCCCCACCTCTTTTCTTTGTTTCCTTTCCTACCTCCATCCACACAAGGAAAATTACTTCTCCATCCTCTGGACCACCACGCAAGTTTTACACAACCGCTGTTTTAGCATTTCTTGTATCACATGATACTTCTAATGTTGGCCCGTTTCTCCCCGCCCCCGCCCGCCCCCAGCTCGACTGTGACCTTATTTGAGGACACAGGCTGTATTTTATTCACGTCGTATCTCTAGGGCTCTGCACACTGTACCCACAGCAAGTATCTAATGATTGGATGAAAAGAGCTCATAGAGAAAGGGGACGCGTGAATCAAATGATAATTGTCAGTCCAAGACCTCATGGACGGTGAAGACAGGACGGTTTGTGGATCTAGGGCAGCTGAGAAGGCTTCACGAAAGAGAGGGGACTGTGCTGGACCTTGGCGATGACTAGCAAGGAGATGCAGATGCTGAATTCCTCGGCTCCACATTTCTACGGGACTTCGCGCTTGAAAATAACTTTTCCTCCAACTGCTCTGTTTCCCTCTTGCCCTGTGTCAGCGGGAGACCAGGAGGCTCTCTGCCTTGCATGGTATTTCCTTTCCTCTCTCCCCACACACACCCATTAAAATATATTTATTTAAAATCTGAAAAGGGAAATTCAGCCTGAATTCGTTTGGGTGATTGTGAATTTCTTAGGATGGACTTTTTAAAAGCATTCCTCATAGCATTTAATTAAACATGGACCATAAAAGAAAAATCAGTGGAAATGAAACCCAGTGGAAAATGACATTGTTGTCAGAAAGAAAGATAAAATTGCATCATTAAAAATCTTGAATTCCGGGCTTCCCTGGTGGCGCAGTGGTTGAGAATCCGCCTGCCGATGCAGGAGACACGGGTTCGTGCCCTGGTCCGGGAAGATCCCACATGCCGCGGAGCAACTAAGCCCGTGAGCCATGGCCACTAGGCCTGTGCGTCCGGAGCCTGTGCTCCGCAACGGGAGAGGCCACAGCAGTGAGAGGCCCGCATACCGCAAAAAAAAAAAAAAAAAAAAAAAAAAAAAAAAAAAAAAAAAAAAAAAAAAAAAAATCTTGAATTCCTAAAATGATCAAATTATATTAGGTTTCCAGAAACTGCCTCTTAGAGACAATGGCCATCCATTAAAAAAATATTTAGTATTTAATATAACATTGAATACTCCAGTATTTTTCTAAGCTCTTTTATATTTGTACCTATTTTTCTTACACTGAAAAATCTTGATTCCTAAAAACGTTAACAAACTTACTCATTTGTTTTATTTCATAATATGTACAAAACTTTTAAAATTGTAATGCCAATATTAACAATACAAACACAAAATGAAGTTTAAAATTCTATGGTTTTGCCTTTCGAATATATCCCACTCAAACTGAACAGCAAGAGAACTATGTTTAAAAGCCCTTAAAATAAATATTTTCTCTGTGTGGTTATGTTGCTGAGATCTTTACACAAATTTTTAGGTTCTTCATTTGTTTCCATTCAGTTTTCATTTTAAGGTTTGGGGTTTTTCTTCCTTTTCTGGCTTTTTTGTTATTGTTGTTGGTACGTGGGCCTCTCCCGCTGCGGAGCACAGGCTCCGGACGCGCAGGCGCAGCGGCCACGGCTCACGGGCCCAGCCGCTCCGCGGCACGTGGGATCTTCCCGGACCGGGGCACGAACCCGCGTCCCCCGCATCGGCAGGCGGACTCTCAACCGCTGCGCCACCGGGGAAGCCCCCTTTTCTGGTTCTAAATATGTAAACATTTACATCTTTCAAAATTAAAAATAAGACATAGTGAGAGAAGCCCCAGGTCTATCCTTATCCCCCTCCATCCCAAAGGGAATGTTTTTTTAAATATCCAGTTTTTAAATCTATCACAGAGCTCTCTGATTTATAAATAAAAACAATTAACAGAGAGGCCTTTGGAAGAGAGGATTCGTTTCGGAGCAGGTGCTGTTTTCCTTCTGCTTGCTCTTGGGGCCAGCTGAGCCTGTTACCTGAGCTCCCTTTGTCAGAAACCCACCGCTCCACTCGCAACCTCTGACACTGGGAGACTAGCCATTATTCTTTTTCAAGCTAGACTCAGGAACCTGCTGGAATACTTCAAAGGAAAAACAAGTGCCTGTGCTACCTGCTTTCAAGATTTATTGTTTTTTAAATGCTACCTTGAGAAGTTGTTCTTCTGGGCTTGGGAAGGAAAGAGAGGCCTCCTGTGGGAGGGGGTCGGCTTTGCGCACGTCCCCAAGCGAACAGAAGCCAGCTCAGAAAGGCCAGGGAAATGGCAGGGGGAGCGGGGAAGCGGAGAATCTGGGGCCAACTGTAAAGTTGGCAAGGTCCAGCTCACATTGCCAGACCCAATTCTAAAAAATTCAAATTGCTCCGAAAGAGCAAAATGGGTGCAATGTAACGATGTTCTAAGTTTACTGTCCAGTGTTACTGCCAAAAACCCACTGCCATTTGGACATGCTATAAGGGCATTCCCTCGAAAGCCACATAAACTACATATTTTTTAATCAAATTAAGGTAGGGGGATACGGACAAAATTCTGTATTGATGATAAAGTCTTTCAAATGACTTTCTGCCCTTGGAGTTTCCCGGATGAAAACAAAAGCTGCGAAACGTGGTACAGGCAGCCGTTTCTCTGGTTCTGTTGTAAGAAAAGGCGTGTGTGGGTACCAACGGCCTGCCACAGCCTGGAGACACCCCCAGCTCTCTGAATTGGAGGTGACGATCACAGGCTTGGCTACAAATCACATGCTAGCCCACAACCAACACAGGCTGATTAGTGGGCGCGTTGGGTTTTGGCGCAAGGCACGCGAGGTCTCCCAATGCCTTCTGGAGCTCAATCGGGGCCAAGAAGGGGGACGGCCCACAGGGACGCATTGAAAGCCAGTATGTCCGCTACTACAGATCAAGCCACGCCCTGAAACCACAGGAAAGATGCCACCAAAGACAAGGAGACACCTGTCCGTGGACCCCCAAAGGGAACCACGAACCTCCAAACCTCTGCTCAGTGATTGGTGTCACTGCTTGAATTTAAGAAACTTGCAAGGAACAGTATGGGTCTTGCAAAACCGCCTAGTATTTATATTTAAAGAAAAAGAATCAATCTGGTTTTTATTTCCCTGCTTCCGAATCCATTAAATAGTTTATTTCATTTGAAAATGGAAATTAGCTAATTCCATTGTTCTCTCAACTTTTTACTTAGCTTGTATTAAGCTTATGCAGTCATTCTTAATCCCTATATTGTTGATCTTATTACTTCACCCTACTTTCTCTTATTCCAGCATTCATTTACATTTTAACGATTTCACTTATCCACCCAGCAAATATTTACTGATTGCCTTGTATGTATCAGCCACTGTTCCAGGTGCTGGGGGCACTGTGGTAAACAAGATCTGAGCAAATTACATGAGACGCTTGGCAAACTCTTTTTTTTTTTTTTTGCGGTACGCGGGTCTCTCACTGTTGTGGCCTCTCCTGTTGCGGAGCACAGGCTCCGGACGCGCAGGCGCAGCGGCCACGGCTCACGGGCCCAGCCGCTCCGCGGCATGTGGGATCCTCCCAGACCGGGGCACGAACCCGCGTCCCCTGCATCAGCAGGCGGACTCCCAACCACTGCGCCACCAGGGAAGCCCGGCAAACTCTTTTGGAAAGTGAATTTTTAAAATTTTGGTTATCCAATACATGAATATACAGTCTGCTCATCAGAAGGAAGCTTCTTGTTATGACTGTGGGACACATGAACACTGCACAAAGCTTCTGCAAAGAAGTAAAAGTAGGATTTCCCTGGTGGCGCAGTGGTTAAGAATCCGCCTGCCAATGCAGGGGACACGGGTTCAAGCCCTGGTCTGGGAAGATCCCACATGCCACGGAGCAACTAAGCCCGTGCGCCACAACTACTGAGCCTGTACTCTAGAGCCTGAGGCCACAACTACTGAGCCCATGTGCCACAAATACTGAGCCCACGTGCTACAACCACTGAAGCCAGTGTGCCTAGAGCCTGTGCTCCACAACAAGAGAAGCCACCGCAATGAGAAGCCCGTGCACCGCAACGAAGAGTAGCCCCTGCTCACCAAAACTAGAGAAAGCCCGCACACAGCAACAAAGACCCAATGCAGCCAAAAATAAAATAAATAAAATAATTTTTTTTTTAAAGTAAAAGTAGCAACCACTTATAGAGGGCTTACTTGACGCCAGGGACTGTTCTAAGTTCTTTACCCATATTAACCAAGTTAATCCTCCCAATGACCCTCTGGGTCATTATAATTATCTCCATTTTACAGATGAGAAAATTGAGGCCCCGCAAGCCTACATGATCTAAAGGCAGTCAGTGGTGGAGCTGGCCTTGAACTCAGCAGTCTGGCTCAAGATAGCCTTTTTCTGACCCTGGTGGGGCTGAGGCCTCCCTTAAGGTTTGCTTCTGACATAATGTAATTTAAAACAGCAGGAGGCAAGAAGAGGCGTTTGTTGGGAAAAGAATCATGTTGTAGAGAGAACTGGTAATAAATATTCCTGATTGGCTGCCTGATAAGGATGGAATGGGGTTTGGAGAATTTCATACTCTCATGAAATAAACATGTGATTTTTGACCTTCCAGAAGTGACAGAAACTATTCAAAGTATCCTATTTTTATCTTTTCCCCCTTTCAGCCTTCACTTCAGACTGTGCTGTCCTGGCAGAATCTTGCGCACAATTGGCTGTGGCTTCCCAAGGGCTAAAGAAATGACCAGACACATATAACCTGGGAAACAGGGACACATCCACCTCTGGGAATATCAAAGGTCAGCCATGCTGCTTGCAAAAGCTTACAGCGTTCTGCACAAAAACCCCCCTCACTGCAGAAAGGTTGAAGATTTGCCAAAAGCCACAGAATTGGACCTTAACATCTTCTATAGGTACCTAATCAAACTGTCCCTCCCGATAAGTAAACTCCCATGTCTAGAATCCCAGGAACATTACATATATTACAAACCGTGGTCCCCAGACCACAGCAACATCATCACCTGGAAGTAGGTTAGAAATGGAGACCCTCAGGCCTCACCCAGACCTGATGGATCAGAATCTGCATTTTAACAAGAGCCCCAAGTAATCCATGTGAATATTAAAATTGGAGAAGCGCTGGAATGGTCACTAATTCCATTTTCTAGCTATTTAAGGTGCTGGGAGGGGAGCTGTTGGTGACTCTCTGTTGGTTATAAACACATCAATCTCTTGAAAGGTATATTCTCAGCCTCACCTCGTGATTTAACTTAAAACTATCTTCCTGATGCAATACAATCCTCAGTTCATTTTTATGGTAGATCTAGACTTTTTACAATCCAATCATTCCTGTGTGAGCAGATATTAAGGCTTCAGATGTGCAAAACTATGTTTCTTATGAGACTCGGAAAGAAATGGTCAAGAGCCCCCCGTGTGTACAATGACTCACACTGGTGTCTTTTCTTCAGAGCAGGTTAATTACCTTTTCCAAATCCCAGCAGGTCCCTTTAGCATAGACCACAAACATAAATCTCAGCCCAGCTCCTGCCGACGTTAACACAAAGTAATCAAAATAATAATAACAGCTACCATTCGTGTGGTGCTTATAACATGTCTGATGCTGTTTTGACAACTTAAAGTGTACAAAAAATCACTTAATCATCACAGCAACCGTATTTTACACATGAGGACAATGAAGCTAGTTCATGGTGGGGATTCTAATGCAGGCCACTTGCCTCCAGAGTCCACACTGGTAACCACAGCACCACATGGCCTCTTGGAGTCCAAATTAATGCTGCCCAGGCTTCCAAGCGTCTCTTATTCAAATGCTCTCATAATAAAGACTGATCAGGCCTCCCTGGTGGCGCAGTGGTTAAGAATCCGCCTGCCAGTGCAGGAGACACGGGTTCGAGCCCCGGTCTGGGACGATCCCACATGCCGCGGAGCAACCGGGCCCGCGCACCACAACTACTGAGCCTGGGCTCCAGAGCCTGTGAACCACACCTTCTGAGCCCGCATGCCACAACTACTGAAGTCCGCCCGCCTAGAGCCCGAGCTCTGCAACAAGAGAAGCCGCTGCAATGAGAAGCCCGCGCACCTCAACGAAGAGTAGCCCCCGCCCCGCGCGCCCCAACTAGAGAAAGCCCGCGTGCAGCAACGAAGACCCAACACAGCCAAAAGTAAATATAATTAATTAATTAATTAAATAAAGACTGATCACTTATTTAGGAGAACGTAATTCACTTCAGAGGTTTAGTTGACAAAAAGAGAAAGAGAGGCTGGCAGCTACTAAGACATTATTTCACTAAGTTAAAACATTATTACATCTGGTTTCTAATTCTTAGTTGGGATTGCAAGAGCACGTGGTCTGCTGCTTGGAAGTGCTTTAAAATGTCCTTCTGCCTGTAACTGGTACCAGCTCTGACATTAAAATTACACTGTATTTTCTATAAATGAGAAGCAGTTGTAAATGTTAAGGATTCATGATATTGCTGGCTTTGATTATGCATTAAATCAATGGTCTAATTTCTCTTTTTAGCTGCAGATAACTCAACTCTTTTTGTAAGTGAAATCTTAAAACAATACCAATACCAATACATGTGACTGGGTAAAGCCTTGGGCTTTGGTTGAAGTGGAGAGAAGGAAATCTCTCGACCTTTACCATCTGCCTCCGTATCCCAAGAAGGCCCATCCCTAGAGCCCTAGAGCCCTGAAAACACAGAACGCGAAACGCCACGGGCAACACAGTGAGCTGCCTCTCCTCCGCAGCATTTCAGCTCTCCTTAGACCCTCCCTGCCTGACTCTGTACACAAGGTGAGGTCCTCCGCCTTAGACCTGAAAGAGCTCACAGCACCTGTATTCTCCCCCGTGAAGCTGAAGAGGAGGAACCTCGACGCACAGTTGAAAAGTGCACTGCCCAGTGCTTGGCAAAACACGAATGGGTCACGGAAACACGATGAAGGGTGACGTTTCCAACTGCAAAGTAACGTGGAGGCCTGCCAGGGAGTAGATAGCAGTCAGGTATATATGCTTATTAGGGAGCGAATTTTGGTATTTTTTTCTTCAATCACTTCTGTTTGCACCGGAAGCAAAGCCAAATAACACATACTCCTAGGCACAGTACAGGAAAAGAACTGCGGGGGACAGTGCAGGAAATACAAAACCCAGTTAAGTCCTAACCAGTAACCATGACCAACCTCTTAACCATGAAATGCATCCCAATGCCTGGCCATCATGCCTGTGGGCGCATATAAACTGAATTTAAATTTACATAAATTAGTATTTTAAATAGTTTTAAGTGCTGTTTGCACAAAGAGAATGGCAAAGTGGTTCCCAGTATATTGATACCATTAACAACAGGTAACAGACAACAAGTAGCACGTGTGTGTGGAACTGGAGGTGGGGGGGGCCCTCCGGGGAGCCCTCCCAGATCCCCCCTTCCCACCCCTTTTAACCATTTCGGCCGAAGAGACCACACTACCGAGCTCACCACCCGGAACCCAGGCTCCAGGCAAGCGGTTCGGGTGTGCAGTTAGCACAGTGCTGCCCACACCCCTGTCCTACCAAAATCTGTTCACAAAGTTTAGCCAAAATCGATCTCATTTGATTAAAAGGTGGGACCCGGAACCGAAATATTATAAAGTCTCAGTCAAGAGGAATGTACAGGGCGTGGTGTGTATGGATTAAATACATGTTCAAGTTAATTTTTTTAAAAACCTTTCTACGATGTAGTAGTGGGCCGAAGAACTAAATAGACATTTCTCCACAGAAGATATACATATGGCCAACAAACACATGAAAGCATGCTCAACATCATTAATCATTAGAGAAATGCAAATCAAAACTACAATGAGGTATCACCTCACACCGGTCAGAATGGCCATCACCAAAAACTCAAGAAACAATAAATGCTGGAGAGGGTGTGGAGAAAAGGGAACCCTCTTGCACTGTTGGTGGGAATGTAAATTGATACAGCCACTATGGAGAACAGTATGGAGGTTCCTTAAAAAACTACAAATAGAACTACCATACGACCCCGCAATCCCACTACTGGGCATATACCCTGAGAAAACCATAATTCAAAGTCATGTTCCAAAATGTTCATTGCAGCTCTGTTTACCATAGCCAGGACATGGAAGCAACCTAAGTGTCCATCAACAGATGAATGGATAAAGAAGATGTGGCACATATATACAATGGAATATTACTCAGCCATAAAAAGAAATGAAACTGAGTTATTTGTAATGAGGTGGATAGACCTGGAGTCTGTCATACAGAGTGAAGTAAGTCAGAAGGAGAAAAACAAATACTGTATGCTAACACATATATATGGAATCTAAGAAAAAAAATGTCATGAAGAGATTAGTGATAGGACGGGAATAAAACACAGACCTACTAGAGCATGGACTTGAGGATACGGGGAAGGGGAAGGGGAAGCTGTGACGAAGTGAGAGAGTGGCATGGACATATATACACTATCCAATGTAAATTAGATAGCTAGTGGGAAGCTGCCGCATAGCACAGGGAGATCAGCTCGGTGCTTTGTGACCACATAGAGGGGTGGGATAGGGAGGGTGGGAGGGAGGGTGATGCAAGAGGGAAGAGATATGGGAAAAAAAAAAAAAACACCTTTCTACGATGTAGTAGTGTGCTGTCCTTCCTAAGTTGAGCATAAATAATTAAATCAACGTTCGGAGAGTGGAGTCAGTTTTGGTTTTTGTTTCTTAAACGAGGCACTCTAAAACTGCACTATAAACAAAAGGAAATAGGCTCAATCTGCACACATATTAAGATGAACTTTGAAAACTTCTTTTTTACCAAATTCTTTACATGAGCTTGCTTTCCTGTAATTTTCCTAACTCTAAAGGTTTGCACGTGGCAAAAAAAAATTCTGGGTTCCCTTAGGTTGCATTTATTCTGACACCTTTGAAGCAAGTCCATCCCATGGGACTTGAACCGTGACAAACCCGGTGAGAGGTGTCTACCCAGAGGGGGCCAGCCTCGTGTCGCTGCATACCTCAGCTTTCACAAACACACCACAGCGCGGCTTACCTTGACTCCCGGGGCTTCTCCAGAAATGACAGCAACCGTCACGGCCTCCTTACTGGCTTTAGGGATTTCGTTGCTTTTCAGTTCCTGGTACCGAGGCTCCACCATCTTCTATGGGCTCATCAAATTAAGCCACAGTTGCAGGCCGTGGGCTGGCTCCTCTGAGCAACACATCTCGGCGTGCACGATGCCCCGGCCCGCGGCCATCCACCGCAAACCCCCGACGGACAAGAAGGAAGTGTGACCCGGGCGGCCTCTAATGAGTCCACAGGTGGGATGATTACCACCTGGTAACAAAGTCCGGCACGTTACAAGTGCTGCTTTCCGAGGGATAACAGAACGACAGAGACAACTGCTGGGGCCCTTTCCAGTTTTCCAAACGTGTCCCAGGCTTCCGTGTGTGCGATCAAATCATCAGCTCTGGAATTCACACAAAGGGAAGAACCCCCTCTTCGGCACCCCCGAGTCTCAGATTGCGCCCCTAGATGGGGAGTTGCGGGCAGCGAGTAAACCGAGAAGCGCTCTCGGGAGACGCATCTTAACAAGTGAAGAAAGCAGGATTGGGCAGGGGAGAAGCCAATCACCAATGCGGTTATCGTACAACGGAGGCCTTAGCCGAGCCAACAGGGAGCTCTGGAGTCGGACGAAGCTTCAGAATTGCCCCAAACTGAGGCTTTCCTATCCCCACATCAGCAAACCCTTGACTGTGGGCCGCCCTGCAGTAGCGAGCACAGCCTTGGGAGAGGCAGCTCCCGGGGCAGAGGGCAGCGCCCAGGGTGGGAGGCAGCTGAGAGCCGTCAACAGCCGGTATTCGCAGCAGCTGGAGGACACGAGGTGGGCCTACAGGTACCGTGGACTCCCACGGGACCCACCCCGCCACAGGCGGCTGGCTTCGACGCTGGGAACGGAGCGCTCACCACTTGGAGGAAGTTACGGCCTCCGCTGTTGTGCAGACTTTTCAAGCGTTCATTTCTTTACCAAGAGCACATGAGGGGCCAGCCCCAGATGCCAACCTCGGGATCTGGGGATAAAGGGATAGAACACAGCAGGTGGGTTTCTTGCCCGTCTCAGCTCGGGTTCGCCCACAGAGGACCCTGAGACAAGGGCTCGAGTGCAGGGAGTATATCTGGAAAGTGGTACAGAAAGCACAAGTAGGGAAGAGTGGGAAGGGTGAGCCAGGCAAGGGAGAAAGCCACAAAGGGGGCTTAACGAGCAAGTTACACCTGTGGGCACCTGGGGCTCAGTCCCACTGGGAACCACGCCGAGGCACGTTAGAATTGATGCGCGGAGGGCGGAAAAGTCCACTTCCGGGGTCACAAGCAGTCAAAGCTACGCTTTACATTGTGCTCCGGGGACCGGTTACTGTTGACTTTTGGCCACGACTCCTTTGCCCTTTTGCTTTTCTGCCTCTCAATCTCCTGTTCACTGCAACACCACGATTCAAATATTTGCAGATGTCATTCCCCAAAATATGTAAATGATCCCAGAAAGTACCTGTATAGAGTCCACACTTATAAATACTGGCAAAGATGACCCAAGCACTTCCTGGGCATTTTTTTTTTTTTTTTTGTGGTACGCGGGCCTCTCACCGTTGTGGCCTCTCCCGTGGCGGAGCACAGGCTCCGGACGCACAGCCTCAGCGGCCACGGCTCACGGGCCCAGCCGCTCCGCGGCACGTGGGCTCTTCGCGGACCGCGGCACGAACCCGCGTCCCCTGCATCGGCAGGTGGACTCTCAACCACTGCGCCACCAGGGAAGCCCTTCCTGGGGATTTTTTTTTTTTTTTTTTTTTTTTTTTTTTGTGGTACGCGGGCCTCTCACTGTTGTGGCCTCTCCCATTGCGGAGCACAGGCTCCGGACGCGCAGGCTCAGCGGCCATGGCTCACGGGCCCAGCCGCTCTGCGGCATGTGGGATCTTCCCGGACCGGGGCACGAACCCGCGTCCCCTGCATCGGCAGGCGGATTCTCAACCACTGCGCCACCAGGGAAGCCCCTTTCCTGGGGATTTTAATGGTAACACATCTCACGCAGGACTAGGATGGTGGCCGGGTTTCGGTCATGCTCTTTAAGTGACAACACCTCCCCCTGCAAATGGACTGGAAGATAAACAGAAAATTGTCTCAAAGACAGCAGACAGATCTAGAAAGATGAGGACGGAAACCGGCGCAGTGAATGTGGCAGCAACTGCGACATCATGAGTGACCGTGACCTGAACAGCTTCAGGAAAGGTTTGGGGGGCAGTGCTGAGAGGCCAACCCTGATTTCAGTGAGTGGAGGATGGGACGGAAGAGAAGGAAGCTGAGACAGTGACTTGTGATTACTCTTTTCAGACACATCAGGAAAAGCCCGACGTGGGAGCTGAACACTGATTGTGAGGGCCCAGGGAAGCATGAGAGAGGAATACAAGGGACCTGTGCAGGTTTCCAGGCGGACTGCAAGAAGCCATAGAAAGGGACAAGCCCAAGACGTAACAGACGGAGCAGGGGATGCGGGAAGCTACCAGAAGCGGGTGGGAAACCATCAGCCATTCCTCATCTTGGCCATACCTGCAGGTCTCCTGGGTTCAACTGACCAGTGTGTCCACAGAAGTCTTCATGGGCCATGCTGCCCCCTTCCAGGAGGTAAGATACCTTTGGGAAAAAAAAAAAAAAAAACAGAAGAAAAAGTAGGTGATGGAGGGCTGTTAAGAGTTGTTCACTTTTTCCACTGAAAATGTGTTGACCAAAGTGTCAGGAGCAACTAAGATGGCTGAGCGAGCTGAGGGGATGAACGTCCGTGACAGGGCCACGCTAGCCCGGGCAACACCTCTGAGAGAATTTCAAGTGGGAGCCCCTTTCTCCGGGCACATGCAGCCCTGAGCAAGCAGAGCTCCCAGCTGGGTGAGACGGGCTGCCACTCATACCCTCAGCCCGCCGGGCCGAGGCCCTGCCACGGTGGGTCGCAGAGCCCAGGGTGAAAGAGAGGCAGCTCCTGTTGAAACAGCAGGAGCCTTGTTACCAAGGCCCCGTTCACCCAGGTGTGTGGGACGACAGATCTCAGGCCTCCACACCTTCCTTTACAGGCTGATGGGAGAAATCCAAAGGACATGTCTCTTTCCAACACCAGAAACACACACTCATGAGGCGCTCAATAAATGCTGGCGAGATACGTCAAATGAATTCACAGAAATTAAAGTCAACTTTTCCAGAGGCAAGCCCGTACTAAATCTAACAGCATTGGCCGTGTTGAAATTCTGTGTTGTCCGTCACGGTAGCCACTAGCTACGTTTAAAATAATTAAACAAAATAAAAAATTCAGGGCTTCCCTGGTGGCGCAGTGGTTGAGAATCCGCCTGCCGATGCAGGAGACACGGGTTCGTGCCCTGGTCCGGGAAGATCCCACGTGCCGCGGAGCAACTAAGCCCGTGAGCCATGGCCGCTGGGCCTGCGCGTCCGGAGCCTGTGCTCCGCAACGGGAGAGGCCACAACAGTGAGAGGCCCACGTACCGCAAAAAAAAAAAAAAAAAAAAATTCAGCCGCACCAGTCATATTTCGCAGGTTCAACAGCCCCATGTGCCTAGTGGCTACCACAGTGGACAGCACAGATTATAACGCATTTCCATCTTTAAAGAAAGTTCTATTTGACGACACCGATCTTGGTAAATAAATCTGAGTATCAGCAGCCATCTATGGTAGGCATTCTGTGCAGGGCGCAAAACCTTCCTCGGACCGTCTGCGATCACAGTGCCTCTTAGCAGAACGAAACAGCACCGATTCTCAACAGCGCTAGAAAATCGAGCTCTTCTTATTTCATGATTTCACTAAACGGAAAAATCAAGCAGCTCTACAAGTCTCATTTTAAAAATGATTGTGATTATCCTAACTAACAAAAGTGAAAAAGACACCCAACTACTTAGCATTTTAAAGTACCCCAGGGACATGGTAACATCTGAAATGTAAGATTTAACACTGAAAGCTTAAAACGCCGTTTGTGCGTTGGTGCTGGGGTCCTCTCTGTACCACTCTATTTAGATTCGACTTTCCATTTTGCTCATTTTGTACACACTTATGAAATTCATCTGTAATGCCAACAAGAAATACCAGTCAGCCACAACAGTTCTGAAAGGTGTCGGCAAAACCTTGCTTACTGGCAAACCACGCGCGGCTCCCCGCCTCAGGCTTTCGGGTAACAACTCTGATCATTTCCATCACTGGATGAAGTTTTCACATTTCGAGCTATCCAAGTGCTTTCTTTAAAGTTTAATGTGTTTATCCGTTTTAACCTTGGCAACTATACTTCAAAACTCTCTTTAACCATTATTCAACGAGCAAAGCAGAAAATGCAGTCTGCGATTAAAATTGCAACATCTCTTGTAATCATGTAAGCCAGATCTAATTTTCGCTCACTCACTCCACCAAATATAACAATTTAAGTCACTACTCAAAAAGAGTAAATAATACTTTTTAAGCAACAAGTCATAAATCTCTAAAACCACAAAAAGAAAGGGTAGAAGTATTATATTTCAACAGGAAAGAAAAACAAACAAAAAAAATATACCCAAGAGGTAAGAGAAGAGAAAATATCTATGAAGGTTTCAGCATATATATCAGATACTACTGTTTTACACAAATAAAGATTATTTCCTCCTCCATACAAGAACGCATTATATATGTCTAGGCCAGATTGTTTTTGCAGTCTATGTTTTTGCTGTATCCTAAGGCATAAAAAGTAGATCTAACTAATCTTTTGTAATATGAAAATTCAAGACGTGGTTTCATAACCTCTAAGTGGCAATGGGTTTCTGATCCTTTTCCTATACGTTTGTGTATTTAGGAACTAGCCAAAAGATGATCGATTCATAGATGTAGAAGTTACAACAGAATAATTTTGAAATAATAAAGATTTATGAATTCATTGAACAAAGAGTCATTGAGGTCTTCCAATGGAAACGACACAGAAGATATCAATAATCGTTTTCACGAAGCTCATATTCTCAGGCACAAGAAAGTACCTGGGACTAGAATCCGGAGTTAAGGGTCCTGCTGGGTAAGTACAGGGTCGTGGGAGGAGCACAGGGAGGATTTAGCTCACACGTGGGCGCCAGATAAAGCTTCTCGGAGGAAGTGAGTCCTAAGGAGGGAAGGGAGTAAGCCAGCCAAAGAAAGATGGCAGTGAAGGCGGGCCAGGAGTGTGTTTCAGGCACATGTGAAGACCAAGAAGTGAGGGAGATCATGACTCACTCAAAGAGCACAAATGGCAAGAGATAAGCCTAGAGAGACGACAAGGGGCCACAAAATAAAACCACGATTGCACTAACACTAGGTTCAGCCATGACCTTGGTCTCCTGTATCAATGTGACCCCTGCTCCATCAGCAGGGCAGGACCTTCCACACAGCGTTAGGGAAAACCTCCGCTGCCCTTGGTGATATCTCCCTCCCCCTAGAGGGTACTCCATTAACACTCCTCAGTGGTTGCTGTATCTCACCCACCCCTCCACCGGAGGAAGGAAACAGCTCGATCTGATTGGTGGACTTGAAAGAAGCAGCTGCGCTCGCATAGCTGAACCCTGCTTCTCCTCTTCCTCTTCGGGAATCAGCCTGCCACAGGAGGTCAGGGTCCTCTCCCGCTCTTTGCCTCTGTGAGAAGGGCCAGCCCCCATGGCAGGGGGCTGCAGGGCTCCGGCACAGCCAGTGAGGTCTGAATAGAGTCTGCCTCGGTTTCAGGTGCCGTATTCAGAAGCCCAGCTGCCTGCAGATATAAGCCACATTCGACAGTATCAGCCTTATTAGAAATAAAGGTCTCTTTTTGTCTGCTATCTTTCTGACTCTTTCGTCTCAGCTGGTTCGGAATTCAGGCTAGGAAAGCGGGCCATCGTTTACTCTGCGTCCCAACTCAGGGCAATTTAAGACCTGGTACTGTCATGCTCTTGAAATCTTCTCCTGCAGCCTTATAAAAAACCCACCTCTTCTGCAGCAAATTTTACTGAGTGCTGGATCTCGAAACCAAGTACTTATAGAGCACTTACTACAGCGCAAATCAAGCTGTTTGACACGAGTACCCTTCGCGTGTCATCCTGCAGAACGATGTCAACTGAGGTATACTGTGTACAGAATGGCCTTGGTAGCAACCTTTATCCCAGCAAGCGACAGGCAGGTGGCTACAGACACTGGAGGGTCTAGATTGTGGTTAATTTTATGTGTCAACTTGGCTGGGCTAAGGGATGCCCAGGTAGCGGGTAAAACATTATTTCTGGGTGTGTCTGTGAAGGTGTTTGTTTCTGGATGAGATTAGCCTTTGAATCAGCAGACTGAGGAAGGAATATCCACCATCGCCAGTGTGGGTGGGCCCCGTCCGATCTGTTGAGGGCTCGAATAGAACAAAAAGGTGGAGGAAGGGTGACCTGTTGCTCTCTCTTCTTCAGCTGGGATGACAATCTTCTCCTGCCCTCAGACATGAAAGCTCCTGGGTCTCAGCCTTCGGATTCTGGGCCTCGGTCTGAATTATACCGCCAGCTTTCCTGGTTCGCCAGCTGGTAGACGGTAGACTGTGACGTTTCCCCACCTTCCTTAATCACACGAGCCAATTCCTATAATAAATCTCCTCTTACATAATCTCTCGATATCCAATTGGTTCTGTTTCTCTGGAGAACCCTGACTAGATTTTAAGTCTAAAAACGCCCCCTGGAAACTCGCTATCGTTAACGGCAACAGTGCAACATAGGCGCGGGAACAAAGGAGATCCATTTGTAGGGGAAATTAACATATAATGACGGCAATTTCAAATGAGTGGGGCAAGGATGCATTTTCCAATAAACGGTATTGGAACAAGTGACTGACCATATGAGATATGACTAAAAGAATGTTCACAACCTAAAAGTTGAGAGCTACGAAGGACTTCAAGCCCATGAGGCAGCATCTCAAGTAAACCTGAAAAACTGCTCCGAGGAGGTGAGGGGAGAGGCAGGATACATAGGAGTTTTGCAACAAAAGGCAGGTAGTAGGTACGTGGAAAGATTACTGTTAATTAAAGAAAACCAGATATCTCAAGTAAAGGAATTTAGCACTTTTTTTATTATGGGAAAATGGAAGAGTCCCGGCTCCCTGAAATGCTTCCTTTGATATGCACCTCAGCTATCTGGGGCCAGAATCCTGAATTTTCACATCCTGAGTTTCCTCAGGGCTCACGGTGGGGAGTGGCTGCCTTCTGACAGCTGCTAGATGGCAGGTATTCTTTCATCCCTGAGTTCCCTCAGGGCTCTCCAGCTCACCGTGGCGGTGGCTGCAATCCCTGAGGATTGTGACATCCTTTGTTTACAGATATGGCAGGAAGTATTTTATTTCTCAGAGAAAAGAGAGTAAGCCCCCACTACATGCGGAAACGTGTTCCAAATGGATTAAGGATTTAAAAAAAACACTTAGAAGATTTAAATCTAAGGAGACAACAAGAATCCAAAATGTCTGCAGAAATCTATCGCAGCAATGCTTATTATGATGGCAAAAACACTGGAACAATCTGGACGATGGGTTAATAGGGTACACTTAGCTAAATAATGGTACAGCCATATTATGCACCTGTTAAAAAGTGGCACAGATCTCTATTCACTGACGCAGAAAAGGAGATATTACTTAATCAAAAAAGCAGGCTACAGAGCAGCAATTGTATTTAAAGGGTCAAAGGCAATGATGCATTTAAATGGCTTCATTCAAATCAAACTGTAGCCTGTCATGCTGTGTCTGCAGGTAAGTGCCTGGATAGACACGTGTCAAAAGGTGGACAAAGGTCATCTCCAAAGGGTGGAAATGCAAGTACGTTTTTATTATCTGCTTTCTTTTCTGCTGCTCTACGTTTTCTGCAATGAGCAGTTTACTTTTTTACAATGGAAACTTTTTTGATTCTGGGAAAATAAAAAGATGTTGCCACTAATCAGTGAATGAAAGTAAGTGATATGCTTTATTGTGCATAGATGCTGGCGAATATTGGTTCCCTGTGTGGGTAAACTGGGGCTGGAAGGAAGGCAATAAGACATAAGGCAAAACACTAGCTCTGACTTTAATAGGCTGCTAGATGGGAAAGATCTAGAATTCTTATAAAGGGCACTCATGCCAAAATAAGAATTAAGCACTTAGGACTCCATACAAAGCTTAAGAATTTCAGAGGACAAATAAAAAGCTTCCACATTTCACACAACCAGCCAAACTACACTGAGCAGTGTCTAGAATTGCTTTCCTTTTCCTGTTATTCATGTACTTTTAATTAAAATAACTGCATAATAAAGGCAAATTTCTTTCTGTTTGGGCTGAAGCTCCCCTTTGGCTTCTCAAAGGAGTCTCTTTCAAATCATGTTCTTTCCCTCCCCCAAGATCTTTCAATCATCCAAGCCTAGGGACTTTCAAGTTGTTAACCATCTAAAACTATGTCAGGCAACTTTCAAAAGTAAATTGTCGGGAACGTGAGTCATTTAAAGATGAAAATTTACATGGATATCAAAAGAGGGTTTTTTTGTTTGGTTGGTTTGGTTTGGTTTGGTTTTGTGTTTTTGCAAATTTTATTTTAGGGAGCAGTTCCAACACTGTTTCTAAAGGACTGAGGAGACCATCATTGCCCCCTTTTCCCCCTAGCTTTGCGGTGCGGATGTCCTCTTTTCTCTGGCAATACACAAGTAAACAGCACCTCCCCTATCCTAAATAAAATCTGAATTAGAGAAGTCTGGCCAACCACGCTTTACTGAGTCCCCAATGCCTACCTTTTACTACTTAAAGCAAAAAACACGCTTTTAGCCTTTGGGGAAAGATAAATCAGAAACTGAGGAAATTTTATTTACTATCTTTATTTATTTTTGCTAAGTGCTGTACACGTTACACTGAGACCTTAAGGATAAATTAACGTCTGCAGAGGATTAAAACAAACAAACAAACTTCAGGCAGTACTTTGAGAACTGACATGATCCAGATGATTTTTTAGGACATTATATAATCGCAAACACCTGGAGAATTGTCGTGGGTGGCTGACGGGATTGGGAGTGTTATGTTTAAACTCCAGACTTGCAGTGTGTCTAATTAAGTAAGAAATCTGTAATTTGAAACAGGTGTTTTCTTAAAGGACTGGACGTGCTTCCTGGTCCTGCTGCATCCTTTCCTCCTCCTGGTCCTAAACTTTCCACGGGTCTTTACTAAATATTTGTCCTTCCTTGTCAGTCCTTATTTGTGTGTTTGTTTGTATTTGGAAAGAGAAAGACACAAACCCACAACAGTAATGAAAGTAAAGCATCACCTGCAATATGAAGTTTAGAGAAGGTGTACCTCAAGGAGCTATAAACGAATCCTGAAGAATTACAGCACCAAACAGTTTGTTGTTTCTGGTTGGTATTTAGGAAGAAGAGTGTCATGACCTCACTCCCTGTTACAGATGCAAAACGCATTCTTTAAAAGAAAAAGGTTATACTGTAGATTAAACTCTGTTTTCTTTTAATTTCCATTTGCCCTAAAACGGTGCCCTTTTCTCTATTGGTAGCTGAGTAGGAAAAAGAGGAAAACAAAACAAAAACATGGGTTGAGGTCATGGCTGATGAGAGGCCTGCAAGGAACATCTTGCGTAATCGAAGCGGCTAACTGGTCTTCAAGGACAGAAACAGCAGGTTTGAATCCATACAATTCAGGACCCGACTTATTTTACAAAAATGTCTTAATTTCTTGAGCAATCACTGAGAAACCTGGAAATTCACACCCCGCCCCCAAGGTGGCTCATCCAATCACGACCCCACAAAAACACCTTCACAAGTGCCAGAAGATGGTTTGCACAAAAGAGGAAAAGAGAAGCAACATGGTTTAGGTATTCAGCCAAGGGGCAAACCCAAACCTTCTAACGCTCTGCCACAACCCCCGGAGACGCCCCCTGCCGGCGAAGCCCTGCCTCGGGAGCCACTCGGGCACTGGAGCCTGGGTGGGAACCTGGGTTTTGCCACTTATTTACCAGGTGTGAGATGTGGGGTGAAGTCCTTAACTTCTCGGAGGCTCAGTTTCTTCACTTACAACAGGGACCTAGGCAATGAGCTCACCGAGCATGGTGAGGGATACCCCAGGTGATGTATGCAAAGCACATAACAAGTGTCCAGTAAGTTCTAGAATCAGCACGTTTGCCACATTCCTCGAGCACAGATCCTGTTCATGGGTCCTCCCTCTGGTCCTCACTGGAGCTTCCTGGAATGATTTCCCCCGATACTCTCATGGTTTGCGTCCTCACTTCGTTCAGGCCTCTGCTCAAATATCACTGCCTAGGGACTTAATTCCCTGGCAGTCCAGTGGTTAAGGCTTAGCCTTCCAATGCAGGGGGCGTGGATTCGATCCCTGGTCAGGGAGCTAAGATGCCACATGTCTTCGGGGCCAAAAAACCAAAACATAAAACAGAAGCGATACTGTAACAAATTCAATTAAGACTTTAAAAATGATCCACATCAAAAAAAAATGTCACTGCCTAAGAGAGGCC
Organism: Kogia breviceps; assembly: GCF_026419965.1. Classification (NCBI taxonomy): domain Eukaryota; kingdom Metazoa; phylum Chordata; class Mammalia; order Artiodactyla; family Physeteridae; genus Kogia; species Kogia breviceps. The sequence continues at coordinate 122,608,733 of NC_081330.1, read as the reverse complement.
ACCCCCAACCAGGTCATCTAATTGGTCAATCTATTCTCAATCCTCCTACTCTGTTTCTTCTTCCTAGCTTTTTCATGAAAGGTACTATATTATATACTTATTTGGTTATTCATTTATTGTCTGTTTTCCCTAAGAAAAGGCAACCTCCCTGAAGGCTAGAACATATAGCTGACACTGAAGATGGATGGATGGATGGATGGATGGATGGATGGAAGGAAGGAAGGAAGGAAGGAAGGGAGGGCAGCATCTTGTATTTGCATAGCATTTCAGCACTTAAAAAGCACATGATCCTGGGAATATATTATCACCTACACGATACTGATGAAAACATTGTGGCCGAGTGTGATTAAGTTTACACCATTAATAGTAGCAGAGAAAGGACTTAACATTTTCTGTCTCTGAGAATAAAACTATTTTCACTCTCCCACAGCGTCCCACAAATGCTGGCGCCATCTCGGCAGTAACACAGGGGTTGCGAGCACCGCGCCTGCCTCGGAGGAGACGGCTGATGGGAGCTGCAAGAGGAGCCAGGGCTGCCAACTGCCAGGGCTTCAGGCAACCTGGCCCCTCTGGCAAAGAAAGGGTCATTGCCATTGTACACAAAGCTGAAAAGAGGCCTCGGGATTCCCGGGTGAAGTGGAGAAGAGGTTGATGGAGGGACAGGCAGCCCCATGATGCTGTGATGAGGTGGATCATGGGATCCTTCTTTGGTGTGGACGTTGACAAGTTCTACCCAACAACGTCTAACCGCAGAGCAATGAACAAGTGACTTGAAAGCAATTTTCCTTTTCTATTTTTCTGTTGCTCCCCTCACAAAAGTCTCCCAAACTTACTAACTTTCCTCTCACCCTGAATAAAATTTCAGACGTGCACATCGAGGTTCTATGATGATCACATTCTCAAATCTACTCAGGCTGAATTGCAAACTTCCTGAGAATCTTCCAGCTGCTTCTAGAACGCCAGATTCAGACATGCCCTTCCTCTTCAAACTCCACTCAGGATTCAACCCGTTGGGGGAATCTCTTCAGACAAACTAGCCCTGGCTTCCCATGTCGTCAGGCCAGCCTCTTAACTGCTACCACCTACATCTTGTAAAACTGTGGTCAAGGCGTTCCCGTCCATTGTTTCATTTCCCATGTTACACTGAAGAGGCTTCTAGGGAATGGTGTGCCAGCTTCTAGAATTAGCCCCAATTTCCCACATACGAAAGCACTACGTCTATACCCAGCGGGCAGGTGGGTAGTTCGCAGCATTGTTGCTTAAGAGTGCCCTCTGCTGGTTCTTACGATGCGCGCTCACTGTTTTTCTACAATCAGTTCTCGCCACACCAGGGAGCTGTCTGGCTAAAAGATCCACCGATGACTAAGTGTGTCTTCCAGCCCGAGCGCGTTGGCTCTGCTCAAAGACCACGTGTCCATGGGGCAGGCTGCCCTCTATTCATCAAGGGAGGGGCTGTGTTGTGGTGCAGAAGTGAGTTTTCTTCTAGTTAAAAGCTGTCAAGGCCGACACCCAAGAAAGAAGGGCCTGAAACGCTCCTCCGCACACATGGTCCTGGGCAGGCTTGGGGCTCACAGGGCTCTCACAGAGACAGAGTTAAGGGAATCATGTCGATTTCCCTCTTGTTTTAATATTTCGTTAAAATTTCATTATAATAATGTTTAACTTAATTAAGCAGCTGACACCTTTTGGTGGGTGATTTCTTATTATTCCTTGTAAGGATCTAATTTCTGAATGTTTCAGTGAATGTGTTCATTGCACTTGATGTCATTGGGCCACAGTTCTCGGGATTCTGGACTTCAAGAAGCAATGAAACACTCTGTAATAAGGGGGTGTGATACAGGGATGCCAATTTTTGTCTTTCTTTTGTCTTTTAAAGTTTTGGAATACTTTTAAATCTCTTTTTATTTCAGCCTGCACAAAGAGAAAATGTCATCACAAACTCATAAACAGGAAGTTAGAAAGCACCCAAGGGGAACACGATGATTATCCCTTCCCTACCTTCAGGGAGCTGCTGGTAACTCCAGCAGGGAGGACACTACTAAAACATGCAGCTAAGAGAAGCGAATGTTGCAGAGAAGTACAGTGAGTCCCACTGGACACACAGAAAGATTAATCCCGATGAGGATGAATCTAGAGGAACGGGGGAGTAACTCATGGAGAAGGCAGCCCCCCAGCTGGTCCCTAAAGGACTGAAATATCGGGGGGAAAGCTGGGGTGGGTGGGGCAAAACGGTACAGAGGAGGAGGAAAAGAATCTTCAGGTTGTTAATAAAAGGTCATAAGCAACTAAAGCACCATTTTGTTAATTATCATGTTATTCCTAATCATAAACGGTCTCCTTGTGGCTACAAGAAGTTAAATGATCGGTCCCTAAATATCCCGGCAGTCAACCAACCCAATCCATTTCCTCATTATACCGGAAGTTCAGAGGAGAAGTGAGAGCGTTACTTTGCACTTATGGGCCGGAAAATCCAGGTCCCTGAACCATGAGAGCAGGGGGTCCCACGCTAAGTAACAGGAAGAGTATGAGGATCTGTGCCACCTGTGCAACCTCACTTCAAATGCTAGGAACGCGTCTATGTGTTGAAACACTGTCAGACGTACAGAATGGGAACTTTGTCCCACGAGTGGGAGCACGGAAGAGTGGACGGGGTGTGGGCCTGGGATCAGAGGGGCCCCCCTGGCTTGCACGGGCCGTGAGCTTGACAAGTCACCACTTCTCTGGCCTCTGTTTCCTCATCTGTAAAATGGGGGGGGGGGGCATGTGTGCTAACAATTCCTGCTTTTCAGGGTTGCTGTGAGGTTTAGAGCTAAAGTAGACAAAGCATGTGAAGCTTCTCATAAAACAGGTAGCTAATACTACTGTGTGAAAAATTTCCTTTGCATTTACTCCCGCATGTTCGGGTATTTCATTTGAAAAAGAGTGTACTGACGGGTAACTCTGAAGAAGCTTTGCTAATAGTGCTGAACGTTTGGAAGAAGCTTTTTGTCATGTAATGATCAATGTTAATTTATTTTAGACTTATTTTTAGTCTCACTTAAGAAGCATTATTTTATATTTGGTAACATAAAAGAACGTTTAATGACTAGTATAGAGTCTTTATTACATCCCCCTCCAATGTGTCTACTTAAGAACTCTAGGAATGTAGTCTCTCAGACACGAATGGTTTCTGTTTGTAATTGGGGAAATTGGTTGGGAATATATTTCGACTACTTTCAAAGAATATTTCCATTAAACTGCTTCCTTCCCTCATATGACCTATGCTGGGAGCTGTCCTGGGCACTGCAGGGTTTCAGCAGCATTCCTGGCCTCTACCCACTAGATGGCAGTAGCACGCTCCAGTTCATATAGCCAGCATGGTCTCCAGACATTGCCACAAGACCCTGTGCGGACAAAATCACCCCCAGTTGAGGACCACTGACACAGTCTAAAAGCCAGACTTTTAGACTAAAGATGGTTCTAATTTCAAAACGACTGCATTAACTTGGGAGTATTAGGATATAAATATTGGTCATTCATTCATAACTAGAGATGGAGCTTGGCTTTGAAGGCCTCCCCCGATGGTGGCCCAACCTACAGCTTTAGATCCCCCCCCCCCACCCTACACATCCAATTTTTAAGTCCGACTAAACTCCTCCCCGTTTCTAGTTTACCCGCGTACTATGTCCTCTACTTTGGCCTCTGCTGTTCAGACAGTCATATCTAACTCACTCCTTAAGGTTTTACGAAGTGGCCAACTCTTCCCTGAAACCCTCCCAGACTTATTAGAAGTGCTAGCTTCTCCCTCAGAATGCGAAACTTCATCAGTTGGACCTCTCCTGTTCCTCCTTAATCATTTTCTAACTATCTTACAAAGTGGAAGTCCTCTGCCCCCACTTGTAAACTCATGCACGCGCACACACACACACACACACACACACACACACACACACACACAATTTTAACTTCCTTTCGGACAGGGGACACGTTGAGGAGGAGAAAGTTATGTTTTGTAATTGGAAGCACTTTAAAATTTCATGGGTACCCCTAATGGTGCACGAATGTTTCCTAGAGGAAGCTGCCCCTAGATCATACCCCAACGCCCTTCCACTCTGGCATATGTTATTAACTTACCTTGCTGACTGGAATAGAGCACAAACGGGGTGGATTTTATGTGGAGAAGGCAGACCCAAGATGAAGGCGTCAGCAAGACGTCCTGGAGAGCAAGTGACCGCCACGACCTTCATCGACCATGAGAGAGCACTGTTTACCTTCAAATATGGAGTGTGAAGAGGGAATCTTGAAAATATATTTTAAATAACCAATACACATGGTCCAAATTGTAATGGTACAAAGAGAAAAAGAGGGTTAGAGTGAAAATTAACTCTTGCCCACTCTCCCTCATCACGCAGTAGCCTTCCCTGGAAGGCACATGATCAGCTTCTCGGGTGTCCTTTGAGAGAGAATCTAGGCATTCCCAAGAATTAAAGTACGAGTGGAAACAAACCGAATGTCCATCAAGAGAGGACTGGATAAACAAAATGTGACACAGCCATACGATGGACTATTAGCCATAAAAAGGAATAAGGTTCTGACACACGCTACAACATGGGTGAAGCTTGAAAACATGATGCTAAGTGAAAGAAGCCAGTCACAAAAGACCACATACTGTATGACTGCTTTTATATGAAGTGTCCGGAATAGGCAAATCCATAGAAACACAAAGTTGCAGAGGCTGTCAGAGGTTGGGGGACATGGTAATGCAGACTGACTGCTATTGGGTGACGGCTTTCTTTTGGGGGGTGATGAAAATGTCTGGAATCAGTGGTGATACTTGCACAATCTTATGCATATACTAAAAACCACTAAGTTTTCGAAAAAGCTTTGTGAATATATACTTTTATCTGTCATTATATGTTTTCTCTCTAAGCACCATCTTCTTTCAGTATTGTTACCCGAATTCTGTAATTGTGTTTTCTTTGCATCAATGTAATCTGTGGGAGTCATCATTCATTCAGAGAGTCCACCTTCCCCAGAGTAAAGAATAAACCATTTTGGGGAAAGAATAAAGGTACAGTCTTTGTTTGCTCTTTATACAAATCCCACATTATGCCATAACAATTTTGGACCTTGCCTCCGTCACTTTCCAACTATCATGGAGATTATTCTTTATCAGGACCTATCAAGCTGTGACATTCTTCTACCAGCTGGGTAGTATGTCATTATATGCACACATGTATGTAAACCACTAGTTCTCAACTGGGGGCAATGTGGTGGCCTCCCTGCCCAAAGTGGACACCTGGCAATAATACCTGGAGACATTTTTTCTTGTCGCCACTGGAGGTAAAGGGGTGCTATCAGCATCTGGTGAGAAGGGGACGGTATGCAGCTGAACAGCCTACAATGCACAGACCCCCGCAGCAAAGAATGACCCACCCAAAATGTCAATAGCGCCAAGGGTGAGAAACCTTGATTTAAACAGACCATGATTCATGAAAATTTAAATTATTTATAATATCTGCTTTTATAAATAATGTTGCATAATATTCCACCTTCCAGACATACAAAAATTTCCTTACATATAATCTCCACATATATAATCATTTCCCTTTTATTTTGGATATTTACTGTTTCTTTTTTTGACTTTTTAATATTGCACTGGAAGAAACATATGTATAACAAGCCTCTGTTCTTACGTTATTTTTGTTTTTGTTTTTTTCAGGAAATTATTAGACTCCTAGAAGTAGGATAATTGGATTAAAGGAGAAGAACTTTTTGCCCTGGAATTATAAGGGGTCTTATTGCTATTATGAATGGGATTGCCCCCCCCCTCCCATTATATCTGGCTATTGCCTTTGGGCAGGAAAGTGGGTGATTTTTGCAGACTTATTTTCTATCCAGCCATTTAGTAAGAGGTTTTGGTTGATGTTCTTAGCATGGTGGTGCCAAGGGGTGTCCCGGGGGTGAGGGTGGCTTTAGCTTTCTTCCTATAATCTGTTAGTGTCACCCCCAATTCACGCCAAATAAATGTATACGCTAAAATCCACGTGCTGCACTGTAACTGTAACTTCAGAACAAGTCCCGTGTCCCCCATCGTCCTCCAATCACATCGCCACCCAAAGCTGGACGCAGCCACCGTGGGGTTTCCTTTTATTAGCATATTACCTACAAATAAATAATCTGTCCTCCTCCTTTCCAATAGCCCTCTTATTAATAGAGTCAGAGCTTCCAGAACCATATTCAATCGTGATGGTGCTGCTAGACATTCTCATCTTTTTTCTCACAGTGACAGGAACATGTCAATACATCCATGTTAGAGATGAAAGAGGATGTTCCTTGAACAATAGTCTTTGTGATGTTCAGAAAATATCCTTCTTTCCTAGTTTTCCTAGAGTATTTTTTTTTCTTTCCAGAATGGATTGTTTAAACGTTATGTTTTTATAATTAAAGTTATTTACTTATTTATTTTTGGCTGTGTTGGGTCTTCTTTGCTTTGCACAGGCTTTCTCTAGTTGCAGCGAGTGGGGGGCTACTCTTCGTTGCGGTGCATGGGCTTCTCATTGCAGTGGCTTCTCTTGTTGCAGAGCACGGGCTCTAAGTGCGCAGGCTTCAGTAGTTGTGGCACGTGGGCTCAGTAGTTGTGGCGCACAGGCTCTAGAGCACAGGCTCAGTAGTTGTGGCGCACAGGCTCAGTTGCTCTGCGACATGTGGGATCTTCCTGGACCAGGGCTTGAACCCGGTCCCCTGCATTGGCAGGCGGATTCTTAACCACTGCGCCACCAGGGAAGTCCCTCCAGAATGGATTTTGAATTCAAACAAACTTTTTTTTTTCCCCAGCTTTGATTCAACGATGGTATGGTTTGGGTTTCAAACAGCAACGCAAATGAGAAAAAACAGGCTGCGTGGGAGACGGGAGGTTTGGGTCCAGTTTTAAGTTTTAGGTGTGAATCAACAGAACCCTACCCTTCCTCTAGAGGTATTGTTCAGAGCTTGCATGCAAATGCTGCTGGCTGCCAACCAGTAAACACTAGTCTGGCTTTTCTGATGGGCACACCCTTGGAAACACAGCCGGTTTGTTCTGCTGAACAAAATCAAAGAACCTGCTGAGGCTTGTGGTGAAAAACTTGATAAAACATTTCTAAGCCCCACTAAGGACAGAATGGACCAGACAATCCTAACACATTCCTGCGAAGCAGGCAGGACGGTTCCTCCTAACCATTCTTCAATTGAAGCAGAAATGATTAACCACGTTGTTGGTTTCCGCAGGACAGAGGGGTTCCTAGGAGAACGGGCCTTTCAGTGCTAAAACCTGGAAAGTCCTGAGGCCATAATTTAAAGGATGATTTTGAAAGGTACAAAATGGTAGGTGAAGGGTTCATCAACAGTGCGTGAACTTGAAGCACTTCTCTTTCAGGCAAAACTAAACTTGGGCAGGGCGTGGATTAAAAAGGAAGAGTGTTGCACATTTTTTCAGATGCTTCTTTGTTCTGAGCATATAGAGTTGCCCTAAACAAATCAAGATATCAGGCCTGACCAGAAATAGGTAACTGCAAAATCATTCCACCCTTTACCACTTGGCCTTTCAAAACAATGCTCCGCGGAGTCCAAACTACAGGCAGGAAATATTGGGTGCATTTTCCCCTTTGTCTTGGGACCACCAGCTGTGCCTCCTCCAGGGCCTTCCTTCTTCCTCAACTTTTTTTTTTTTTTCCAGTACACGGGCCTCTCACTGCCGTGGCCTCTCCCGTTGCGGAGCACAGGCTCCCGACGCGCAGGCTCAGCGGTCATGGCTCACGGACCCAGCCGCTCCGCGGCATGTGGGATCTTCCCAGACCGGGGCACGAACCCGCGTCCCCTGCATCGGCAGGCGGACTCTCAACCACTGTGCCACCAGGAAAGCCCCTTCCCTCAACTTCTATGCAAGTTTTTAACAGAATATATTTTGCTATCTAAACCGAAGAGTTAAGTTTTAGAAAACGATTAGCCATTAACTTAGTAAAATCAGGTTCTTGTTCCTAGCTCATAGAGTTATAATATTTCTTGGATAAAGAAGATGTGGTACATACATACAACGGAATACTACTCAGCCATAAAAAAGAATGAAACAATGTCATTTGCAGTAACATGGATGGACCTAGAGATTATCATACTAAGTGAAGTCAGGAAAAGACAGACAAATACCATATGATATCACTTATATGTGGAATCTAAAATATGACACAAATGAACTTATCTATGAAACAGAAACAGACTCACAGACAGAGGACAGACTTGTGGTTGCCAAGGTGGAGGTGGGGGAGGGATGGATTAGGAGTTTGGGACTAGCAGATGCAAACTACTGTATATAGGATGTATAAATAACAAGGACCTACTGTATAGCACAGGGAACTATATTCAATATCCTGTGATAAACCACAATGGAAAAGAATATGAAGAAGTATATATGTGTATATATATATATATATATATATATATATATATATACACACACACACACACACACACACACATATATATATAACTGAATCACTTTGCTGTACAGCAGAAATTAACACAACATTGTAAATCAATTATACTTCAATTTAAAAAAAAATAATAATATTTCTGGTTTGGAGGGTCATCTAGATAAGTGATTCCTAGGTTGAGTTGGCACCTGAGATTCCAGGTGATTCCACTGCTGGTTCATGGATCACACTTGGGGTAATAAGAATTTTGCAGGATAATATTCTCCACATTTCTTTGATCATGTATCAGTATCAGTTTAAAAAAAATGTGAGCAGGGACTAAACAACATATATTTAGTTCTATTTTATATTCATGTGTTAGTCCAGCATAATTTCAGTTTTCTTTAAAAATATAAACATGAGCTCTAATATTTTATTTCAGCACAGCACTGACTCATCTCGCACAAAGCCTATTTTGAGGACCACTGATCTTGATAACATACCCATTATGTTAACATGCAGTGCATGCTTGTATTTCTCCAGGCATAAGAAAATCACTGATCCAGGGGACCTATTCCATCTTTGCATAAGGAATTGTTAAAAAGGTCTTCCTTCTATTGGGTTGTATCTATGCTTTGTATCTAAAGGTCTACCTTTGGGGGCATGCAAAACAAGCCAAATCCTTGTTAACACTATTTCAACTCCTATCACTGAAAAGGGCCTGATTTCTTTAATATGCAAAGAGCATTTATAAAGCAATAAGAATAATACCACCAACCCAACAGAACAAAACAGGCCAAGAATATAAACATGTATGGTAAAAAGATGTTTAAAAATGAAAAGAAGGGCTTCCGCAGTGGTGTAGTGGTTGACAGTCCGCCTGCCGATGCAGGGGACGCGGGTTCATGCCCTGGTCCGGGAGGATCTCACACGCTGCGGAGCGGCTGGGCCCGTGAGCCATGGCCGCTGGGCCTGCGCATCCGGAGCCTGTGCTCCGCAATGGGAGAGGCCACAGCAGTGAGAGGCCCGCGTACCGCAAAAAAAAAAAAAAAAAAAAAAAGAATCCGCCTGCCAATGCAGGGAACACGGGTTCAAGCCCTGGTCCGGGAAGATCCCACAGGCCGCAGAACAACTAAGCCCATGCACCACAACTACTGAGCCTGCGCTCTAGAGCCTACAAGCTACAACTACTGAGCCCACAGGCCTCAACTACTGAAGCTCGCACACCTAGAGCTTGTGCTCCACAACAAGAGAAGCCACCGCAATGAGAAGCCCGTGTACCACAACGAAGAGTAGCCCCCACTCACCGCAACTAGAGAAAGCCCACGCGCAGCAACGAAGACCCAATGCAGCCAAAAATGAATGAAAAGATAACCAACCTTGCTCAGATAAGAAAAATTCAAATTAAAACTGATGAAGCATTATTTTTCACTTGTCAAAATGGCAAAGATAAAGAAAAGTCGGGTAAATATATTGTGTTGGCGATGCCGAAGGAAAACAAGTACCCTCATACCTTGCTCTGGTAATGTCAACTGGCACAGTTTCATGGCAGATGCTTAATGAAGCCATCCAAGATTAGTCTTTTTTTAAATATTGGGAAAATGTTAACAGTACAATGGTAGGGGGGAAAAAAGACACAAAACATATACAGCATACCAGAAAAAAAAGTACTGGAAGAAAATACGCCCAAAGAATAGCAACGCCTATTTCTGGATGGTAAGATAACAGGTGATTCTAACTCTGTTCTTTATACTAATTAGCATTTTCAAAATTTACAACAAGCCTGTAGAAAATGCTCCAGGAAGGAGGTGAGGAGAGCCTAGAAGTGGACCTGGTTTTGAACTGCAGGCTATTAAAGTTCACAGTAAGAGACAGCTGAGTCCTTAAGCTTACCTACACTCCCGGGGGAAACTGGTACAGTCGATTCTCGTTATTTACAGTAGTGATGGTCTATAAAGTTGCCATGATCACAGAATGAGCCAACACTGAATCTCTGCTCCCGGGGAAATACAGGGTTACGTTCCGGCGAGCCTCAAGTCACAACCAAGAATCCACACGTAACCTCCTGTTATGTGTGCTTCTGTTTAAAGACACCTTACTGAATATATATCGCTGATTCATTAACACTGAACTCTCGGCCAGCAGCAGTGTAACTCAGGCCGGAAGGAAGCGTCTCTAACACACGTATTTTCTCCATAAGGCCCCTCACAGCCTTCTTGCCCTTAGAAGCACTGGACAGCACTTCAGCACTATGCCTGGGGTGGGGGAGGCATTTAAAACAGCGAGATCACCAACAAAAAGCACAAAAATGTGGCACTAAATAGACCTCAAGAAGGACACTTGTCTGCAGTATGAGAGCTGACACAAGGCAGAGCATCGTCTCGATCACCCTCAGCTGAGAGCATGTGCACACTGGGGCTGCTCTGCGCATGCCCGCCAATGCCGGCGCAAGCACCACAGTGCCAGATACATTTAGCGAGGAGGTGAATTCACGCATATAGAATCTACAGATGATGAGCATTGGCTATAGTTACAATTACACTTGTCAGGAAAATGCTTACTCAAACGTAAAGAGCCGAAAATCGGTATTCTACAGCTGGACCTCTTCCCAGAGTAGTTTAACATTGAGCACTGCACAATTTATAAATTGTAACTTAGAAAGGAAATTAGGGACTTCCCTGGAGCGGGTCTGATCCCTGGTCAGGGAACTAAGATCCCGCATGCAGCGTGGTGTGGCAAAAAAAAAAAAAAAAAAAGAAAGAAAGAAAGAAAGGAAATTCAATTTTCTTTCAATAATGGAAAGGAAAGCAATGTGTCTCATCATTCATTTTATTTAATATATTCGTCATCTTCAGCAGAAGCCATCTCTTTTTATTATTCAATTAAATTCAGCCAGGAGTGACTGAGAATCTCCACCAGGAGAACATGGAGATGGGCGAGATGATCTGAGCTGAAGAAACTTACGGTCCTCTTGGGTGTGGGTGGGGGAGGTTGAGGCAATTCCTCATTTTAATACAAAACAGAATATGATCAAGGCCACCATAAAGATCTAACATGTATGAGTGGAAAAATCTAATGCTACGGGGGCCAAATGAAGGAGAAAGGGTATCCTCTCGGGACTGTCTGGAAAACATGATGGAGACAGTAATATCTGAGAAGATCTTGAAGGATTAGTAAAATGGCAGCTGGAGCTGTGGGATGGAGTGGTGAGAACGTCCTACCGGACCAGATACCAGAAGCAGAAGAGCACGGTAGGGAGACTTGTTCCAGAAGCCGAGTCAGAACTCAGCGTGAGTGTCGGCGAGGTGAAAGGCATGCCTTCCATTACTGCTGTAAAGCAAGGCCCAGTGGCCCCGAAGTGGTCACAGACAAGAGAACCGGAGGGCAAATGGCTAAGTGACAAATGGAAACCGGTCCAACGACCTGCATCGTTCATACTGCTTCCAGAAGCTTCTAGGCTTACTCTATTTTCACACTGCAGAGGTCACCTCTTTACCTGTCCATCGTTTACATCCTTAACTAAACCCCATACTGGAGGCAAGCAGGGGCCATGCCTCATTCTTCATTAGCCTCCCCTTCCTCTGTCTCAAACACACACATCCCAGCATCCAAAAGATCACCTGACACCACGCTTCATGTCGCCAGACATCAATAAACATTGACTCATTCAGTAATGGGCTTGACAAACACCCTAAGCCCTGGGCTGTTTCCTTAGAACACAGGCTTTCCTCAGGGGGCAGGCGACTGAACTTTGCTGGGAACTGTCCCTGCATCTTCCCCACGATACCCGTGTGTGTGGAGAATGGGAATCTTTGAAAGGTCCCCAATATTATATTACACATTCTTATTCTCTCACTGAACTAAAACTGAACATAAGTGTTCAGCAGAATCTCTATAAACTTTACAGTTAAATTTGTAAATGTATATATCTGGCCTTAAAATTCTAACTTTTAGGCCACGTTCTGTTTCGGCCCCTTGATTCTATAATCCCTTAGAACTGAGTTAAATACTAATAGTGTTCTTGGATTGTCTTTTGGGGTTTAAAATATTATACTACATGAGATTAAACATTTCTGAAAATTCTTGAAGATAAGCAGGTTTTTATATAAATGTATTTTAATCACATCTTAAATGGTTTCTTCTACCTCCAATAAATTATTTTAATTATATAAATACTTTAAGAAGCCAGTTCTTGCCTTTTTTAACTGCTCAGACAGGAATATATCCAGTGGCACAAATTCAAACGAATTCAAAGTAGATTAAAAACAGTAAATATTTAAATTTGAATATATTTCATGTAAAATAGATATTACAATTCTGTTAACAACCAGTCTATAGCCAGGAACTCATAAATTAATTTTTGCCTATTATTCATTGCTCCTAAATTTGAATTTTCTATTAGAAGTGATTACTAATTTTAAGAACAGAGGTAAATTTTAAAATACACAATTTTGCGGTCAAATTCTTTTACTTACTGTTTCAAAACCTCGGTGCGGGTGATCAGGAAATCCACCTGGTCTACCGCCTTTAAATTCATCAAACAGTAAAAATGGATCCAGATATTTTAACTGAAAAAAAAAAAAAAATCCAGCAGATTAGATGTGCCTTTTAAGCCATGCTACTCGGGGCTACATTCAAGAAGAGATCTAGCAAACCTAATTAAAAATGATTTGGCTAATGAGCAACTTTTTGCAATGCTAGTTGCTTTCAGGAAAGAACTCGTTACACACACACACACACACACACACACACACACACACACACACGGATTCACTAAGTTAAACAGTTGACATTTTATGAGAAGTGGACAAACAATTCATGATTGTCTACGATCTAAACAGTCAAGCACAATTGAGATACAGTCTATATATAAACAGATTCATCACAGGGAAACAGACTAGAACATCAATTACTGTGCTGTGATGATAAATGCTCTGGAGAAAGACAATACATAGGAGCGTAGGGTGGGATCAGGGAAGGCTCTACCAGGGAGGTGTCACTTGAGGTGGGTCTTGAAGTACATGTAGAAGTTAATCAAGAAGTGAGAGAAGGAAGAATATTCTAAATGAAAGAGCAGAGAAGCAGCTTGGCAAACTTGAAAAACTGCGAGGAAACTTCTCTACTGAAGCAAAAGATGCACATGGAATTATGATGAGAGATGGGCTGAGGATACAGGCCAAATCTTAAAGGAGTTTGGGTTTTATCCTGAAGGTGATGGGTTTTCATCAGGTTGACACGATCAGATCTAGAAAGAGCAGCCTAGCATACATGTGGAAGATGGTCTGGAAAAGGAAGAGACGTGAGGCGAAGAATATTCAGAAGGTGATTTCAACCGTCCAGGCAAGGACAAAGGCCAGGACTAAGGCAATGGCAGTAGTGATGGAGAATGGGAAAAAGAGCATTAGATCCCTCCCAAATTTCTAGCTATGGGGCCTGGGAGGACAGTAGGGCCATCCGGAAGCACAAGAAACCTAACAGAAGAAGCAGCCTTGAAGTAGCCATGGTGACTTCATTCTAGGTCACACTGAGTTTGAGATATGTATATAAATATTTATATAAATAGAACTATGAATATTCAGTGTCCAGTATATTGTGCAAAAGCTAGATGGCAACTGAAGATAAATCTTGAGCCCAAATTAGAGGTAGAAACAGATCTGGCTGTCATCAGCATATCTTTATGTTCATCTTGCTTGCTCTTGGCCATTTGTTAGTCTACACTAATTTTAGAAAACTTAAAAACATATACAAACAAAAATGTTGGACTTCTGATTGGACTTGCTTTGAATCTATGCATCAATTTGGGAAGAAATGACATTTATATAATATTGAGTCTTCCTACTCATAAACATGGTTATCTCCATTTATTCAGGTCTTTGAAAATGTCTTTAAATAGGATTTATAATTTTCTCCATACAGATTTTGCATATATTAAACATTTTTTCTAACTAACATACTTTTATAGCATTGTAAATAGTATTTGCATTGAGGTATAATTGACATATAACATTATATTAGTTTCAGATGTGGATGGTAATGATTTGATATTTGTAAATACTGCAAAATGGTCACCACACTAAGTCTAATTACCATCTGTTACTATACAAAGGTACTCTCTTGGCAACTTTCAAATATGCACTACCATAATCCGTTGAGTTTCTATGTACTAACAACAAACTATTAGAAAGAGAAATTTAAAAAACAATGCCATTTACAATTGCATCAAAAAGAATTAAATTCCTAGGAATAAATTATCCAAGGAGGTGAAAGACCTGTACACTAAAAATTACAAGACACTGATGAAAGAAAGTACAGATGACACAAATAAAAGGAAATACATTCTGTGCTCATGTCCTGGAAGAATTAATATTGTTAAAATGCCTATATTACCCAAAGCATTCAACACAATCCCTATTAAAATCCCAATAACATTCTTCATAGAAATAGAACAAACAATCCTAAAGTGTGTACAGAACCACACAAGACCCTGAATAGAACCAAACTGGAGGCAACATGCTCCCTGATTTCAAACTATATTACAAAGCTACAGGAATGTAAATAGCAATTTTTTTTTTTTTTTTTTTGCAGTATGCGGGCCTCTCACCGTCGTGGCCTCTCCCATCGCGGAGCACAGGCTCCAGACGCGCAGGCTCAGCGGCCATGGCTCACGGGCCCAGCCGCTCCGTGGCACGTGGGATCTCCCCAGACCGGGGCATGAACCCACGTCCCCTGCATCAGCAGGCGGACTCTCAACCACTGCTCCACCAGGGAAGCCCAAAATAGCATTTTTAACTAATGTTTTTGAACAGTTTGCGGCTGGGGATTAGAAATGTGAATAGAGGGACTTCCCTGGCGGTCAGTGGTTAAGACTCCATGCTTTCACTGCAGGGGGCACAGGTTCAATCCCTGGTTGGGGAACTAAATACCCTGCAAGCCACGTGGTACAGCCAAAAAAATGTTAAAAAAAAAAAAAAAGAAACATGAATAGGAAGGCGATTTTGAACACTGCTAAGCTCTTATTAATTTTAATAGTTCATCTATAGCTTCTTTTGGGTTTTCTTTGCAGACATTCATATCACCAGTATATTTATCAATAAGCTTTTGGCCAATAGAACGTTCACAAAGTATTTTTAGCCTGCATTACATTAAAGCTGAGGCAGGCTGCCGTTTCTCTGGGTTTTGCTGGGCCAGGCTGGCCTCTACATGTCTTCTCATTCTGGGTCCCAAGATGAAACAGTGGCCACTCTCTAGGACGTGCTGTTCTCATAGCCAAGGGCAGGAGCCAAATGGTGCACAATCCCAGTTACATGTCCCATTGGTCAAAGCACGTGATGTGGTCGAGCCCGAAGGCAGACAGGAGGGCACTTAAACCCACCCTGTGGGACTCATGGGTAACGCACCCAAAAGTGGGTGGGAATGTATAATCTACTACAGGGAGGGAGTGAATATTTGGGAGTAATATTCCAACCAACAGCCATCGGCAAACAACTATTTTCAACCCTCATACTTTCTATTTCTTTTTCTGTCTTCTTGCAAGCTGGCCCCTCTACAAGGATGCTGAGTAGAATAGATGGTAATAGGCAACCTTGCCTAGTCCTTAATGTTACACAGATTGCTTTTTAAAGTTTCACTGGTAAGCAGGTTGTTTAATGTGGGTTTTCTGTACATTCCTGTCATCAGGTTAAGGAATTCCCCTTTTATTTCAAGTTTACTGATTTTTCCTTTAGCATAAATGGATGCTGAATTCTAGTGAATGTGCTTTCTGCACTGATTGAGACATTACATGTTTTTTCTCCTTTAATCTCTTAGTGTTGCTAAGTTATATAAATAGATTTTCTAACATTAAACCAAATTCGCTTTCTTCAGACAATCCAAACTTGGTCATGACATAATACCTTTTTATACATTGCTGTATTTGGTTGGTTAATATTTTGCTTACGAGTCCTGCAAAACTGTTTCTAAATGAGATGCAATTATCCCTTCATTTGCTGTCCCTGCCTGGTCTTGATAGCAAGGTAACGTGACTTCATAACGTGGTTTGAGGACTCCCCGGAGCTTCATCTTCTGGAGAGTTTGTGTATTAGTGGAATCATCTGTACCTTAAATATCTGGTAAAATTTGTCTGTAAAACGTGGACCTGTCGCTTTGTAATAAACTTTCAAAATACTGATTCAATTACCCTACTGGCTAAGAGACTATTCAGATTTCCTATTTTTTCTTTCTTTCTCATTGTTTTTAGACTCTAAGAATTGCTCTAACTTTCTGTCAGCTCAGCTAATTAATTTTTAGGTTATTTATTTGTTTGTTTGCTTCTTTGTTTCAGGGTATCTACTCTGTCCTATTGCTAGAAATGAAGGTGCCAAACCCTCTGTCTCTTGTCTGGACTCTCTTATTTTCACCTTCTGTGGAAAAAATATGCATACACACTTGCACACACATATGTATATACATACACATAACACATATAGTACATACACACACACGCACACAAATTCAACAAGTTACTACAAGTTTTTTAGCCTAATCAAGCCTCAATTTCTTCACTTTAAAATACGGGCTGTAAGCCATATAAAGCTGGGCCACTTTGTAACCCATCTTAGCCCAGTGTTTCATCCAGTCCAATATTTAAAAGTAACTGGAAAACAATTCAAATATCTATTGAATTCTCTGAAAAATGCCAAAAGGGGCTTCGACTTGAAGATTTGTTTCAAATCAGCCCTCCTCCTCGCCAATAAACGTCTCCAATATTTCCATCGTCTCTCACTCTAACCCTTCAAATCCCCTCCAACCATGTGGAGACAGCTCTCCCCTCTTCTCCTTCTCCCCCTCACCTTCTGAATGTATTCTGTTCTCTCCCACCAGTAACTCTCTGCCCTTTCCGGTGAAAATCAGATCTCAGATCCTCTCGGTCTCACCCTGTCTCTCATAATTCCATTTCAGCTCAGTGGAAGCCCAGGAATGGAACTGGGGTTGGGAGAAGGAGAGGCTGAAAATTCTCATACCTTATTATACACTGCTTCTTCTCACAGGATAATACACAGCTTGCAGGCCTGGAAACAATGAATGGAGAACACCTGGTCCAGGGCCTAAAGCAGGGCAGGTTCTACATAGATGGGTGGTATCTGTTGCCTTGTACCAGTTCCATAAATCTCTGAGACACAACTACTTGCCAAACAAAGGGTCTAGAACCTCAAGATGGCTTTTTACTTCTACATTATTGTGGTTCTATGGTACTAAAATGTGGGTAAAGATGAGATCAAGAGGTGTGTTGCTTCTTGGGATCAGTTTCCTATGAGCAAATACGTCCTGCTGTTAACTAAATCATGAAAAGAAGAGGTTCCCCTTTCCAGTATTACCCTCATCACCATCTGCCACTGAGAGACCAGTAGGTACTCATTGTTTGGGAAGTCCTATTTGTGATATCTGGATCGCATATCCAATCCTTCTGGCACCGGCCCATGACATATGGACACACACAGAAAGAAAGGCAGCACAAGAAGCCCGCAGAAGCCAGGGGGCTGGATGTGGTGAAAGAGGGATGAACTGTTTATCTGGCTACAGGATGGGGCACGTGTGTAAGAGACACTCTTCCTCCGACAAGCAAGAGTATCTGCATCAGACTATTGTCCTAAAGTGTTATTTGCAGGCGAGGTATTAGCCCTCATCAAAGTTCCTCACATTCTCTAAACATACAGCATGTATCCAAGAACATCTTAGAGAGACACCTGTTATCTGCAAGACAAGCTCTGGGATATATAAGAACTCTGATTTTTTAAAATGTCCTGACTTGGTCCCCAACTCATGAAACTGATGATCTTTCAAAGTTTTTGAACGATAAGAGAATCTCCTTTCCTTCAAACAGTTCCAAATCCTTTAGCTGCCACCTTCGGTTGGCAGCTTCCCAGCTATTGCTTTTGATCTCTTGAGGCCAGTTGAAACCTGTGGCCTCCACCCCTCCGGCCTGTGGTGCTCCTTTACCAAAGCTCCAGCAGCCTGGCATTTTACTGAAATCAGGAAGCACTGGAAGTAACTGCCACGAATATCAGTTCCTTGGGGACAGGGCCAACGTTATGCTTTTCTATGATGCTCCACTGAATCTAGAATAATTCTGTGTACTAAGAAGGTACTCCACCAACATCCCAAGTGGTACTTGCGCTAGGTCCCTAGCTTCCCTTGTAGGTAGGTGTGGTCATATGACCGAATCTGGCTAATGAGAGGAACGTAGAAGTTGCTGGGTGGGACTTTTAAGGAAATCCCTTATAAAAGGAGATAGACAGCTGGCATATATCGTTCTGCCTTTCCCCTCTTCCTCCTTTCTGCACCCAAGGGCAAATGGTTGCTACTGCCCTGACAGCATCTTGGACCATAACGTGATACGGTAAGAATGCAGTAATAAGGATGAACTAAGATAGAATGAGCGTGGGTCTCTGGTAAGTGTGGAGCTTCCAGGCCCACCCTGGACCACCTGCTTTTGGATTTTCAAAAGAGAAACACAAATCCTTACATACATAAACCACTGGTTTGGGAGGATGCTTTCTGTTACACACAACTGAGTCTAATCTAACTGATATAAGGGCAATAATGCCTGTTTTTTTTTTTTTTTTTTTTTTGCGGTATGCGGGCCTCTCACTGTTGTGGCCTCTCCCGTTGCAGAGCACAGGCTCCGGACGCGCAGGCCTAGCGGCCATGGCTCACGGGCTTAGTTGCTCCGCGGCATGTGGGATCTTCCCGGACCAGGGCACGAACCCGTGTCTCCTGCATCGGCAGGCGGATTCTCAACCACTGCGCCACCAGGGAAGCCCAATGCCTGTTTTTTAAATTATTTTTTCTTCTTTTAAATTGCTGTCTCAGGAGAGGACCCCCCGCCAACCCTCCCAATACCTGACAAAAGGCCAGGCTACATCAAGATAATATGGCAGCAGAAGAAGGCAGAGGCCCCTCAAAGGTAGACTCCAACACCTCAGACTACCCCCTGGGCCTAACTCAGCCTCTAAAGTGGAGCTTGAGGGTAACAATGAGCAAGTAGAAGGAAACTGCCAACACGTAGTCCAGACTGAGGTCGAAATATGGCCTTGAATGGACTTGACCTCTGACTCCATGCTCGTCTACCTTGACTCAAGGTCTAGAGACACTGGTAATGGAGAGCGCCATCTACAGGTCCTGCATCAACTAGGACCAAGGTGGTTTGATATTAAGAAACTCTTATAATTTTAACTGTGATAATGGGATTATAGTTATATTTTTAAAGTAAAAACTGAAATATTTCTGAGTGAAATGAAATGATTCAATTCAAAATACTTCGACGGAAGAAACGGATGGGGACCAAGACTGGAAACAAGATGGCCCATGAGTTGATCGCTGTGATGATGGGTACCTGGAGAGTTATTATACTAGTTTCTACTTTTCTACATTAGAAATTCTTCCTAATAAAAAACACATACGGGCATACCTTGTTTTATTGCACTTAGAGGTATTGCGCTTTGCAGATATTATATTTTTTACAAATTGAAGGTCTGCGGCAGCCCTGCGTCAAGTGTATATCGGTGCCATTTTTCCAACAGCGTTTGCTCACTTTGTGTCTCTGTGTCACATTTTGGTAATTCTCACGATATTTCACACTTTTCCACTGTTATTCTATTCGTTATGGTGATCTGTGACCAGTGATTTTTGACATTACCACTACCACTACAACTCGCTGAAGCCTCAGATAACAGTTCACATTTTTTAGCCATAAAGTATTTTTTTAATTAAGTGTGTACATTGTTTTTCTGGACACAATGCTATTCCACACTTGGTAGACTACAGTGTAGATTAAACATAAGTAATTTCTATATGCACTGAGAAACCAAGATAATCATGCGACCTGCTTTACTGCAATATTTGCTTTATTGCAGTGGCCTGGAACTGAACCCACAGCATCTCTGAGGTGTCACCGCATGACAGTGGTCCAAGGCAACTCACATGAGCAAGGACTGTCTGGTGGAAGGGGAAGTGGGGCAGAGAGGCAAACGCCGGTGACTGGTGGCTTTCCCGCCTGCGGGGAGCGCAGAGGAACCACCCGCCAACATCACGCTGTGCAATCATTTCAATTCCAGCTTGGCTGTCCAGGCCCATCCACAATGGTAATGGAAGATGCCAGCCAGCCCAACTCCATCTTGTTTACCATCCATCACCAAAAGAGCACTGCGAATTCCTCCACCTCCACATTTACAGTCACAGGGAACGTGTCACCTAGGGCCACTAACATCAAACACTGGTGTAAATTCTACACTAAAATAGCTCTGGGCTCCAGGTTTTTTATGAGATTTTATTTTCTCCTGATGCAGCCTTGGTACAAAAAGTTTGAAAAGTAACCACCTTGAAGTGAGAGTGATGCTCTCCTTCTCTGCTGATGGGAGGGTTGGGGTCCATCTTTCTGGCAAGCTGGCAGTGTGTGGAGTGCTAACAAATAGGGTAACAATCGAAATGGTCAAATGCAGGGCCAGCATCATCAGAAAGTCTACAAATAACAAATGCTGGAGAGGGTGTGGAGAAAAGGGAACCCTCTTGCACTGCTGGTGGGAATGTAAGTTGGTGCGGCCACTGTGGAAAACAGTATGGAGGTTTCTCAAAAAACGAAAGACAGAGTTGCCACACGATCCTGCAATCCCACTCCTGCGCACATACCCAGACAAAACTATAATTCGAAAAGATACATGCACCCCTGTGTTCATAGCAGCGCTATCCCCAATAGGACATGGAAACAGCCTGAATGTCCCTCGACAGATGAATGGATAAAGATGTGGTACACATATACAATGGAATATTACTCAGCCATTAAAAAGAATGAAATAATGCCATTTGCAGCAAGATGGATGGACCTAGAGATTATCATACTAAGTGAAGTAAATCAGACAAAGACAAACATCATATGATACCACTTATACGTGGAAATCTAAAATATGACAAATGAACCTGTGAAACAGAAACAGAATCACAGACATAGTTAACAGACTGGTGTTTGCCAAGGGGGAGGAGGTCGGGGTTAGCAGATGTAAGCTTTTATATATACGGAATGGATAAACAACAAGGTCCTACAACATAGCACAGGGAACTATATTCAATATCCTATGATAAACCATAATGGAAAAGAATATATATATACACGTATGTATAACTGAATCACTTTGCTGTACAGTAGTAATTAACACATTGTAAATCAACTATACTTCAATAAAATTTTTTTTTAATTAAAAAATTTTAAAAAGTAGGGCCAGGAGTAAGAGAATAATGGTATGCTCATACACTGGAATATGTCATAACTACTTAAATGGTGTTTATGAAGAATTTATAGTAACATGGGAAGTGCTTTTGCTACCCTCTTAAATGAAAAACTAAGGACACAAAATTGTTTATTCTGTACAACGAAAATATTTAACTATACACAGACAAAAGGAAACACCCTTTGTCTTAACAGTGATTAAACCAGAGTGATGGCATTGGGAATGATTCCTATCCATTATTTTTCTTTAGGGTAGAGGCACACCTGGGGCATGGCAGATCCTTTGCATTAGTAAAATGCAGAGGTCTTTAAAGCATAGGTGTTCAGCCAGGGACTCTTAACTGGGAACCATGGATAGAATTCAGGTGAACTTGGCTGGGGGAAAAAAACAACCACACACACACACACACACACACACACACACACACACACACACACAAACACACACATTTTTACTTTCACTAACCTCTAACTGGAAATTTTTTTCTTCTGAATTTTTTTGTAGTAAAACTAACATAACGTGAAATTTACCATTTTAACCATTTGTAAGTGTACAGCTTAGTGGCATTTACACTGGTGCGCAACAAGTCACCACCACCCAGCTCCAAAGTAAAATGTAACATTGCCTTTAATTATGGATGTATTCAAAGAACCACAGTAATTTACCAGGACCTGTGACTTTTCCACCAGTAGAAATCAAAGCTCTTTTTAACATCTTTATTGGAGTATAATTGCTTTACAATAGTGCGTTAGTTTCTGCTTTACAACAAAGTGAATCAGTTATACATACACATATGTTCCCATATCTCTTCCCTCTTGCGTCACCCTCCCTCCCTAAAGCTCTTTTCATATCACATCACAGCTGTTGCAGGTATAGCGAACTATTATTCAGGCCCCTCACAGCTTTGAAATTAGGTAGTTATGAGAACTGCCACCAGATCTCCTTATCGAATGTCACTAGAGTTGTTATTTAAGTTACTAGATTACAAATTTGTTTTGAACAATTTTGCTAACCATATTTCAATACAAAGGTTTTCCTTTGTATATAATCCCATGCCTAAGCCCCACCCTACACAGCCCCCAGGGCCTTTTCCAGCCCTGTGGGTCCTGAGCATTGGCCCCGCCCACCACCCAAACCTCCACCTTGCTTAGGCCCCCCGCTCTCCACAGCCAAGGCCTTCCCACCACCCTGCCTTTTTATTTTTTTCTTTTCCCTCCTCCTCTTTTTTACTACTGTGGTACTGATGTACCTTCCGGTTGTTGATTCAACTATATTTTTATTTTTACATTCTTTCTAACATATCTGTTAGCTTCCTAGTCTAATTTTATTTTTTACTTTGTCATTGTTCTTTTTCTGCTGCTCCATGCAGCTTGTGGGATCTTGATTCGCAAGCCCGGGGTCGGGCTGAAGCTCCTGCAGTGGGAGCTCCGAGTCCGAACCACTGGACTTACAGAGAACCTCAGACCCCAGGGAATATTCACCGGAGTGAGGCCTCACAGAGTTCCTCATCTCAGCAACAAGACCCAGCTCTACCCAAGAGCCTACAAACTCCAGTGTGGAAAGCATCAGGCCAAACAACCAGTAAAACAGGAACACAATCACACTCATTAAGAAAAAAATAAATGAGACAGCAAAAAAATATGTCACAGATGAAGGAGCAAGGTAAAAACCTGCAAGGTCAAATAAATGAAGAGGAAATTGGCAATCCACCTGAAAAAGAATTCAGAGTAATGATAGTAAAGATGATTCAGAATCCCAGAAATAGAATGGAGGCACGGACTGAGAAAATACAAGAAATGTTTAACAAAGGTCTAGAAGAACTAAAGAACAAACAAACAGAGATGAACAACACAATAACCAAAATGAAAAATACTCTAGAAGGAATCAATAACAAAATAACAGAGGCAGAAGAACAGATAAGTGGGCTGGAAGACAAAATGGTGGAAATAACTGCTGAGGAGCAGAATAAAGAAAAAAGAATGAAAAGAACTGAGGACAGTCTCAGAGACCTCTGGGACAACACTAAACGCACCAACATTCAAATTACAGGGGTCCCAGAAGAAGAAGAGAAAAAGAAAGGGTCTGAGAAAATATTTGAAGAGATTATAGTTGAAAACTTCCCTAACATGGGGAAGGAAACAGTCAATCAAGTCCAGGAAGCACAGAGTCCCATACAGAATAAATTCAAGGAGAAACACGCCAAGACACATATTAATCAAACTATCAAAAATTAAATACAAAGAAAAAATGTTAAAAGCAGCAAGGGAAGAGCAACAAATAACATACAAGGGAATTCCTATAAGGTTAACAGCTGATCTTTCAGCAGAAACTCTGCAAGCCAGAAGGCAGTGGCAGTACATATTTAAAGTGATGAAAGGGAAAAACCTACAACCAAGATTACTCTACCCAGCAAGGATCTTTTAGATTCAATGGAGAAGTCAAAAGCTTTTCAGACAAACAAAAGCTAAGAGAATTCAGCACCAACAAACCAGCTTTACAACAAATGCTAAAGAAACTTCTCTAAGTAGGAAACACAAGAGAAGAAAAAGACCCACGAAAACAAACCAAAAACAATTAAGAAAATGGTAACAGGAACGTACATATCAATAATAACCTTGAATGTAAATGGATTAAATGCCCCAACCAAAAGACACAGACTGACTGAATGGATACAGAAACAAGACCCATATATATGCTGTCTACAAGAGACCCACTTCTGACCTAGGGACACATACAGACTGAAAGTGAAGGGACGGAAAAAGATATTCCATGCAAATGGAAATCCAAAGAAAGCTGGAGTAGCAATACTCATATCAGATAAAATAGACTTTAAAATAAAGACTGTTACAAGAGACAAAGAAGGACACTACATAATGATCAAGGGATCAATCCAAGAAAAAGATATAACAATTATAAATGTTTTTGCACCCAACACAGGAGCACCTCAATACACAAGGCAATGCTAACAATCATGAAAGGAGAAATTGACACTAACAAAATAATAGTAGGGGACTTTAACACCCCACTTAAGCCAATGGACAGATCATCCAAAATGAAAATAAATAAGGAAATACAAGCTTTAAATGACACAAAAGACCAGACAGATCTAATAGAAAATTATACAACATTCCACCAAAAGTGGCAGAATACACTTTCTTCTCAAGTCATTGAGAAGAACATTCTACATTCTACATTCTACATTGAGAAGAACATTCTACAGTATAGATCACATCTTGGGTCACAAAGCAACAAGCCTCAGAAAATTTAAGAAAATTGAAATCATATCAAGCATCTTTTCTGACCACAACACTATGAGATTAGAAATCAGTTACAGGGAAAAAACTGTAAAAAACACAAATACAAGGAGGCTAAATAATACATTACTAAATAACCAAGAGATCACTGAAGAAATCAAAGGGGAAATCAAAAAATACCTAGAGACAAATTACAATGAAAACACGACGATCCAAAACCTATGGGATGCAGCAAAAGCAGTTCTAAGAAGGAAGTTTATAGCAATACAAGCCTACCTCAAGAAACAAGAAAAATCTTAAATAAACAATCTAACGTTACACATAAAGGAACTAGAAAAGAAGAATAAACAAAACCCAAAGTTAGTACAAGGAAAGAAATCATAAAGATCAGAACAGAAATAAATGAAATGGAAACAAAGAAAACAATAGCAAAGATCAATAAACCTAACAGCTGGTTCTTTGAGAAGGTAAACAAAATTGATAAACCATTAGCCAGACTCATCAAGAAAAAGAGGGAGAGGACTCTAATCAATAGAATTAAAAATGAGAAAGGAGAAGTGACAACAGACACCGCAGAAATACAAAGCATCATAAGAGACTACTTACAAGCAACTCTATGTCAATAAAATGGACAACCTGGAAGAAATGGATAAATTCTTAGAAAGGTATAACCTTCCAAGACTGAACCAGGAAGAAACAGAAAATATGAACAGACCAATCACAAGAAAGAAATTGAAACTGTGATTAAAAATCTTCCAACAAACCAAAGTCCAGGACCAGATGGCTTCACAGGTAAATTCTCTCAAACATTTACAGAAAAGCTAACACCCATCCTTCTCAAACTCTTCCAAAAAATTGCAGAGGAAGGAACACTCCCAAACTCATTCTATGAGGCCACCATCACCCTGATACCAAAACCAGACAAAAATACTACAAAAAAAGAAAATTACAGAGCAATAGCACTGATGAATATAGATGCAAAAATCCTCAACAAAATACTAGCTAACAGAATCCAACAGCACATTAAAAGGATCATACACCATGATCAAGTGGGATTTATCCCAGGGATGCAAAGATTCTTCAATATACGCAAATCAGTCAATGTGATACACCATATTAACAAACTGAAGAATAAAAACCATTTCATCATCTCAATAGATGCAGAAAAAGCTTTTGACAAAATTCAACGCCCATTTATGATAAAAAAAAAAACTCTCCAGAAAGTGGGCATAGAGGGAACCTACCTCAACATAATAAAGGCCATATACGACAAAACCACAGCAAACATCATTCTCAATGGTGAAAAACTGAAAGCATTTCCTCTAAGATCAGGAAGAAGACAAGGTGGTCCACTCTGACCACTATTATTCAACATAGTTTTGGAAGCTTTAGCTACAGCAATCAGAGAAGAAAAATAAATAAAAGGGATACAATTTTGAAAAGAAGAAGTAAAACTGTCACTGTTTGCAGATGATATGATACTATACATAGAGAATCCTAAAGATGCCACCGGAAAACTACTAGAACTAATCAATGAATTTGGTAAAGTTGCAGGATACAAAATTAATGCACAGAAATCTCGTGCATTCCTATACACTAATGATGAAAAACCTGAAAGAGAAATTAAGGAAACATTCCCACTTACCACTGCAACAAAAAGAATAAAATACCTAGGAATAAACCTCCCTAGGGAGACAAAAGACATGTATGCAGAAAACTATAAGACACTGATGAACAAAATTAAAGACGATATAAACAGATGGAGAGATAGACCATGTTCCTGGATTGGAAGAATCAACATTGTATGCTGACCATAGTAAAATGACTATACTACCCAAAGCAATCTACAGATTCAATGCAATCCCTATCAAATTACCAATGGCATATTTTACAGAACAAAAACAAAAAATCTTAAAATTTGTATGGAAACACAAAAGACCCCACATAGCCAAAGCAGTCTTGAGGGAAAAAAACAGAGCTGGAGGAATCAGACTCCCTGACTTCAGACTATATGACAAAGCTACAGTAATCAAGACAATATGGTACTGGCACAACAACAGAAATATAGATCAATGGAAAAGGATAGAAAGCCCAGAAACAAACCCACACACCTATGGTCACCTAATCTATGACAAAGGAGGCAAGGATATACAATGGAGAAAAGACAGTCTCTTCAATAAGTGGTGCTGGGAAAACTGGACAGCTACAAGTAAAAGAATGAAATTAGAACACTCCCTAACACCATACACAAAAATAAACTCAAAATGGATTAGATACCTAAATGTAAGAGTGGACACTACAAAACTCTTAGAGGAGAATATAGGAAGAACACTCTTTCACATAAATCACAGCAAGATCCTTTTTGATCCACCTCCTAGAATAACAGAAATAAAAACAAACAAATGGGATGTAATTAAACTTAAAAGTTTTTGCTCAGGAAAGGAAAACATGAACAAGACAAAAAGACAACCCTCAGAATGGGAGAAGATATTTGCAAATGAAACAACAAAGGATTAATCTCCAAAATATACAAACAGCTCATGGAGCTCAATATCAAAAAAACAAACAATCCAGTTAAAAAATGGGTGGAAGACCTAAATAGACATTTCACCAAGGAAGACTTAGAGATGGCCAAGAGGCACATGAAAAGATGCTCATCATCACTAATTATTAGAGAAATGCAAATCAAAACTACAATGAGGTATCACCTCACGCAGGTCAGAAAGGCCATTATCAAAAAAGTTAGAAACAATAAATGCTGGAAAGGGTGTGGAGAAAAGGGAACCCTCCTATATTGTTGGTGGGAATGTAAATTGGTGCAGCCGGTATGGGAAAAAGTATGGAGGTTCCTTAGAAACCTAAAAATAGAACTACCATACGACCCAGCAATCCCACTACTGGGCATATAACTTGAGAAAACCATAATTCCAAAAGAATCATGGGGCTTCCCTGGTGGCGCAGTGGTTGAGAGTCCGCCTGCCGATGCAGGGGATATGGGTTCGTGCCCTGGTCTGGGAAGATCCCACATGCCGCAGAGCAGCTAGGCCCGTGAGCCATGGCCACTGAGCCTGCGCGTCTGGAGCCTGTGTTCTGTGACGGGAGAGGCCACGACAGTGAGAGGCCCATGTACCGCAAAAAAAAAAAAAAAAAAGAGTCATGTACCACAATGTTCACTGCAGCTCTATTTACAATAGCCAGGACATGAAACTAACCTAAATGTCCATCGAAAGATGAATGGATAAAGATGTGGCACATACATACAATGGAATATTACTCAACCATAAAAAGAAACGAAACTGAGTTATTTGTAGTGAGGTGGATGGACCTAGAGTATGTCATACAGAGTGAAGTAAGTCAGAAAGAGAAAAACAAATACCGTATGCTAACACATATATATGGAATCTAAAAAAAAAAAATGGTTCTGAAAAACCTAGGGGCAGGACAGGAATAAAGAGGTAGACATAGAGAATGGACTTGATGACATGGGGTGGGAAGGCGAAGCTGGGGTGAAGTGAGAGTAGCATCGACGTATATACACTACTGAATATAAAATAGTTGGCTGGTGGAAAGCAGCCGCACAGCACAGGGAGATCACCTCAGTGCTTTGCAATGACCTAGAGGGGTGGGATAGGGAGGGTGGGAGGGAGGCTCAAGAGGGAGGGGATGTGGGGACATGTGTACGCATATGGCTGATTCGCTTTGTTGTGCAACAGAAACTAATATGGTATTGTGAAGCAATTATACTCCAATAAAGTTCTATTAAAAATAAATAAATAAAAGTAAAAAACATATTTCTGAGAAGGAATGGATAAAACATTATTCTGAGAATGAAATGATAGTTTTCAGCAGATCTCCAAAGGGGTTCACAAGACCAGAAAAATTGAGAACTCCTCAGCAGATGTGTTTCTGATGGAGTAATTCAAGTATAAGCTACCCTCAACATACAATAATGGGTTTATTGACGGGTATTAGAATTCCCCTGCTGGCATGTGGCCTAGTATAAAATGACACCACACCCATCTGCATCTTCCCAACATGCACTGTGCATTTAGCCCTCAGAATAATCCTGTTTGCGTGTGTCCCTTCGAAAAACAATGTTTGACAGACCTCAAGAGACATTCTCAGATGAATAGGAAGTTAATGGTGGTTAAGAGTATGAGAATATCAGAGCAGAATTTAAGAAGAGGAACAAACCAGCCTCAGTTTTCAAAAAGAATCCATTTCCCTAATATACTTCTTCCTTGAAATGAAACTGAGTTATTTATAATGAGGTGGATGGACCTGGAGTCTGTCATACAGAGTGAAGTAAGTCAGAAGGAGAAAAACAAATACCGTATGCTAACGCATATATATGGACTCTAAGGGAAAAAAATGTCATGAAGAGATTAGTGGTAGGACGGGAATAAAACACAGACTTACTCGAGCATGGACTTGAGGATATGGGGAGGGGGAAGGGTGGGCTGTGACGAAGTGAGAGAGTGGCAGGGACATATATACACTACCAAATGTAAATTAGATAGCTAGTGGGAAGCTGCCGCATGGCACAGGGAGATCACCTCTGTGCTTTGTGACCACCTAGAGGGGTGGGATAGGGAGGGTGGGAGAGAGGGTGATGCAAGAGGGAAGAGATATGGGAACATATGTATATGTATAACTGATTCAGTTTGTTGTAAAGGAAAAACTAACACACTATTGTAAAACAATTATACTCCAATAAAGATGTTAAAAAAAAAAAAATTTAGAACAGACATCTGTTTTAATCTATTATACAATTATCCATTCTCACATGCTATGAATACCCATTAAACAATTGGTTGATTAGAATGTCAGGTCTGTTGCTTGAGTAAAAAAAAAAAAAAAAAATACTTCTTCCTTTATTCAAAAATATTTTTTGAAAGATGAGTTCAGCATCACTAATTAGGGAAATGCAAATCAAAACCACACCTCACATGTAGTAGGAAGGCTATTATCAAAAAGACAAGAAATGACAGTGTTGGTGAGTGTGTGGAGAAAACAGAACCCTCGTGCACTGTTGGTGGGAATGTAAATTGGTGCAGCCACTATAGAAAACAGTATGGAAGTCCCCCCCAAAAATTAAAAGTATAACTACCATACGATCCAGCAATTCCACTTCTGGGTATTTATCCAAAGAAAACGAAAACACTAACTTGAAAAGCTGAATGCACCCCCATGTTCACTGCAGCATCATCTACAATAATCAAGACACAGAAACAAGCTAGGTGTCCACCGACAGATGAATGGATAAAGAAAACGTGGTGTAAATATACAACGGAATATTATTCAACTACAAAAAAGAATGAAATCTTGCTGTTTGCAACAACATGGATGGACCTTGAGGGCATTCTGCTGAGTGAAGTAAGTCAGAGAGGGAAACACAAATACTGTATGATCTTACCTATATGTGGAAACTAAAAACAAACAAGCTCATAGACACGGAGAACAGATTGGTGGTTGCCAGACGTGGGGGTGGGGTGAGCAAAATGGACGAAGGGGGTCAAAAGGTACAAACTTTAAGTTACAAAATAAATGAGGCGTGAGGATGGAATGTATAGCATGCTGACTATAGTTGATACTGTACTGCATAATTGAAAGTTGCTGACAGAGTAGATCTTAAAGGTTCTCATCACAAAAAAAATAATTATGTATGATGACAGAAGTTAACTAGACTTGTGATCATTTTGCAATATATACAAATACTGAATCACTGTGTTGTACACCTGAAACTAATGTTATATATCGATTATACCTCAATAAAAAGAAATCTGTTTTTGCAATCTGGTGCTGGGCACTGTATTCCTTGGACTATAACCACCATTTGATGACCTTTCTATGCATATAAGATTTTCTTTTCCGCCAAGTCCCATGTCTCCCATAACTTTCAAATAAAACTGCTCTCTAATGTGAAAAGATGTCTGCCTCACCTACAATCACCTTCTCTGAGGGAAGCCCCCACTTACCTCCCACCAAGAGGTCCACAAAGTTGGGTCTCAGGGATCCAAGAATTCAGATCCCTGGCAATGACTGACTGGTCCAGGGTAGAGACCTGACCCAAGCCGAACCAGTCGGATTCTCTCTCCTGGGAATTTGGGATGGGGCCCCAGTGTCTCTCCTTGGTGCTTTGACCTGTGGGCATGTAAACCCGGGGGTATCAGGTGGCTGTGTCTGGTGATGTGCACACAGAGGCTGACAGATAAACCCAGGATGGGACGTGGGTGTGCAGAGAGGGGCACAGATGTTTCAGCTCAGGACCACTGGATCTATATTACAGAAACCCCCTTGGGACTGGGGCTGCTCCGGGGAGGACCCCAATTGCTAAGTTTAGAGTTGGTTCCTAAGGCACCCCACAGAGCAGCTCGTGACTGTTTCGTGCCCTCTCTTCCCAAGTTTATCCTCAGGGTCCCACCAGTCCCTTCTGCAAAAAAGCAGGAAACAGCCACCCAACCAGCCAGTGTACCTCAGGTCTGCCGATGCTTCTGCGGACCCGCGCTCCAACCCCTTCCGACTGCTCGCGGCTGCGCAGTGAGAGGGTAACCTTTTTGGACCACGCCATGTCCAAGGCTATAAAGAGAGTGTTCTGAGGCTGAGCTGTAGACGACGGAGGGCAAGAGGAGAAACAACAAAAGAGAAATCATCGAGGGACCACCCAAGGACTATAAAATATAGGATACGAAATTCACACCTGCCCCAAGTATTAACAGCTACAATTTTTATTTTTATTTTTTTGTGTGGTACGCGGGCCTCTCACTGTTGTGGCCTCTCCCGTTGCGGAGCACAGGCTCCGGACGCGCAGGCTCAGTGGCCATGGCTCACGGGCCCAGCCGCTCCGCGGCATGTGGGATCCTCCCGGACCGGGGCACGAACCCGCGTCCCCTGCATCGGCAGGCGGGCTCTCAACCACTGCGCCACCAGGGAAGCCCTACAGCTACAATTTTTAAATTGCTTACTCTGCACAAGACCTGGACTAGGTGCTTTAAAACAACCATAATGATGGTGAACGCATGGGAGTACTAACTAGGTTCCCAGCACCCTACTAATGATTTACAATGTTTATTCGGTGTAGTCCTACGACCACCTTTGACGAGAGTTAGTAATAACAGCTCCGTTGGGCATTTACTAAGGACCTCTAAAGCGCACTTTATCTGCTTTACATGATTGAAATCCCTCGACCTCGCCCCTACCCCGCGCTGCCCCACGACGGAGGTGCTACCATGAGCTGAGAGAGATCTGTGGTGCGACACAGGGAACACGGAGAAAAACCAAGAGGTCTGGGACTCTCACCTGAACATGCCGAAGACCTTGACATTGAAAGGGATCTTTGAGGGTCATCAAATTCAAAGACCCATCTATCCCTGAACCTCAGGGTCAACTTAAGTAGCAAGAAATCTTGGAGCTTTCACGTGAAGTAGAGCCCAGGAAACTCATGGAGGAGGTGCCCTTGACAGTGCTATCCGTATTTTGGCACCCAACCACAGCCCCAATCCAAAAGTGTTTCCTCTTTGGGGGTCGAAAGCCTACTCATCGGCATATCACAAAACAAGCATAATCAATCCCCTTTCCACTTCAAATGCTTGCATACAATACCCGCAATTCCTAACGCTCTTCTTCAAACGACGTATAATCCTTTCCTTCAAAGATTCCCACTCAAACCAAGACAGATGCTTCAGCAAGAAGCATACTCGGGAGCCACACAGCCTGGGTCTGCATCCCAAGTTCACCAACGCACCAGCTGTGTGACCTGAGGCCAACTGCTAAGCCTCTCTGTTCCTCAGTTTTTCCACCTGCGAAATAGGAGTAATAAGACTGCCTACCGCAAAGGAGTGTAGTCAGCGCTCTAAGACCCTGAGCTGCTGCTTCTCAGAGCACTGCGCGCGGCAAAGCCCTCCAGGCAGTCAAGCAAGGCTCACCCTAAATGTGCCCTCCCCGAGGCAGGCAATCAATAAATATTTACTGGGTGCTGGGCTGTGGGGCACCTGAAATGAGCTCAATCCTCCACTCCGTACAGAACTGTCATCACCTACCTACAAGCATCTTGAAAGTATTGATAGTTTACGCCCCCCCCCCAATTTGGACTATTTCTGGGTCTTTCCAGACTCCTACAATTAAATTCTATGCACGTGAACCACTGATGAGGTACTTACCAGATAGCAGAGGTGTGCAGAAAGAAAAGTCTGCCACTTGCACCCAATTACAGAGGACTATTTAAGCATCTCTGGCCAGCTCCCTAGGATATTCCCCTGGGAGTCTGAGGCGGGCCGGAGAGGGCGGGGTCCTGCTAACTGATCGCCTGCACCCGCCCGGCCCCGCGGGCGCCCTGTAGTCCCGCCCGCTGAGGGCGGCTGCTGCAGCCCTTGCGGCGGGGGAGGCGTGGGGAAGGTGGGCTCGGAGGGCGCCGCGCAGCTGCCTCACCGTGACTCAGCACTTCGCTGCCGGCGGCCGCAGGGAGGCGGGAGGCGGGAGGCGGGAGGCGGGAGGCGGGAGGCGGGAGGCGGGAGGCGGGAGCGTGTGGGTCTCTGGGGCCCTGGGCGGGGGCGATACTCCTTGATTGACAGTCCGCCGCCGCGCGGATCCTCTCGCTCCGCCCCCCGCCTGACCTCGACGCCCCTCCCGCCCCCTAGAGCTGCGCGCTGGGCCCTGGGAGCGGGGATTGGACCTGGCAGGTGTTCTGTTCAGGGCGCCGGTCCCAAGTGAACCTTATAGGACAGCTGTCTCTACCTGGAGTCCGCTGGTCACGCAATCCGAGGAGCTCGGCGGCACGGGTTTCAATCCTGCCTCCACCACTTCTAGCTGTGTGACCTTGGGCAGGTGGCTCAGCCTCTCTGTGCCTCCGGTTCCTCCATTGTAAAATGGACATGGTGGTAATACAACCTGATGGGGTTGTGATGAGAATGAAATGAGCTGGGCAGGTGCTAAGCATAACACAACTGTTGGCTACATAAATAAGTTGCTTGCTGCTCTCTCCTTGCAAGGGGGTGAGGGAATTGGAGAGTTCCCAGGGGAGTGCGGAGTTGCAGAAGGCTCCGCGGGTTTCTGTTCTGTAAACACCAGAAAGCTCACTGCCTGGTTTTGAAGAAGAAAGTGCTGGATAGTAAATGTTTTAGATTTTGCACGTGTTCTCTGTGGCTACCAAGCCAGTTGGCTTTTGTAGCAACAAAACAGCCAGAGAGGGCTTCCCTGGTGACTCAGTGATTGAGAGTCCGCCTGCCGATGCAGGGGACACGGGTTCGTGCCCGGGTCCGGGAAGATCCCACATGCCGCGGAGCGGCTGGGCCCGTGAGCCACGGCCGCTGAGCCTGCGCGTCCGGAGCCCGTGCTCCGCAACGGGAGCGGCCACAACGGTGAGAGGCCCGCATACCACAAAAAAAAAAAAAAAAAAAAGAAAGAAAAAAAATCGTTCTTGCAGATTGATCAGGTTTCGGTAATTTGCCTCCCAGGACATGGTAACTGCTGTTCATTAAATGACAAATATCTTTAGAATATTCCATATTAGGGACTCAGACTCTCTGGACCCAGGAAATGTCTCCAAGTAAGGGACTGATTATTTTGTAAACATTCATTTATGAAGGGCATTAATGTGCTTGTGGTCGAGGACATCCAAAAATATCCGGAAAAGATGTGTATACGTGACTCCTGTTTCCACCCTCGTGAGAGCAATCTGCATGGATGTGGTCTGGTCCATCGGCCAGGGTTCTGACCCAGAGGCTACATGTGATCAACCATTGCATGAAACACATAATTGTCTTTCCCATGGGTTTGGGGCAGCGTGCCAGAAAAGAATAGCTTATGACCCTCTCTTTTGAGCCACAGAACTTTCCTCGAATTCATCACATGCAAAACATTCTCAGCCCTGAAAGGCCGATTCATCTCTGAACCAGGGAAATGGAGAAATGTAAGTGAATGATACTTACCTCAGTTATCCTGATAACCTGTCTCAGTTTTCAGCTTGTGTAAGACTGTGACTTCTGGCCAAATGAAGGCTGCTTTCAAGATCACAGGGTTGGAGTTAAATTAAAAGGCTAAAAAACAAATATCGTATATTAACGCATATATGTGGAATCTAGAAAAATGTCACAGATGAACCTATTTGCAGGGTAGGAATAGAAAGGCAGACATAGAGAACGGACGTATGGACACAGGGTGGGAAGGGGAGGGTGGGACGAACTGGGAGATTAGGTTTGTCATAAATACACTACCATGTGTAAAATAGCTAGCTAGCGGGAACCTGCTATACAGCACAGGGAGATCAGCTCGGTGCTCTGTGATGGCCTAGATGGGCGAGATGGGGGGTGGGGATGGGAGGGAGGTCCAAGAGGGAGGGAACGTGTGTATGCATATGGCTGATTCACTTCGCTGTGTGGCAGAAACTAACAAAACATTGTAAAGCAATTATACTCCAATAAAAAGAAAATAACTAAAAATAAAAGGCTACTTTGAATTACCCTCCAGTTGATGATATGTACTCTGAAGTGTTCATGTATGAAGTCCACTGATGTCTGTGACTTACTTTGTTTTTTTTTTTTTTTTTTTTTTGCGGTATGCGGGCCTCTCACTGTTGTGGCCTCTCCCATTGCGGAGCACAGGCTCCGGACGCGCAGGCTCAGCGGCCATGGCTCACGGGCCCAGCCGCTCCGCGGCACGTGGGATCTTCCCGGACCAGGGCACGAACCCGTGGCTCCTGCATCGGCAGGCGGATTCTCAACCACTGCGCCACCAGGGAAGCCCCTGTGACTTACTTTGAATGCAGCAAAAAATAACAGTAATAGTAGTAATGCCAGTAAGGTGGACTGATGGATGGATAGAGGGTGGATAAACAGATGACAAAGCAGATATAATAAAATGTAATTGTAGAATCTAGTGGTGTATGGGTGTTCACCATACTTTTAAAAAACTTATCTGTAATTTGAAATTATTCATAATAAAGTTTTGGGAAAAAATAATTTGAATCGAAGTGGGAATCGTAGCTGGAAGGGCTCCATAAAGATCTCCCCTTTGCCTACTTCCTTTGTTTCCAACTGGCACCTTGTACACAATGCAGTTCAGTGAAGATCTACTGAATTGAGCTGTTGAGCTAAATTCCAAGCTACTGGGTCACTTCCACAGCTGGCAGGATTTTTCTAGAGCATGAGTTGGCAAATTTTTTCTATGTAGGCCAGATAGTAAATATTGGAGACTTTGCGGGCATATGGCCTCTGTCGCAATGACTCAACTCTGCCGCTGGAGAAGGAGGGAAGCCTCACCCAATATGTGAACGGATGACCGTGGCTGCGCTCCAATAAATCTTATTTCCCAAAACAGGAGGTAGAAATAGTTTGCCAACCCCATCTAGACCTCAAATCCTTACCTTCCACTAGAAAATAGGAGTGAAATTGATAAAATGCCAACAGTCTGTGTAAAGATTTCACGGATGTCAGGAAAGGGCACAACAAAACCACACAACAGGCAATTCCCTGGGGGTCCCTCACGGCCAAGGGCCCAGGTTTGATCCCTGGTCAGGGAACTAAGATCCCATAAGCCGTGCAGCATGGCCAAAAAAAGAAAAAGAAAAACAAACAAAAAACAAACCTTTCTGTGTCCACCCTCACCCTCCACTCACAATCTCCTTTCCTGAAGAAAAACCTCAGGTTCCCCCATTGAAGCTGAGGTTTAATACACAAGCATCCTTAGGAGAGATGACACATTCATCTTTGATTCCAGTAGGTGTAAACTATTCACAGCAGATCCCAACCTCCAAGTAGATTATTTCAGCACCAGGAGACATAAGAGCAGGAGGTGACGGAGTGACGCCCCCAGTGAAGAGATCCCCATGAAAAAAGCTCAGGCTGCAGAGAGAAGCTATCAGAGCCCTTGTGGGCTTACCTCTCAGGGAGGAGAGATAGATATTAAAGGTAATAAATAACTAAATTATGTAGTCAGTTTTAAGGTGTTAGGTGCTATGAAAAAACGAAAAAGTAGAGCAGAGTAAGGGAGATTGGGAGTGCTGGGTGGAGCAAGGTGTGGTAGTAACAAGACAGTCTAGGTAGGGTTCATTAGGAAGATGCCATTTGAAGCAGAGCCTGGAGATGAGGAAACGAACCAGTCAGATGTCTGTGATGGTTTGCCAAGTAAAGGAAACAGCCTGGGCAAAGGCCCTGGGGCAGGTGGTGCTCAGAATATTGTAGGAGTGGCACTGTGAGGTAGAAGAATCATAAGATGATGTTAGAGACAGTGCTAGGGGACCACAAGAGGGGGAACCGTTGGATAGTTCAGATGGGAGGAGTGGCCGGCTTTGAACATGTGAAAGCATCATTCTGGCTAGTCAGTGGAGAACAGACAGCAGGCGGCAAGTGTGGAAGCAGGAAGAGCAGGCAGGAGGCGAGCACAATATTCCACATGACGGATGGTGGCAACTTAGACCAGTAGGTAGCAGTAGAGGTGGTAAAAAGCGGCCAAATGTGGGATATATTTTGACAATATGGCTAACCATATTTCGTGATGGATCAGATGTTGGGTGTGAAAGAAGGGTAAAAGTCAAGGGTGATTCCACATTCTGTGGCCTGAGCAACTGAAGGCTACATTTGCTCTTAGCTGAGAAGGAAAGCCCGTAGGAGGAGCTGGTTTGTGGGGTTAGTCGGGAGGTCACATTTAGACATGTTACGTTTGACATGGTTATTAGATAGTCCAAGTGCAGGTAGACAAGGTGACAGTCGAATACAAGTCTGGAATTCAGGGGAGAGGACCTGGCTGAAATTTGGAACCATAAGTATATAGATGGTGTTTAAAGCCATGAGTCAAATGAATTTTTTAAAGTAAGAGAAAAATAGACGTCACTCGAAGCCAGAAGAAACACAGACACATTCTCTCTCCCTCCCTCTCC
This sequence comes from Kogia breviceps, assembly GCF_026419965.1. Classification (NCBI taxonomy): domain Eukaryota; kingdom Metazoa; phylum Chordata; class Mammalia; order Artiodactyla; family Physeteridae; genus Kogia; species Kogia breviceps. Next base: position 122,570,926 of record NC_081330.1, on the reverse strand, counting down.
CTCTCTCTCCCTCCCTCTCCCTCCCTCTCTCCCTCTCTCCCCCCCCCCCCTCACACACACACACACACACAATGGATCCTATCAGGTTCTTTCTAGTTCTAAAAATGTAAGCACTACTGCTCCCAACTGAACAAGCTTGTTTACATAGTGAAGCCAAATCACCCCATGCTGCAGCCCTACACAAATGTGTTGCGTGCTAAAAGCTCACGAAGAGAAGCTCAGAGAAAATTCCTATGGGTCTCCCTGGGGGGGTAGAGGTGAAAACGCAGAGCATACTTCGAGCAAATAGCCACAACAAGTTAGAATTGGACTGAAGACAAGGAAAATACAGAGCCCAAGAAAAGTTCCGGAGAGGTGGCAGAGGAAGTGAACGAATAGAATAAATACATAAATCTGGGACATTTTGACTCAGAGGAAACCACTCCTCCCGGCTGCCCTTGAGCGTTTCAAGCCCCAGGAAGGGATGAGAATCCCAAGAGATCGTGCCTAGGTGTTTTCAGCACTCTGCCACGTCCTCCTCTCCTCCCCTAAACTGACTTTTTATTCTAGAATTGATCTTCAGCCATGCTACCATGTTTAGACAGCAGAGTAAATACAAATCGCCATGTGGGAAAGGTAGTGAACTAGCAGGGTGTAGAATTCATTGATCTGGCCAAGGTGCTTTGCCACTGTCACTGCTTACTTGATGCCTAGAGGATGGAGACCTATGTGGAATCCATCAGTGACTTATCTGCTATCAGGGTGTAATTTCTCCTCTTTTGAATTGTTCTGAAGGACTCTTGTCATTCCCCAAATTCCAGTTTCAAATAGAAATATTTATTTTTCAGACTCTACTGTAATTAAATCTTTACTTGTGGTCCTTCCTCCACTGGACATAATAAGCCTTCCTGAAGATGTGGGCTGTCGCTGTTCTGTTTACTGCTGTGTCTCTAGGCCTCCTAACAGAACGCTTGGTAGATGGTAGGTTCTCAGTAAGACTGGATGAATGAATAGAAATGATGCTCATCCTGTGTCCGCTCAGAAGAAAGCCAGTGGCTTCACCATCCTCTGCCCACCCAAGATTTCATCACAACACAGACGTTTACAAATAAGTTAAAGTAGCCAACAATTTATAAGCTAATATAGTGTGTCAGTGCATGCCAAAAGGATGATTAATTTTCTCAGCCATCCATAGCTGAGCCTAAAATAAGTCATAAGACTTGTTACAGATTACATACAGTCAGTGTGCACTGGAGAAGATGGTAGAATGAATAAAGCCATGATATTGTGACTCACAGACATAGAAAACAAACTTATGGTTACCCTAGGGGAAAGCGGGGGAGGGACACATTAGGAGTTTGGGATGAACAGATACACACTACTATGTATAAAACAGATAAACAACAAGGAGCTACTGTAGAGCACAGGGAACTATATTCAATATCCGGTAATAAACCATAATGGAAAAGAATTGGAAAAGGAATATATATATATATGTATGTATAGCTGAATCACTTTGTTGTACACCTGAAACTAACACATGGCAAATCAAGTATACTTCAATAAAAATTTTTTTTAATAAGAAATAAAATTTAAAAGTTGTGATGTCATAAATCATTAGAGTGATCATCATAAATCAGTCAAGTGATAATCACATTCTTTCACTGCACTCTTGGTGCATGCATGGTACGTGAGCCAAACCCGTCTCTCTTCCATTTCTGGATTTCTTAATTTAAGCTGTGTCCTTCTCTCTCATATCCTCTCTGACCTCCCTGGGTCCAGTGTTGAGTTGAGGTTTTCATTGCTTATTCTCTGCACTCTTTGGCGTTACCTCATGGCTTCCTGACTCGTGTGAGAGAGGTCAGCGTCACGAGCGGGTTTTTGCCGAGATGTTTTCTCGTCCTTTGCAGCGCAGAACTCTCCAAACAAAGACAGGTTATCACATGTACCAGAGAGCTGCCTGAGAAAAGCAGGAGCTGTAGTTATCAAAGTTGGAACCTTTATGAAATATGCTTTTGTCTCCGTTTTTGTTGCGCTCAATCAGGTCAACAAGTATTGGCTAAGTGTTGAGCGCGGTTTCCTGTGGGATTGTGTAAGACCTTGCAGGACAATAAACGTTTGGGGGGCACTGAGTAATGTAGCCACTTCTGACCCAGCAGCCGGGAAAATGTGAGGCAATTTGCGGCTGCTGGAAGGAGGAGAGCTGCGGCTGTGTCCCTACAAGAGCAGAGCGACCTCACCGCCGTGGACCCGGGCAGAAGCGCCAGGCAAAATGGTGCGTGAAAGGGCAGGTGGCTCTACAGTGTCACGTCCTACAGGAAAATAGGTTCGGACCTGGGTGTTGTAGAGCCTGAAGTTCACAAACTTGGGGGGACGGGGGTACTTTAAGAAAAATAGTGCAAAATTATGAAGGTGAAATTGCTGGGGCTCCTCTCGGGGCTTTGGATGGGACCATGTCATTCGGGGGCCTGCTGTAGAAGAGTCACTGGAAATTCCCTCCTAGCTCAAGATCTCGTTCAGGGAACCTGTCAGGTTGCGCGTACAACACCATCGGCTTGATCTAGCTTTGTGTCTCTTCCTCTGCTGATTTTCTCCATACTATTCTTAAGCCATTGCCCTTTGAGGACTTTTCTTTATTTCCCCTTTATTTATTTTTAATTGAAGTGTAGTTGATTTAGAGTGTTGTGTTAGTTTTAGCTGTACAGTAAAGTGATTCAGTCATACATATATATACACATATACATAAAAATCTATCCTTTTTCAGATTCTTTTCCATTATAGGTCGTTCTGTGACTTTTCATATTGGCTTCGTAATTGCTCCCCAAAAGACAAAGAAATGTTAGTCATGGCTTCTTTTATTTATCTGTGCTTTATGATGGAGTTTTTTTTCTTTTTTTGATACAAATATTTATTCTTAGCTTCCTGAAGTCTCCCTAAGTCAGGGGCCTGCGGGTATTCTAGACGGAGGTCGAAAGATGGGAGGGAGGTGAACTACACAGTTGCGGCCACATACACAGAATTTTGAAAGTTCTCACGGACCGTGATGGTTTCATTGGTTTTAAAAAGTAGTACAACTGTAATGTGGTCTAGGTCATTGCTTTTCAAACTCTCATGTGCACATAAGTCACCTGGGTATCTCGCTAAAATGCAGGCTCTGACGCACTAGGGCTGGGGTGGGATCTGCAAACAAGCTCCCAGAGTGTGCTGATACTGCCTGTCCGTGGGCCACACTTGGAGTAACATCCACGTACTTATTTGTTAGAAATCGGTGGCACAAATCCACAGTCAAACTGATTTTTAAGGTAACCAGTCCCAGGATTGAAAGGTCGTAACAGAGCCACGGAGCAGGTGCTTGCTGGCTAGAGAAGGCGCGAGGAGTCTTCCCCTCCCAATATCTCCTACCCCCAGGGGGCTGGGGGAGGCGGGTGAGGACTAAAATCTTAAGGGGAGGTCATCTCGTGGTCTCCAGTTTTTAAACTTTGCCACGGTCTCTTAAAAAACTTTGCCTACAGAGTGATGAGGGGAAGGGGTGCAGGTTTCTGGAACATCTTCTAGGGTGCTAGGCATTTTCTCTCGACTCCTCACAACGCTTTCAGGTGGCTGTTGTTTTACTCCCTTTACAGATGGGGTAGCTGAGGTTCAGCAGGGTGAAGTAACACGCCGCGTTGCGTAGAGACGGGCAGGGATTTGAACCCACCAAAGCTGGGTGCTTTTGTCCACACCAACCTGTATCCTTCGCAGTGTTACGTGTTAAACTAATTCAGCAGGAGGTATGAGGACGTGAACTGATCACTCTTTGCTTTTCTTCTACGGAAGGTGCCCAGAGGGGTGCGCTGGGCAAAAGGAAAGAGGCTGCTGAAAAGAAGGAAAGGGCTTAGCAAAGCTCTATGAGGCACTGAAGATGCATTTCACACCAGAAGCACATTTTAGCTCTAACAGGAAAGGCACTGGCATTCTCTGTGCAAAAATGGCTTCCTAAAGTGTGTGCTTTCCATAAATTCACTTTGGAGCAACCAAAGTATGGTGTTTCGAAATGTTGGATTCAAAAGTCAATGGTAAAGGATTTCTGCCCGTATCATGCCGAGATCAACTGTAACTTTCTCTCGCCTGCACAATGTCCTATGAAACGGGGATCTGTCAGGTTCTGGGGAGCTGGTATTTGTCTTTGGCCGGCATCTTAAGAGTTATATTTTTGAACCACTTTACCTGATTCTGAGTTAAGCTTTCTGTTCCTGTTTAACTTACCATCATATTTTGCTCAGTTATTTAGCAGGAAGATAAGCAGGCCTGGCCTTGGGCAAATATCTGAAGGTCAAGTTTGCCACAGGTCCACCATGTTGGCTTTCGGAGCCCCCATCCCAGTCCGCACTTGGAGTGTCTTCCCTTTCCTTCCCCCCCCCCCCGCTCCGCTGCCCTCCCACCACATGTATTATTTTAATATCTTGACACCTATCAAAATCTTAGGTAAATGATATGTAAAGCAAGGGAGGATAACCAAATCACATAAAGGGGTAAGGAATTGCTACCCTCATCTCTCAATTCTAAAAAATAAAGCTTTAAAGGCACCATCCTGAGCCAGTCAGGGAATGTACACTTTAATTGAGGGAGCTATCCAGTGGCCCCAATTAACTGTACATACCTTTCTCCCTTCCTTTCTTGACTCCTGCTCCCCTTCTGCACCACTTAGAATTTATTCCAACTTCTGCAGTTGTATGTTCTTACCTATTTTCAAAACGTGGGCTAGAGTTTTGCTATTTAACACTGCTTTAGAGGTTCCTGCTGAAAGATTTTTTTTTTTTTTTTTTTTTTTTTTTTTTTGCGGTATGCGGGCCTCTCACTGTTGTGGCCTCTCCCGTTGCGGAGCACAGGCTCCGGACGCGCAGGCTCAGCGGCCACGGCTCACGGGCCCAGCCGCTCCGCGGCACGTGGGATCCTCCCGGACCGGGGCACGAACCCGTGTCCCCTGCATCGGCAGGCGGACTCCCAACCACCGCGCCACCAGGGAAGCCCTGAAAGATTATTTATAGGTCACATCTTTCTGATATTTCCAATAAAAGCTCCCTTGCATGTATCTGGTAAGGCTCAAATTTATGCCTAGTTCTACCAGACCACAGGCTTTAGCAAGGCTATCATACATTTAGCCAAACACATAGATCTCTTTTAGTGTATTTATTGCCATGATGATGTGGGCAAGTGTCCCAGGCAGGACACCAGTAATCTGGCTCCCTGGGCGGTGTCTCTCTAGTCACAGTGTCGCGTTCTGGCTAAGTCACCTAGGCTGCCAGGGATCACTGTTGCATCTATAAAATGGCTTCTAGGGTTCCTACCACCTTTGATACCCTGTGGCTGCCTTCCTACATTTAGGTTAGAGCCTTCTCTGATTAGGAGCGTTACGCAGCTGGCATATCCTTCTCTAGCATCTGCGTTGTGGTCAAGAATATGGGCTGGGCACAGACACAGAAAACAAACTTATGGTTACCAAAGGGGAAAGGGCAGGGAGGGATACACTAGGAGTTTGGGATTAACAGATACACACTACTATCTATAAAACAGATAAAAAACAAGGACCTACTGTATAGCACAGGGAACTCTACTCAATACTCTGTAATAACCTATATGGGAAAAGAAACTGGAAAAGAATATATATATATATATATATATATCTGAATCACTGTGCTCTACACCTGAAACTAACACAATACTGTAAATCAACTCTACTTCAACAAAAAAGAATGGATAAGCAACAAGGATATATTGTACAGCACAGGGAAATAAAGCCATTGCTTTGTAATAACTTTAAAGGGAATATAATCTAAAAAAATATTGAATCAGTATGCTGTACACCTGAAACTAATATAATATTGTAAATCAAGTATACTTCAATTAAAATTTTTTTTAAAATTTCTCCGACATAAAATAAAATGAATATGGGCTATGGAGTTAGATTGCCCGGATTCAGACCCCGGCTCCAGTGCACCTGCAGCGCAGCCTGGGCGGTTTACCTATCTGTGACAGCGGCATCAGCTATAAGCAGGGAAAGATGTTGCAACCTACCCCATAGGGCGGCTGTGACCAGTAAACAAGTGCATCTTTTTAAGGTTCTCTAGAGAGCACCTGGCACTTGGTGAGCCCTCCTTAAATGTCAGCCAGGATTATCATCACCGCGATCACTCACATCCTTCAAGGTCCAATCTGAATGCCCTCCCTTCCATAATATCTGTCTCGATTATCTTAAGAAAAATAGTAACTTGTCCTTCCTCGGGCCTTTTGTAGCAAAGAGTAAGGACTCCTCTCTAACTTGAGTTGTTTCTCTCCACCTTTTTCTCTTTTAATCATAAATAAATTATGGGTACCCATACCGTGCCCAGTATTTTCACATCAAGTTTCTCATTTAAGTCACATAAAGCGAAAGAGCTGTTACCCGTTTCATTTTACAGGTGAGAAAACTTAACATTTACAGCACGGAAGGCGCTTGGTCAGGGTGACACAGTGCACGAGTGACAGTCCTGTCACCTCTTTGAAGGCTTCTGAGTCTACCAGCCCACAGCAAGCTTGCATATCCCTGAGCTACTGAAACTATCTCTCAAACCCGTTCATTGTCACTCAAGCACACGGTACGCTCAACATCAAGTGTGCTGCATAGACGTGCAGGCTTGAACTCCTCTAACTCTCATGATATCATTTCCTTATAAATGCTAAGTAACCATAGTGATTCCAAGTCTGGTTAATTCAGCACGCACCTTTTATGTTTAAAACTTACACAATGGTTGCTGGCTTCCTTATAGAAAATACTGTACTGGGCTTCCCCGGTGGCGCAGTGGTTGAGAGTCCGCCTGCCGATGCGGGGGACACGGGTTCGTGCCCCGGTCCGGGAAGATCCCACGTGCCGTGGAGCGGCCGGGCCCGTGAGCCATGGCCGCTGAGCCCGCGCGTCCGGAGCCTGTGCTCCGCAACGGGAGAAGCCACAAGAAGTGAGAGGCCCGCGTACTGCAAAAAGAAAAGAAAATACTGTACTGATTTCTGACAGGTTTTTTTTTTTTTGGCCTCTCCTGCACTTTAATCTTTCTAGTTTCATGTGTTTATGGAAATAGGCAGCCTGAGCTATTTGGTAAGCAAATTGATGAGTCTGTTCTATGTAGGTAGTGATATATGAGTGTCCAGCCAAACAGCACCAGCTTCTCTATGGAAATAGATTTCTGGTTTCTAGGTTTAGGATCGAATTTTATTTTGTTTAGCTTTTTAAAAAAAAAAAAAAAAAACCTTCCCAACTGAATTTCCCTTAAATGTGGGTAGGCAGAGCCGAGTTTGCTAGTCGCTGGACAGGTAGTTGAGTGAACAGTGGCCCTGGAGCCCTGTTGCCTTACTGTCCTAATACAAGGCAAGAGACGTTGCATTTCTAAAAATTAGTCCTCACCATGGAAATGCCTTCAGTTTAGAATCTAGGTTACTCTAGACGAGGGAAGTACAAGGAAGGGACAGAAGCAGATAGAAGGAGAAAGGCAGGTCCAAACTTGATCAGAAACCAAGTATTGTCTCAGAAGAAAATGATCAGGAGACGACAAAAGTGCGAGTCATCAAAACAGGGTTCGTTAACTTTGTCACGATGCTCTGGAGTCCAGCTTAGGGAGTGGAACTTTGAAGGACTTCAGAGGCAGGCGGCTCCAGGTGTTTGTGACATGAGAACCGTAGCTTACAGACACGTATGCACAGCATGTGAACTCATTTTTGTGAAAATAAACACCTGCATGTGTGACCTGAAAAAAATCTAAAGGCGTGTTTACCAAAATGTTAACAGTTTTCTTTTGTTTGTCTGCAGCTCTTGCTTTTGTCGAATAAACATACATCACATATGATTTTTAAAATGAAAGCCAAAAGATTCACAAAGGGCAGGTTTTGGAATAAACATTTTTGTTAAAATTTGACAAATTCTATTTCATTAGATGCAGCCACATGTATAAACTCTTGGAGATTTATTAGGGAATGTTCTTGAGGAGTCGGCGCCTCCCTGTCTACTCAGTGTCCTCCTTCCCTTCAATACACAGGAGCGACTTTGTGACTTTCATTTGCCAGTGGTTTCTGTGGCTCATCATATTAATTTTTTAGATAAAATTCCCCAGGAAACCATTCTTCATGTGCTGAATGTGCAAGTTCTAAAACCAGAGAAGCATGTGTATCATCTTGTAGTACGAGAAGGGCTGTGCTCTACCTTGGACATCGGGATTTGCATTTTTCTTTTTGTTTTTTTTTTGCGGTACGCGGGCCTCTCACTGTCGCGGCCTCTCCCGTTGCGGAGCACACGCTCCGGACGCGCAGGCCCAGCGGCCACGGCTCACGGGCCCAGCCGCTCCGCGGCACGTGGGATCCTCCCGGACCGGGGCACGAACCCGCGTCCCCCGCATCGACAGGCAGGCGGACTCTCAACCGCTTCGCCACCAGGGAAGCCCTGGGATTTGCATTTTTAAAACAGTGCTCTTAATGTTGCAAATTGATTCAGCATCTGAAAACAAATGTTGAAAAGTTAACTTTGTATTCAACTAACCAGATCTATTTAACGACCACTCGCTTTTGAGGAGGAACGTTTTAGCTGTTGATGTAAAAGACATTTGACAAAAGAGTTTTCACAGTGTTCCCTTTCTGCTTTGTTAGTTAATTTTTTCCATGGAGAAATTTAAAAGGCAAAAATTTCCCTACACCTCTGCCCAGCGTGATATGGCTCCTCCAAAGGGGACTTTAACTTCACAAAAAGTAGACCTTCCAGAGTTTCCATAAGTCTTCAAGCAAATTCTCTTCCGGCCATAGACTGCGGGTGTAGAAAAGAATCTTATCTGAACGGGAGTGTGCGTAGAGGTTACCACGGAGGAAAAGGTGAAGGGAGGCGTGCTCCCTGCCTTCCCAGGGCCGGCTGGGTTGACTGTGTCGTGATCTCTGCCCCAGCTTTGAGTCCAGGAGAAAGAAACCAGTGGCCAAGGAGAAGAGCACTCATTGGGCTCAAAAAGAAACCCATTCTACTTTCACAAAAGAATTAGCCTTTTTTTCCAGATAAAACAATATTCAAAGCAAAAAGTGGCCAAGACTTTATTATATTTAATGGCTAAGATTTCTCCTACTTCTGCCTAGGAGACGAACAGTGCCCTTGGAGAACATCTGAGGTTTTAATAAATAATTGCCTGATCTATGCAGATAAGTAATAAAAGCTGATTTGCTTGATTCCCATTTTTAGAGTGGTGCGCGGCCTATGTCAGGAGGGAAGCTGGCTGGGCCTGACCATGGTTTATTCAATGCCAAGCAGAGTTTCTTTGTCTCCCTTTCTTTTCTACTCCTACCATAGTGGGCCCATCATACTCTGGGGCCCTGCGCGTTAGTGACTGCACCGCTGCTTCCTGATCAAGTAATAAACAGGATGCAAATATCTTCTTTTTAATGCATGACCCTGGCATAGCCGGAGGGAAAATGAGTGGGGTGTCTCAGAGCAGTGACTTTTTGCCTAGAGCTTGAGACTTAAAGACCTACCAGCACACTTCTTCAGCTCTATCGAGATTAAGGTGAGTCAAGTTAATTACCTTCCGATTATCAATAAACAAAGGAAGATAGTAATGATCGGGCATCTGACTGCTAATAAGCATGTGATTTCACAAAGCGAAGAAGAACATAAGGAAGCTGGTCTCTTGGGGCCGACTGCTTAGCATTCCTTCTCATTACTAGACCTGATATCAGACAGAGGGTTGAAGCGACAGTCGTAGTACAACCAGAAAATGAATGCATTGATTTTCCAGAAATATCTTAACTTTTAATGTTTTAAGCAGTTTGGGAAGAAAAAGCAAGAGTGTTTTTAGTTTATGAGGCACTAATCCTTTCAGTTCTTTTAAATCTCTTTTGAAAATGTTTTATGCTCAGAAGTAGTGAAAATTATACCCAAGTCCTTCATGCTAAAGATCTGATCATGTTCAGGGACCGTGGCGTCATTTACAACAGTATCAGAGTCCAACAATTGGCCACATCAGAGTGGAGAGAAATTTCAGTTGATCAGTTACTTCGGACATGTTCAGACTGTTTAAAGTTGGATGACATTCAATTCAATTCAACAAATGTCCATAGAATGTTTAAGGAAAAAGGAGAATTTTGACATGGCGGTCTGGAAGGCAGCGTGAAGATGGTGAATTTATGATCCAAAGTGGGAGATGAGTACAATGCATAAAATGCTATACAAATATCGACGTGTTTAAACACGTCAAAGCCAAGGCAGTAGGAAAAAAGTGCAGCAATGTGTGTGTTTAAGAGCCTGCTTCATTGCATCTTCCTCTATATACTGTTAAATCTAATTTTAAAAAACTATTTATATTACCCGGTAATGAGAAACAGTTGGATAAAAATTATGAAAGCTAAAAGACAACCCAGCTAGATGCTGCCAACATTCATTCTAATCATTTTATTTTATTTAGGACGACAACATGGACACCGAATCCATTCTAGAAGAACTTCTTCTCAAAAGGTCACAGCAAAAGAAGAAAATGTCACCCAATAATTACAAAGAGCGGCTTTTTGTTTTGACCAAAACAAACCTCTCCTATTATGAATATGACAAAATGGTGAGACCCTATTTATTTCATTGTTTTTAATGCTACTTATTTTTCTCAAGTCTCCACAAAGTGCTTAATGTAAGGAAACATCAGGTTTCTTAGCGAACACAGTAAAAATCTACTTGCACTCACTTATCACATTGTCTTTTCTTAGCCAAGTTATAATTAATTCAAGATAAAGCATTTTCAAACATTGCTTAACTTTACTAAGGCAAATTGTAACTTTACAGTAGTGGTTCTCAACTGAGGGTGACTTTACCCTCCAAAGGATACTTGGCAATGGCCGGGGACATTTTTGGTTGTCCTCGTTGGGGGAGAGGGGCAGTTTGCTACTGGCATCGAGCGGGTGGAGGCCAGGGATGCAGCTAAACATCCTACAGTGCCCGGGCCGGCCCCACCACAAACAAGTATCTGGCCCCGAATGGTGATGCAGATGAGAAATCCTGTCTTAACAAACGCTGGAAATAAGATGATTTCTGTGCAGCTGAGAATTCTATCACAGTAGAAATACTGAAATACTGTCATAAAATTGAAACAAGATGAAGCTGCTTCATTTTCCTCAATAGATTAACCATATGGCAGGTGATCTGAAATGTGTTTCAAGGTTATCAAAAGAAATTAAGTGCTGCTCGCAGACTTGCTTTTGGAGGAGTTTATGTCCACACTCGAAAAATATATTACCTCATCATTGGATTTTGACTGTTATGGAATAATTGGAATGATTCTCACGCGCCCGTCTCATCTCCCAATCTCCCTCCTAAGTGTAACGTTAACTTGATTCTGTTCTTTGTGCACCACTGTACATCACGTGAGGCATCTTATATTTCCCTTTTAATTCAGAAAAGAGGCAGCAGAAAAGGGTCAATTGAGATTAAGAAAATCAGATGTGTGGAGAAAGTAAATCTTGAGGAGCAGACCCCCGTGGAGAGACAGTACCCATTTCAGGTAAGGGGAGGGATAACATTCCATTGGATGGATGGCTCTTCTTTTAAGATTTTCTATTATGAACTCAGTATTGGGGGGATAAATAAAGATGTTGCTAAATGATTAAGACAATGGCAGGTGCTTCTATTTGTGTAACCACAGAGAGCATTCTCAACCTCTCTCTGAATTTGGAACATCCCCAGATGGGATTGGGGCAGTTTGCTAAAATTCTATCCACCAAGCTGCCTTCCCTAGTGGGAGAGAAAGATAGATGAGTGTGTAGGCCTTAGTGGCCTGACTTGCCTTGGGGTCTGACGATCTCTTTCATCAGACATTGCAGAGCATTTCCAATAGGCTACAAGGTACTAGGCACACTATCAGGAATACAATGCCATCCCTGTCCCCGAGGCATTTACGGAGCATTATAATGCAGGGAGGTGAGTGTCAAGACCAAGGTGGCAGCGTAGCCATGGTGTCCCAGAAAGGAGAAGCTGCACTTCTCACTCCAGGAGGTCAGGGAGATTTCCTGTTGGAGGGGACACTCAGGGTTGGGAAGGACAATGGGAGTTTAGCCCAGCAAAAACAGGAAGGGCAGCGAAACCAAAGAAACAGCAGATGTCAAGACCCTGGTAGGTGAAACAGTATGGCATATTTGGAGAAATCCGGGTGGTGCTTAGAATGGAGCAGCCCCATGAAAGAGTGAGAGACGAGCCGGGAGAGGTAGCCAGGGCCGTATCACGAATGGCTTTGCATAGCACGCTAAGGAGTTTGAATTTTACCCTGAAGTATTTCAAACACTGGTCTCCAATGGAGAGGGTGCCTACAGTACCCCATGGAAGTGACTTGATCTAACACCTGCCCTACAGTGGCCCCAAAGTGAAATAAAATACAATCATCCAGTCAGTGAACAGTCCATAGTTCCCACTTAAAAAAAAGAACATTGCCCAATTGGGAAAAACCGGAGGAGCGTGTGCTCATGGGAGATGCTTCAAATGAGTGTCACCGTGGCATGGAATACTCAAATGAACATGAGCTTTGGAACGCCACAGAGCTCCTAGCCCCATTGCTTATATTGGTGTAACCATAGATGACATTCTCAACCTCTCTCTGAGTTTGTTTCTTCATTTGCAAAGTGGTCATAATCATATATTTTTATAGTCTTGAAAGGGAATTAAAATGTTAAATTATCTAGGAAAGGGCCCAGAAACTAGTTGGTATTTAACAAATGGTCTGTATTGTTTACCCACAAAAGCTGAATAAACTAGAGAAGAATCTGCGCAAGACACTGGAATGTTCACACATTTCACCAAGTATCATAAGGAATAGAAAATGATTTATACTGGGGATTCCCAGGGTGAGACATGACCCAAGGGAGTAAAGTTACAGGGAGACAAATTTTCACTCAATATAAGCATGAACCATATAATGATCAGAATGAATGGAAACTGGCAAGGATGGCATAGCAAAAATAAAGGACATTCTACCCCTGAACATATTTTCAAAGATAGAGCAGAAAAACATTTTCCAGTGGGCTGTAAAGACAGTCATGCACTGGGTTGGTGGATAGACCAGAACATTTCTAAGACACCTGGAATGTCGAACATTTTATACTTTTATAATTCTCCATGGTCCAGGGCATTCCTGCTGAGGCCTCAATGTTCACTGCTGTCAGAGGCATCATTGCTGTAATTTTCCAAAGTGTAGAGCTGTCTGGGATAAAATAAATTGAGGGGTGGAGGATAAAAATAACTAGATTTAAAAAATCTAATTCCAGAGATAATGTGTATTATACAGGCAAACTCAGTGTTTCTCTTGGATAACAAAAATTTGTAGTTGTACCAGAGTGAACTATAACACAATTATATCTAAATGCACCAAATCTTTTCCTTTCCAGATTGTCTATAAAGATGGGCTTCTCTATGTGTATGCATCAAATGAAGAGAGCCGAAGTCAGTGGTTGAAAGCATTACAAAGAGGTAATTTTTAACAAATGTCATCAAAGGGAGTCTCTGACTGAGCTCTTTTGAAGCTCAGTGGAGGAAAGATATGGCCATAAAAGGGCCTAACGCCAATGGAGAAATCTGTTGATTTTCCTACCAACCTCAGAGAATGTGCCGCACTCATCCTTGTTTTGCATTCTCTTCGTTACCCAGAGGAAGCCCGGGGATGGGATTCCCTTTCCTGCCCAGCGCAGAGCTGGCTATTGTGCCTTCCTCACAGCTAGGAGGAAGCCAGACCACCTGCGCTCCACCCACTGTGCCTGCCTGTATCAGAGCAAAGTCTAGATCCTCGTGGGGCTCTCTCTTGGGTCCCGTAGTTACTGTACTTTGGATATTTACAGAAAATTATGTCTAATACTTACTAATACTTATCATTTGCCAGCTACTGTGTCAAGTAGTTGTAAAACATTTTCTTAGGTAATCCTCTTGACAACTCTATGGCAAGGGGTAATAATACTATTCTCCATTTTTCAGATAAGTGAAATTAAGCAGACATGGTAAGCTGTGACGAAGTGAGAGAGTGGCAGGGACAGATATACACTACCAAATGTAAAACAGATAGCTAGTGGGAAGCAGCCGCATGGCACAGGGAGATCAGCTCGGTGCTGTTTGACCACCTAGAGGGATGGGATAGGGAGGGTGGGAGGGGGGGAGACGCAAGAGGGAAGAGATATGGGAACATGTGGATACGTATAGCTGATTCACTTTGTTGTAAAGCAGAAACTAACACACCATCGTAAAGCAATCATACTCCGATAAAGATGTTAAAAAAAAAAAAAAAAACACGTCACATACCTAATTACGGAGAACACATAATTCAATTACCCAAACCCAACTTCTTAAACGGTACAGTATAAATTCCAGGCAAAACTGGGAATTTCATGAAACATTTATTTAGTGATTCTTAGGCTACCCTGGTAACAACCTTTGACAGAAGAGAGAAAATTATTACTAATTTGGTACTATGATGTTTCTCCCTATGATATTTTTATTTTAAAGGTGGGTAATGGTGTGAGGACAATATTTCACTCAAACGAGTGACCCTACTGGTGGAATTTCAGATATTAAGCTCTCAGATGGGGGAAGATTTTACTTCATTTAAGGTTTAGATCGGGGCTCTTCTCACTACACCTCAAATTACACCACTCAGACAACCACCTACTCTACTTCAATGCAAATACATCCTTTTTCACTCATGGGGCTTAATTTTCCCTTTGTATGAAAGCGCTTAGCAACCTATTTCTGTAGGAGAATCGAGTGGTCCAGTTAAGAGGAAAGCCTCCCTCTACCTGCCGCCAGCTTGTTGCAGTAAGAAGGGCAGACAAGTGCTGCTTTGCTGTGTCATCTATAAAACCATCTAACGTCTCTGGGTCTCAGTTTCCTGACCTGTAAAATGGGAGATCAGATTTCTTTTTTCCTAGAGCATTCACGAGCCAGAAATGAATGACTCATAAATACATGAAAGAGTCCGACACACAAACGTGAGCCACTGTGTTATAGCGGGGCCTCCGGGAGGAGCTCTAAGATGCTGCTTCCCGTTCAGTCTCCTTTGGGGGGATCTGCCAGGGGCAGTTGCTATGTAGACACCCCCTGTGTGCAGCTATCTGTCACATACTAGGGTTCTGTGTGGGTCTTTCTGGAACTATATATGGCAGGCAGGCTTGGGTGGGCCCTGGGCAGCTCATGGGAAGGCATATGGAACATAAAAGGAGAGCAGAGGGCTTCCCTGGTGGCGCAGAGGTTGAGAGTCCGCCTGCCAATGCAGGGGTCACGGGTTCGTGCCCCGGTCCGGGAGGATCCCATATGCCGCGGAGCGGCTGGGCCCGTGAGCCATGGCCGCTGAGCCTGCGTGTCCGGAGCCTGTGCTCCGCAACGGGAGAGGCCACGACAGTGAGAGGCCCGCATACCACAAAAAAAAAAAAAAAAAAAAGGAGAGCAGAGAGAGAAGCAGAAGTGAATCTCTTAGCCCCTCATAAACTGCAGAGAGACCCTATCACTGGGGCTGCCGTGTGCACAGTAGCCATTTGTATCAGTTAATAATGCTTTGGGAGGCAGGTAAAAAGACACCAAACAGTTGCTGAAACAAATACAGGCGTGTTCCTCTTCCACGGCCAGAGGTAAGCAAACCTAGGCCTGGTGCAGCAGCTCAATGAAGTCAGTAGGAACGCTGGCTCCTTCTAGATTTCTGCTCTGCCACCCTTAGAGGTTCCCAGAAAGGCTCTGAGCTTCCCCGGAAGCCCCTCCGCAAACTTTTGCTTGCGTCTCGTTGGCCAGAACTGGGTCTCATGGCCACCTCTGTGTGCAAAGGAAGCTGGAACACAGGATCTGGCTTTTCCAGCCTCTGTGCTGGAAGATAGCAAGAGATAAGGTGAATGAGATCAGCTACCGTGGCTCTGAATTCAGCTGACCAGATGTGAATAAACTGTATCCTTCTTTCCAAAAATCAAAACTGAAGGGGGGTTTTGGCAGGGAAGCTGGCATCCGGGCATTGGAATATAGTAGCAAAAGCTTGGGCCCGAGTCTCAAATACGCTACTGACTAGATTTGTGAACTTGAGCAAGTTACACCATCTCTCTGCACCTCAGTTTACCTGACTCTGTAAGAGCCGTGATAATAGTAAGAGCTCCCCCCAAGGTTGTTGAGTAGGTTAAATGAGATGGTGCGAGGGAAAATATGTAAATGTAAAGTCCTGTACACATATCAATATATGAGTTCCTCTTATTGTCATTATTAGATGGTGGGAGCGTTGCAATGTGGACTTTTGGACTTGGTTGGAAAACAATTAGTTCCCCAGGGAACCAAATCCATGTAATAGAAAATAATAGGAATCCTGGTACGTGGAGACCAGGAGCTTACAGAGCAGGAAGGCAAGAAATGTGCCCAAGGAACTGCAATGACCATTTGGGACCAAGGTCAGAAACTAGTGTTCTGTAATCTTAACTTCTTTTGCTTTTTGTGACTTCTGTAATAATTTCCCATTAATATCTGGTAAAGTTTTTCTATGCGAGAATTTTCAGCTAAGCTGAGCTTGGTTAAACTAAGGGAATGATATCATTAAAGCCCACTGTTCAATGGGCACCAACTCTGAGCCAAACGCTGTGCCGGATGCTTTACATACATTCGCTCATCTCCTCCCAATGACCCAGCAAAGTAGATATTATTATCCCCAAACACTTCCTCGAGTCATGGTTGTAAAGAAGGGTTTTGTTTGGGTTTCTTTGGTTTTTGTTTTGGTTTGTTTTTTTACTTTATATTAAAGTTTATTACATTTGGAAAATCCACTGTACAGGGAAATACCCACTGGATTAAGCAGAGTTTTGCCAAAAGCAAAAGACTGTCAACCCTTTGGAATATTCCTGATTCCAGCCCAGAGTCAGGCTACAGGAGTTTGATCCCAGGAGTTCTCCTGGGATCAGAATAAGCAATCCTCAAGATGAATATAAAATCAAGAAGGGAAGAGTTTAAGTCACACGTAGAACCAGCCCGCCCTACCCGGAGAATCTTCTTGAACTGTTCTCTACTAAGACCTTGTAGGTTTCTATGCTGTATTTTGAGAGAGGTGAATTTGTTGTAGACACAGTATTATACTCCAATATTAGAATTTTGTTTCTTTGGATTCAACATTGCCCTATTCCTACGGTTTTTAAAAATATGCACATATTCCTAGAAAAGTAGCCCCATAAACCGTTTATTCCTTAGTGGAAACAGGTCAAAAGTCACGGAGGACCAAGAAGGGATGAGGAACTGTTCTAGCTCAAGAAAAACGAGATAACTAAATGCCATGTGTGTTTCTAGATTGGATCCTCGATCAGAAAAAGTGAATGATTACAAAGGGTATTATTGGAATAACTGGAAAATTTTTGAATACAAAATATATATTAAGTTCTAGTATGGTATCAGTGTTAAATTTCTTGAATTTGATAATTGTATTACGGTTATGTAAGGAAATGTCCTTGTTAACAGAAGTTACTTGCTCAAGTAGTTATGGATGACACTATTTAGGTCATGATATCTGTGACTTACTCTCAAATGGTTAAGCAAAATATAATAATGATAAAAAATTTTAATAATGATATGTACGTACAGAGAGAAAATGAGATGAAACAGATGTGGCAAACAGTTAAAAGTTGGTGAGTCTGTGTGAAGGGTCTATGGACATTCACTGCACTATTTTTGCAACTTTTCTACACATTTGAAATGTTTCAAAATAAAAAGCAGAAGGGGGGGGAGTATATGTCTATTGGAAACTTCTTTTCTTCTTGCTAAGATCTAGTCCTACTCTAAAATCCTAACACCAAGCTGATGCGTATATGTAGTTTCTAGCGGTTTTCTTTAAGACTGATAAAAGTTATTGTGTTGTTCTTACTAAAACATGATTAGACTTTTCTTTTTGGCTTTTTAACTTGTGAGTGAAAGACTTACATCCTTTGGGAAACATTTGCTCTTAGCCTGGTTGCTAGCAAAATGAGGTTTTCATTGTTTTATGATAACAGCGCTTACTGAATGTGTTTCTTCTCTCGGGCCAATGTTTACTCATGCTGTGTTTTCTTCCTGCCTGCTCCCCAGAGATAAGGGGCAACCCCCACCTGCTGATCAAGTATCACAGTGGGTTCTTCGTGTACGGGAAGTTCCTGTGCTGCCAGCAGAGTTGCAAAGCGGCCCCGGGATGTACTCTCTGGGAAGCATGTACGTGACCCCTCTGCTGGGCTGGACCCTGGGTGGACGATGCCCTTTAGGCAAACCTGGCAAATGCCAGAACAGCTCGCCAGTTCAGGAAAACAAGATGTGCCCGACTGGTCAGCATCATGAATATCCAGCTTCGAACATGATATCTAGCAAATGAAATCTAATTCCAGGGTCAGTTGAGTCATTTTCCTTAAAATAATAACAATATGAACATCTGCCACTCATTCATGTCATGAGAAACTATGTTTAAATGGAAGTCATAAATCCAGCAAGGAGCTGTTTACTTCCTCCCCGAATTCTTCCTGGTTGCAGATAAACTCCAGATGGGTGGAATGTGGTGAACATATCACCATGGTTCACAAACTAACATCGTACACCTAAAAAGCCAACATTCTTTTCAAAAATATGTCCAAGGATAAAATTGAAGTAACACTTTTAATCACCATATATACCAAAATGATGGATGGCCAGGTTTTCAAAGATATATTTAAAGTGGTTTGCCATTCCGTACGTGTTTGTTGATTTCTTAATAACATCACAGAAAGCAGGGTAGGGTTTGCTTTACGTGCAGTCGGACTCTATCCAGAGTTCTAGTCCCAGGGAAATCTGCCCGAGACGTTATCCAGGGACAGAAAGCCCACTGAGTGGCTCTGAAGGGCTAATGGAGGGAAAGAATTACGTCGTTTTGTGCTTGTGCCCTACGGGGTCCCATGCTATCACCAGGATACTTACATGAGGCAGTCGTATATTTTAGAAGTTTATCACCGTTTAACAACATGAAGTCGTTGATAAATAAGAAGGAGAACTCATTTTGGTGACAGTTTTACCAGCCTGGACAAAATATGCTTGGACTGTGATGACTTTAAAGAATTAAATGAGATCAGCTGCATGAAATATTATTCAAATTCACCCCACAATAGTATTGACTCCCGACAGCGGTGTTACTGTTACTATGGGTAATTTTACAACAAAATCAGTGACTAAGTATTCATTGTACTTCCCATCTCAATTAAATTATACAATGAATATTTATTCATCTTAATTAGATCACACTGCCCTTTATACTCATGAACTGGAATGATTTAGTGAACTATACAGAACGGACTGTGCATGGATCTTCCCTCCAGTGTGAAGGGCCGGAGAGTAATGTCTCCTTACAGCATTCATCATTTACCCCAATGATTCCGTCTATGGTCAGCATTATTACTCAGCAGGCCAGATTCCAGCTCTGACTTTGCCCTAACTCCCCGGGAAAGAGCAGGAAAACAGGCCAGAGAGAGCACTGCCTTGGGATTATCTTCCTGGGCTCTGTCTGGGCGGCACCTGCCATGTGGCCTGGGTGCCAAAGGCTCTCTGCCGGCCTCTGAAGAAAACGACAGAATGTAGTAGAGATGTCATGGCTTGCAGACAGCTGTGATACTGTCTGTCTGCCTAAGTGTAACTTCTCTCCTCGGCCTCCTGCTCTGCTGAGCTACAGGGCAGCCCGCAGGCACACCTACTAGGAAGGAAACAGCTGGGCATCTTTGCTTCCTTCTGTTTCCAAAATGTCACGGACCATCCTCTGTCCAAGGTCTATATGGCCTATAAATAAGTTGACCATACACCCCAATTTGTTTGGGACAATCTCACCCTGCAGCTGGGGACCCGGCATAATTATTAAAAGCCTACCCATCACTGTCAGAAATGTTCCAGCTGAGTCAGTAAACCATATGGCGACCCCACTTATAAGGCATACAATGGCTTCACCCTCACAACCTGGATGTCTATCTACACGTGTGAGTAGAAAGAAAAAGCAACAAGTATCCTAACAACGGGGTGGGGGGGAAGCATAGGATAAGTCCGTTCACTTATAAATCAGCTATTGCTATGCATCTTGTATGAGCTGATCAAGGAAGAATCAGACATGGATTCTGAATCCTAGGGTCGTAGATACTACCCAATGAGATTAGATATGTTACTCAGATACCAGGTGGAAATGTGGTATAAATTAACAGTTTATAGAATTTAGAGGACCTTGAATTTCTTATCCACTTGGGAAGATACTGATAATCAATGGTGAAGTGATATCTGAGTTGGGTATTATTATACAGGAAAGCAACAGAACCACTCCAGATGTTCTAAGTTCATGTAATCTGGAGTATTGCTCACACAATCTAGTCCACTCTTTTGATTCATAACGTTGGGTGTTTTGCTTTGTTTTATTTAAAGTTTTTTCTGCCACTGCTTGGTTTTACTCTTCAGATGCTGATCTGCACACTGAACCCAAAGAAGAAAAACACAGAGTTCCCATCTTCCCAGACAGAGTGGTAAGTCGACATTTCAAATTTTTCCAGTCAGGATATATTAAATAAACCAAGAGTTGCCAAATTCAAGACTAGAATACATGGGCTTCATTCAGAATGCCCAGCAAAGAGAGAGAAGACGTGACCTATCGCCAATAGCCATGGCAGTAGCAAATAATACATTCAAACATAGAACCATTTTACCATTTTATGGTTTTTGCATTTAACGACTGGGCCTTTTTCTAACCTGTAAACACAAAAAAATGGTGTATGTGGGAGAAGCCCTTAAGATGGCCTCACAGGGCTTCCCTGGTGGCGCAGTGGTTGAGAGTCCGCCTGCCGATGCAGGAGACACGGGTTCGTGCCCTGGTCCGGGAAGATCCCACGTGCCGCGGAGCGGCTAGGCCCGTGAGCCATGGCCGCTGGGCCTGCGCATCCGGAGCCTGTGCCCCGCAGCGGGGGAGGCCACAACAGTGAGAGGCCCGCATACCGCAAAAAAAAAAAAAAAAAAAAAAAAAAAAAAAAAAAAAAAAGATGGCCTCACATATAACAGGCAGCTATTATTGGCTGCCATTCCTCCCCGCCCCCCCGCCCCCACCAGCATGGCTAAGTCTGCCTCACGTACGTATCCTGGCACAGGAAAGGGACCCCACAGGGCACAGGCAGAATATAATTCTTTCCCTCCATTGTCCCTTCAGAGCCACTTGGTGGGCTTTCTTCTCTGTCCCTGAGGTATGTCATTACCTCAGATGACATAAAATTTCCCAATTACTAGTAGTCATGAGAACAGCCTCTAAAGTGATCCATCCAAAGTTATAACGTCATTTCAAGTTAAAAATTCCCCCCCTTCCCTTAGCTCAAGTCTGCAACAGAGGGCAGCCTGCTTTGGGGGAGAAGTCACGGAGAGGCTGAGATTTCCAACGCCTTTAGGACTGAGGCCCAGGAAGAGAGGGTCTAATGAAAAAGAGACACTCATACGTCGCCACTCCCATCATGATTTGGTAGTGGTGGCTTCTGGGTGAGGCAGTTTTCCAATGCTGATTCTTTATCATACAGGACACTGTCGTGGATTTCCCCCTGGGCTGTAGCTTTATGACAGAGCAAACGTCTTGACCCTTAGCTCTTCGGTTTCTAGCCCTCAAACTTTCTACTGGGTCCATTCACTCCTCTGGGGCAGAGTTCCTTTCAAGATGGCTCCCAGCCAACCCTCACTCAAGGGTGGCGTTGGCCTACAGGAAAACAAACAAAACCTTGATTGCTCCGCTTAGTAAAACTGTATGTGGCTCACAGTACAGGCTATCCTCGTGCTCTGCTGTCTTGGGTTCAAAGCCATAACTTCCTGCTTTTAGGCTTCCCAGGTCGGTGTCAGCCACCTCAAATGCCAGGAGACACATAAAATGGCCTCCCTGTGGTTGTCTGGAAGCTCACCTGAAAGTAAGGGAGCATCTCCATCCACCCATCAGCTCTGTGGTGTCTTGGGTACTTATTTTCACCTACACACATTCACAGAAACTTACTTCTCTCTTTCTATCTAAGTAAAAACCATATAACGTTTGTAAACCAACGTGAAGGACAAAAGGAAATCCATTGTTGTCATAGGTTGACTTTTTGTCTCCCCAGATCCATGTCCACCCAAAACCTCAGAATGTGACCTCATTTGGAAAGAGGGTCTTTGCAGATATAATTAGTTAAGGATCAAGATGAGATCATACTGGATTAGGATAGATCATAAATTCAATGACTGATGTCCTTATAAGAAGAGGAGGGGACACAGAGAGATACGCAGAGGAGGAGGCCATTTAAAGACCTAAGCAGAGATTGAACTTATGATGCCACAAGCCAAGAATGCCTAGAGCCACCAGAAGCTGGAAGAGGCAAGCAAAGATCCTCCCCCACAGCCCTGCAGTGAAAGCTTGCTTTTGGACTTTTGACCTCCAGAGCTGTGAGAGAATACAGTTCTGTTGTTTTCCACCACCAGATGTGTAGTCATTTGTCAGGGCAGCCCTAGGAAACCGATGGAATTTTTAAGGTTTGGGGGTTATAGTTTGTTATCAGCGATATGGCTTTTTTTGGATTGGATACATGCTCCAGCCCTGAAGCTTGAAAATTATGGCTCTGTAAAACCCCTAAGAGCAATGTCCAGAACAAGCAAAGGTCCGTTAGTGGTTACCTAGGGGCAGAACGGGAACGGGGACTAACTGGAAATGGGCCCGGGAGGCCTGACAGGAGGGATGGAAAGATGCTAAGACGGGACTGGGGTGATGACCGCTCAACTTGATACATTTACTAAAAATCACTGAATTCCACACGTACAAAGGGTGAATTTTATAGTACGTGGTATGCAAATTATACTCTAATAAAGTTTATTTTAAACGAATCTAAGAGCAGAGGATAATTTAGGAGCCCAAAACCATGGCATCTAGTCTCTGGCAAGTAATTCCCTCCCCTCCCTCCCTCCCTCCCTTCCTTCCCTCCTCCTCCCTCCCCTCCCCCTCCCTCCTTCTCCTTCCCTCCTCCCTTCTTTCGGATTTTTTAAAATTTAAGAGCTAGTATACTTTGGTTGTTAGTCCCCAGTTCATGCGTCTGTGCCTCACTGTGATGTACGAAAATCTCTTATCCTCCAAAGCTGAAGATTCCTCGAGCAGTTCCTGTTCTCAAGACGGATGAACCATCTCCAAGTACCGCCCTAGCTCAGTATGACAGTGACTCCAAGAAAAACTGTGGTTCCCGGTCCAACGTCAACATGTGGTTTATGCCGAGAGAAGACTTCCCTGACCGGTGGCAAGTCAGAAGACTGAAAAGGTAACCCCCAGCTTTCAGTCTGGCTGTGCGGCGCAGAGTAGACGCTGCCCCACTGCCTTGGAGCTGAGCCTCAACTCGGTCCGCACAGGCCTCAGCTGAGACAGAGATGCCCTCTGAGAAAATGTTCAGCGCCGGAGCCGGAAGCCTGGGTAGCGGGGGCCCTGCTGACACTCCGCAGCACAGACCTTCCATTTAGATGATCCCATCTGATGATCTAAGTAATACTTGAGCATTTTACTCCCTTTCCTTTCTCTCCCCTCTTCCTCCAAATGACCCCCCGTTCCAGAAAACCAAATCTTTAAACTACATCCTCTGTCCGAGAGAGCTTAGAGTGGGCTACTTTTTAATGTACTTCGGCACCCCTGGCCAAACGACTAGTAAATCAAGCGAGGCCACGGCTGCCTTCTCAGGATGTACACCTTTGCCCACACACTCTTCTTTACCACTTCCTCTTTTCACTTAACATCGGGGACATTTTTCCCATTTGCATACGTGAGCACATACTAAATTTTTAATTTTTTTTGAAGTGTTCACTGTGGTGAAACGTAATGGAAAAGTGACCGCCTTAGCCATTTTGCAGTGGAGAGTTCAGTAGCGCTCGTTACGTTCCCAGTGCTGTGCAACCTGCCTGATTACTTTGAATGTCTGTAGAGTATTCCCGCATGCGGATAAACCGAAGAGAGGCACAATTGATGGATACTCGCCACGTGCTCTTAAAAAAACCACAAAAAGGCTAAATAGATCGCTTCGCATTTTTAAGTAAGAGTTTTCTTACGAAGAACTCAAGGGGAAAAAGCTATGTTAGTGAGCAAGGCTGTCTGAGAAGCTGGGGAAGGAGGCATTGCTGGGCTGGGGCTTCTCCAGGCATTCACTGAAGTGTGGTTCTGAAAAAGACCCTGGGCTGTGACGGCAAACAGGAAGTAGGTCGCAAACAGGAAGTAGGTTGTACTTTGCAAATAACACAGCCTTTGGGCTCCGAGACCTCACGCACCGCTTCACACCCCAAATGAGAGAGAGAAAATGACGGGTGGCAGAGGATGCAGAGAATCCTGCAGATCCATCTGTGTCCACATGGAGTTAAACGGTTTGGTATTTTCAGGACTTTCCTTTGCAATCGTAACAGCAAAGAGGAAAATAACTTATTTTCAAATATGTCAGCAACAGAATGCCTGCATACATACAAGAAAATCAGGGCAAACCCAGTCAAGATGATTTATTAATCCAAGTTTTCTACTGTTTGGGGTTATTATGAGCCATTAGTAAAAATTCTCTTTTGTTTAGGCACCCTGTCAAACTAACTGCTTTTTAGCGGAGTCCCTGCAAGGATGAAAGTGTGAAAATGACTCATTAGCTCCCATTTCCAAACCAAGTGACTGACGTATATGGGTCAAACTGTCAAAGCTGAAACATGCCTAACAAAATGACTTGTGTCATTTGACATTTATAAATAAACATCAATTTACGAAATGTATCCCTCTTTTTTGTAGCAGTGAAGATCTGGAATGCAGTAACGAAAGGGAAAGAAATGTTGTAGATCACAGCACCTTAAAGATGTCATGGTAAATCAAATTCAGATATTCTTTTACACCCAGGATTTCTTCCTTCTGCAGGCAAACTAACCACATTTGTAATAATTTTGCAACTAGCCTTTACTTTGTAAGGTGAATATAAAACAAATCCAGGTAGTTTGCTTCTCTGAACCCTGAAGGTGGTCTGAGGTGATGGCTTCTGGGTCACGCTGATATTTCCTACCCATCGTTCATGATATACACTGGTGTTCTCATGAACACGGACATACCGGGCTCAGGCATCTCTAGCAGGAGGGAAAACAACATAGAGTTGAGAAACTCTTCTCTGAGAAAAGCTCTGTACACAACCACGATTTTCTCCAGCTTTCTATCACGGCTCTCCCGGAAGCGTCCTCATTTATTTCATGAGCCCGCTTTTCTGACAGAGTCAAAGAAATCTACATTCCTGGGAGCCTTCTGTATCAAGGAGCCAATTTCTCATGAAACTGGGCATGAGCTCAACTTCTAAGCAATTCTCTCTTCACTTGGCTGACACCTTCCCAAGTGCAAAAAAGGGAAAGCTAACAGTCCACATTTCATTCACATGGATGAAAGCAGGGTGGGATTTGATATGGCACTGTGAGGCACTTGGATTATTTCTTGGTTGTTTTTTTTTTTTTTGTATTCATGTCATTCCCTCTCTTCTTAAGGGGATCCCCTGAGTCAAGTTCATCTGAAGAAGAGGAAAACCTTGATGACTATGAGTGAGTTCTGAAAGTCCTCTGTGTTTCTGTAAAACTAGACATAGATGTTTCTATTGTTTTCTTCCCCTAAGGTTATAAGCAGATGGCTCAGACTTGCTCAGGAGGCTGTATTTACATGGAGACACTCATGTGAGGTTCTGGGCCATGTATCTGGAGGATGGGTGACAATGAACTGGGTTGTTACTAATGAAAGTATTTTTCCCCAGTCTGGATGATCTAAATCAGCTGCAAATATTCCTGGGATTTAGCACATACCTGGCCCCCTCTTCATTTCGCTTTGACTTCATAGATACAGCCCACGACACTTCTGCTAATTATTTCTTCCCTGGAGGCCCCTTGCCAGGATGATGTTTAAAGGCTCTTACTGGCGTTGAGTCCAACTGTAAAGTTAGTTCTGATGCAGTGATTTTACAAGGTAGCACAACCGAGCCTTGAATATCACAGCATTTGTGTTGAGAGGTTCCTATTCCTAGAGTGACCTTATCATTGAACATCCAAACTAGGACACTTTAGGAAGAGAAAGCGTGCACTGCTCAATGTTACATCTGGACATCAGGCACAAACTCGACTCCTCTGGGCAAATAAGAATGTGTGATCACCCCAACTGCACTGAGACACGGTGGTCTTAAGTGGCTGTTAAGGTCCTTTCCAAAATCTAAGACTCTATCATTCGACAACAAATAGGGACAAAATAATCATCTCCTGGACTTCAAGTCTGGCATTAAGGAGAGGTGGGAGTAATAAGGCACAGTGCATCTCTCAGACACCTGCTACCCAACAGCGACCAATTCAGTTGGACACTAGGATAACACATATTTCTAGTTCTGGTTTTGTACGAGTGCTGTCACTGAATCATTGGCTACGAGTACAGTGAGAGCATTTACAAAGTACATGTCACTCTTCACCACCTCTTAGTTCCCCTTTAACCGTAGCTTCTTCCCCAACATCTACCCTTTGGAAAGCAACTACTGGAATCATTCAAACTAAGATAAAAATGACTGAGATACAAAATGTAAAACCGATAGCTAGTGGGAAGCAGCCGCATAGCACAGGGAGGTCAGCTCGGTGCTTTGTGTCCACCTAGAGGGGTGGGATAGGGAGGGTGGGAGGGAGACGCAAGAGGGAGGAGATATGGCAACATATGTATATGTATAACTGATTCACTTTGTTATAAAGCAGAAACTAACACACCATTGTAAAGCAATTATACTCCAATAAAGATGTTAAAAAATCAAAAAAAATAAAATAAAATTTTAAAAAGAGGGGATGTATTTCAGAATAGATTTAAATGAGCATTCCTCATTGGTTGGTGATCATGTAAATTGATACAGCCACTATGGAGAACAGTATGGAGGTTCCTTAAAAAACTACAAATAGAACTACCATACGACCCAGCAATCCCACTACCGGGCATATACCCTGAGAAAACCATAATTCAACAAGAGTCATGCACCACAATGTTCATTGCAACACTATTTACAATAGCCAGGACATGGAAGCAACCTAAGTGTCCATCATCGGATGAGTGGATAAAGAAGATGTGGCACATATATACAATGGAATATTACTCAGCCATAAAAGGAAACGAAACTGAGATATCTGTAGTGAGGTGGACGGACCTAGAGTCTGTCGTACAGAGTGAAGTAAGTCAGAAAGAGAAAAACAAATACTGTATGCTAACGCATATATATGGAATCTAAGAAAAAAAAAGAAATGGTCATGAAGAGTCTAGGAGTAAGACGGGAATAAAGACACAGACCTACTAGAGCATGGACTTGAGGATATGGGGAGGGGGAAGGGTAAGCTGGGACGAAGTGAGAGAGTGGCAGGGACATATATACACGACCAATAGCTAGTGGGAAGCAGCCGCACAGCACAGGGAGATCAGCTCGGTGCTTTGTGACCACCTAGAGGGGTGGGATAGGGAGGGTGGAAGGGAGGGAGACGCAAGAGGGAAGAGATATGGGAACATATGTATATGTATAACTGATTCCCTTTGTTATAAAGCAGAAACTAACACACCACTGTAAAGCAATTACACTCCAATAAAGATGTTAAAAAGAAAAATGACCGAGAAATGCTAGCACAAAAAATATCCAAAGATATTTATACTTTAACAGATGACAAAGACTTAAACCAAAGGGAGAGAAACCTCTAATCATGGATTTTAGTCTTTCGCATTTAGATGAATTGGAAGGCTTTCTTTGACTTGGAAAGCCCAGGTCTGACCATAGAGACAGTCTCTATCTCCATCATTTCTAGATTCCAGTGGGGTGTGAGAGGCATGCATTGGGGAAATGATCAGGAAGGATACGCAGGCCGCACCCCAGAATCACAATCGGGTGGCGGAGCCTTAGGGATCTGCGATTTTAACAGCCCCTCAGGTGATCCTCTTCAACAGCCAGGTTTGGAAAACCCTGATCTGGGCCAATGCCTCCGTTTACAGGTGAGAAGGTTAAGTGACAAGTTAGGCAATTAAAAACTATTAATTCTCAAAATGGAATTCCTTTCTGTTGCAGCTGGTTTGCGGGTAACATCTCCAGGTCACAATCTGAGCAGTTACTGAGGCAAAAGGTAAGCAACCTAGCCTTCAAAATAGCCTCTACGAATGTCTTTCTATCGTTGGGCGCGGAGGGTAATGCACTCACTGCTCGTCGAAACCTTACTGCTAATTATACAGTCAAGACATCAGAGTGTTTAATTGTCCACCCTGTGGGCTGCCAGACCCTCCACGTCTAGCCGCTTCCTCTGATCCCAGTGCTCTATAAGAAACCACTCCACCCTTTAGTGGCTCGAAACAACAAGCTTTATGATTCGTCACTGTTCAGTGAGTCAGCTGGGCCAGCAGTTCTGCAGGTTTTGCTTAAGGTCACGCACGTGGCTGCGTTTAGCTGGCGGATTGACTAAGGGTGGGGTTAGCTGGGGTAGTCAGCCAGGGTGCCGGATTCCATCTCCACGTGGCTGACTTGGGCTTCCTCGCAGCACGGTCGTCTCAAGGCAGTGGTTGAAGGAGCCAAGCCCCACAGTTCAGTGCAAGCAATTACAGAGTCTCAGCTCTCGTCATGTTTGCTAACGTCCCACTGGCCAAAGCAAGTCACCTGGGCCAGCCCAAAGTCGATGTGGGAGGGGACCACACAGGGCAGGAATATACAGAGAGATGGTTTCCTGGGGGCCATCTGTACCTCATACTTCAAGCCTGTCACTAAAACCATTAGCGCCTAAACCAGAGTACAGCAGATGTGACGGGGAACAAATCTATCGGATTTTGTTACTAGTTGGTAATGGACTTACCAACTGCAAACTCCTTTGACCTACAAAAGTGACACTTTGCTATAGCTCAACCTCATACAACACAGCAATTATTTCTTGGACGGGTACGAGTGAGAATGTGGTGAGCGCTACCTAAGTCGGTATTTTGTCACACGCACGGTTTAATATCCACTTGGTCTAAATCTAAATCTGCTTAGAATCAGCACATTCCAAAAGACAAGTTGAGCATAAATTTAATAAATGATTTGTTCTGCATCTTTGGTTTTCTAAACCCTTCCAAGGGCACGATATGGTGATATGTGATTTTAAATTTTAATTCTGAAAGATTAAAATGTTAGGCTTGCACAAACACAAAACAGGGAAGATTATCAGAGAAGGTTAAAAATTAACTGGAGAGGAAGAGTTGAAGCACACAGGGTAGATCTATAAAGACACTGAGTGAGAGAAGGAGGAAAGCTAAACCAGGGGTCCCTTCTGTCCCAACTGTGCCATCAATGTTTAAAGTGGATCTAAAAGATCTACTTTCCTACCACCTACCAGGGCAAATCGTTTTCAAGAATAATGAAAATGTTTTCTGTCCCTTCCACACTCTCCTTCCTATTTAGGGAAAAGAAGGAGCATTTATGGTTAGAAATTCCAGCCAGGCGGGAATGTACACAGTGTCCTTGTTTAGTAAGGCTATGAAGTAAGTATGATGCGGACTTCTTTCATCTTCTTGTGTATGTTCTTTGAATATGCTGGTCATTCAGTCACATTTTGGGATAAGATCCCATCTTTAAACTCTGGAATTTGGGATCACAGTATTTCCGTGGAATGCAACCATTCGTAGTTGCCTTCCCCCGCCCCACCCCATACTATCAAGAGGCTATTTTCTGGGCGATTCTCTCCTGCCCATCCCAGACAGCAGCAGAGCGCCCAGTGCATGGCGAGCCTTTAACATTTGTTAAAGGAATCCTGCGTTATTCCCCCTTGATTCATCCTAAGCCTAGAAAGAGAAAAATAATAGCAATGGTGCCTCTACACTCTTGGCCCTAGCCACATGCTGAGCTGAGAAACCTACCCCAGTGTCTGGTTTTTAGTAAGTCTTTCCAGTGGGAGCAGGAGGTTGAATCAGTGTAGCTGTGTGCCCTGGATGGCTTCTTTCTAGGGTGCTGTCCTGTTGGTGTGGTTAAGAGTTCTGCTGTTAAGCTGCACCTCTGAGTCCAAATCCTGACTCTGCCATTTCAAAACATTATGACATTAAGCAAGTTTCTTAACTTGTGTGCCTCAAC
Organism: Kogia breviceps; assembly: GCF_026419965.1. Classification (NCBI taxonomy): domain Eukaryota; kingdom Metazoa; phylum Chordata; class Mammalia; order Artiodactyla; family Physeteridae; genus Kogia; species Kogia breviceps. The sequence continues at coordinate 122,540,863 of NC_081330.1, read as the reverse complement.
TGCCTCATCTGAAAAGTGGACATAATAACAATTATTATGTTCTATGGATGAAGTGGGCTAATTCACATATTGGATCAGAACAGCGCCTGGCACATAGCACACACTTAATAAAGTAATAGTAATCACTAGCATTGTTGTTTCTGGGAAACAGTAATTCTACCTGCCCCCCCCATGCTTGGGTACATAAGGCCCCACGGTTATCTCAGGCAAGTCACCCTCACCAACATTAGGGTCCCCGTCCAGAGTTTTACAAGCCACTTTCCCATTGGTTGTTAGCCTTTTTGTTCCTTCTAAACATCCTGTGAAGCAAACAGGAAAGCTGTTTTTATTTGCACCATTTTACATATGAGAGGACTGAGGTTCAAAGAGAGCTTTTCTTTTTTTCTTTTTTTTAACATCTTCATTGGAGTATAACTGCTTTACAATGGCGTGTTAGTTTCTGCTTTACAACAAAGTGAATCAGTTATACATATACATATGTACCCATATCACCTCCCTCTTGCGTCTGCCTCCCTCCCACCCTCCCTATCCCACCCCTCTAGGTGGTCACACAGCACCGAGCTGATCTCCCTGTGCTATGCGGCTGCTTCCCACTAGCTGTCTGTTTTACATTTGGCAGTGTGTATATGTCCATGCCACTCTCAAAGAGAGCTTATAAGACCACCCTCAAAACTAATAAATGGGGCTTCCCTGGTGGCGCAGTGGTTGAGAGTCCGCCTGCTGATGCGGGGGACGAGGGCTCGTGCCCCGGTCCTGGAGGATCCCACGTGCCGCGGAGCGGCTGGGCCCGTGAGCCGTGGCCGCTGAGCCTGCGCGTCCGGAGCCTGTGCTCCGCGACGGGAGAGGCCACAACAGTGAGAGGCTTGCATACCGCAACAACAAACAAACAAACAAAAACAAAACTAATAAATGACAGACTTGAAGCCAAGCTGTCAACAGCCAAGTTCACGTTCCCTCAGTCATATCCCTGTGTCTATGCTGAAACCACCCAATGTTTTGGAATAAGAATCTGGTCAAATCTTGATTAGGGCCATTTGAAAAAAAAAGGCTATGCGTGCGACCCTTTTTTAATGCTTGGATTGAACGACCTTGAGTGACTGAAGGGCCTTGGTGGTTTCTCCATGTGCCCTGCCTTGTGGTGCATATATGTATTTTTTAAATAATTAAGTGATGAAAAAGTTATTTTATTGGGGCAATTTTTTTTTACAGAGTGCCTACCTCCAATTTGAGATAACAGCATGTACCATAAGCATTCGCATGGCATTTTCCAGTGCCAGAAGCCACATCCCCGGTGCACCTCGTGTACTAGCTTGCAAACTTGGATGCTGACTAAAGCCAACCCAGTAAGAAGGGGGAGAAGGCTTGGTTCACTGAATATCAAAAGCTCTGTGGCCCTCAGGGCCTCCAGTTTCAGCCAAACCTGATGTCAGAAGTCCTCTTAGTTAAGCTTCTTGACAAGAGATTCATTTTTGAAGGTGGCTAGGTAGAAAAAGCATCAGCAACTAGATGAGGAAACAAATGAAAAGAATCTCAATGAATGACTACAGAAGGCTTCTTTAATGAAACACCATCATTCGGCTGGAGTGAATGTGATGCCCAGACCAAGAGCCAATGAGCCATACGCAACAAGAAAGCATCCTTTCTCCTTTTTTTTTTTTTTTTTTTTTTTTTTGCGGTACGCGGGCCTCTCACTGCTGTGGCCTCTCCCGTCACGGAGCACAGGCTCCGGACGCGCAGGCACAGCGGCCACGGCTCACGGGCCCAGCCGCTCCGCGGCACGTGGGATCTTCCCGGACCGGGGCACGAACCCGCGTCCCCTGCATCGTCAGGCGGACTCTCAACCACTGCGCCACCGGGGAAGCCCGTTTCTCCTTTTTATAATTGTAATTCGAACGAGGCTGACATTACAGCAACCAGAATATATGGACAGTTTCTTATGGGCCAAGCATAGTGCAACTGATATATACATACTCTCATCTGAGCTTTACAACAACTCGATGAGGTAGCTAGTCAGCAATAGAAATGTACTCAAAGCCCAGTTCTTGACTGCTATGCTAGACTCTAAAATCTAAGACAGGCATATCATTCCTGGTTAGCCTAAATCGACATGCATCAATTCACCACCATTTTCTACAAGTAGAGCAACAGAAAAAAAAAAGTTTTACGGGGAAAAGGCACAAGTTCTCATGAGGAATTTAAGGCTACTCCCACCTACTCCAACCTGTACACTCCACTCCCCAAAGAGCTTCCCATCCACAGCCTAATGACCTTTGCATCTCCATTACTATCCTAAAAGAGAATTAATGTTCAGAATAATGATCCTGAAAACTGCAGGGCTCTCAGTCACCAAAGGAAGATGCTGGCTTTATACTTACTAAAGGAAGAACGGTACAGAAAAGGGGAATTTTATTATAGATGAATTCTGTATGAGCACAAAGGATCCACTGAGTTCAGAGAGGAGCCCTCTTCCTTAATTACGGATTATCGTGGACACCTCCAGAAAAGCACTAGATGTCAAGACTCAGAAGCCACCTCTGACTTCCCTTTCTAAAATTTGCAAATGCACATAAAATAATGATTTAACCATTATGTAATCAAGCTTCACTTGTTTATTCAAAACATCCTAACATTCTTTCTTCCTTACTAGTGATAATAAAGGAACGGTCAAACATTACCATGTGCATACAAATGCCGAGAACAAATTGTACCTGGCAGAAAACTACTGCTTTGATTCCATTCCAAAGCTTATTCACTATCATCGACACAATTCAGCAGGTAACTTGGTTCAGTTTTTCTTTTACGGGTCCTTGTTGATAAATATGAATTTTCTTGGCTATTACTGACCCTCCTAATACTCTTTTTTTAAATTGAAGTATAGTTGATTTACAATGTTGTAGGTGTACAGCAAAGTGATTCAGATATATATATATATAATATATATATTATATATATATTCTTTTCTATTATAGGTTATTACAAGATATTGAATGTAGTTCCCTGTGCTATACAGTAGGTCCTTGTTGTTTACCTATTTTATATATAGTCGTGTGTGTATTTTAATCCCAAACTCCTAATTTATCCCTCCCCCCTGCTCCTAATACTCTTAATTATATAAGGAATCATGAAAGTAGGGGAAAAATGCTCTCAAGCCCTATGACTGTTCTGATTTTTAACCTACATTTCCTGGAATATAACATTATACACTCTATAATGCCAGGAAAAATGAAGTTGAGTGAGTTCAGTGACTTAGAAGTAGAGATTCTCTTTATAAAAATGTTTGCAGGGCTTCCCTGGTGGCGCAGCGGTTGAGAGTCCGCCTGCCGATGCAGGGGACACGGGTTCGTGCCCCGGTCCGGGAAGATCCCACATGCCTCGGAGCGGCTGGGCCCGTGAGCCATGGCCACTGAGCCTGCGCGTCCGGAGCCCGTGCTCCGCAAAGGGAGAGGCCACAACAGTGAGAGGCCCGCCTACCACAAAAAAAAAAATGTTTGCAGGTTTTTTTCTGCCTACGGAAGTGAGATGACTGCAAAATTCAAGCAGCAGACAAATATGCATCATCGGAGAGATAACCTTCATGGACAAGCTGGTGTCTATTTTGACAGAATTGTTTTCTATGCTGACACTAACATTTATTATTCATTATATATATGCATATATGTAATATATATGTATGTACACACATTATATGTTTACAGATATGAGATCATGCTGTACATACTACTTTTCAGCCTGCTTTCTTTACTCTGCATGTCTTAGAAGTCTTTCCAGGCACATGTGTATAGCTCACTCTGATGTGTTCCATGGAAGTCTATTGGAGAATTACTCCATAATTCACTCACCGAACCGTATACTGATTAGCAGCTGCATCATATGCAACATCTTCACATAACAATGGCTGTTTCATGCAAACACAGCTCTGTGTACCTGTGTGAGTATCTCTGTAGCCAAATTTCCTAAAAGTGGGATTTGAGATAATGGTTAAGAATGTTTAGAATTCAGACACTGTCAAATGCTATTCAGAAACGTATGCTCCCACTAACAGCAACACTTCATCCTCACGGACCCTGGGTGCTAGCACTCTTACTGGTTTTTTTTTTTTTTTTTTTTTTTTTTGCGGTACGCGGGCCTCTCACTGTTGTGGCCTCTCGCGTTGCGGAGCGCAGGCTCCGGACGCGCAGGCTCAGCGGCCACGGCTCACGGGCCCGGCCGCTCCGCGGCACGTGGGATCTTCCCGGACCGGGGCACGAACCCGCTTCCCCCGCATCGGCAGGCGGACTCTCAACCACTGCGCCACCAGGGAAGCCCCGCTATCACTCTTTTAAAATTTTGCCTAATTGACTGATACAAATAGTATAAAATAATATAAAAAATATATAGAAATCCCTTGTAATGGAAGTGTTAACTAACCTTATCGTGGCAATCATTTTGCACTATATACATGTATCAAATCATCACAGTTGTACACCTTAGAGTCACCTGTGTTATATGTCAATAAAACCTCAATAAACCTAAAAAATGAAATTAAAATTTAAAAAGCCACTCTAAATATGTCTTATCTAGACTAGTTCCACTTACAGGCAGTGGCTGGATGAATTTCCAACAGTGAGAAAAAATAAGCTGTGGGATCAGCATCAAACTTGTGCAACTCTACCTGACCCGCTCACAGGCACGTAGGTGGATTGGTCTTACTCCTGGTGTTGATTTTGGTTTTTATTTGTATTTTTCCATGGTCCCAATTTCTTCAGTTGTTTATTTTAACATGTGGCACCTGAAAAATACACTTTGGAAAAGGTTTTGTGTCTCCAAGTGGAATGATCCCACTCCAGAGGATACACAAGAAATTCCCCAGGGGACTGGAAGAAAATACTAAAATGTTTCTTTTGATTTGTTTCTAAAATCTCATTCTCTTAAGTTTTCTATTTGTGAATATATTCTATGATTCACATATTGTATCAACACAGCAGCAATTATATATACACATATTTTGGAGGAGTGTGTTGATTTTTTCTTTTTTGCTAATTAAAGGTGCAGGATTTACAAGAGACCACTCATGTAAAAACTAGACAAGTGATAGAGAAAAAAGGAAGGAGAGAAATGAAACATGTGTGATAGCTCCCAGTACTTGGGAAACATTACACATGTAAAGCAAGAAACACACATTTTTAAAAATGAGTTCTTTTGAGCCACTATAAATACTTTGATTATTTTAACCCAGCTTTACCATAACTCCATGTAAACAATTAAAATGACTTGACCGTCAAATGCGATTTAGGAATAAGCTCATTTAAAAAAAAAATTCAAGTGGTTTACTTCTTTTCTTGTACCCTTGTGTACTGTTTGGATTTGTTTTTTTTTTAACCAAATGTATGTGCTCTGTGTATAATACTTAAATATGGGACTATAAAAAGATAGCAAAATACCTGAAGAGCCATTTTTCCAAAGAAGACATACAGAGGGCCAAAAGACACATGAAAAGATGCTCAAGATCAGGAATCATCAGAGAAATGCAAATCAAAACCACAGTGAGCTATCACCTCACACCTGCCAAAACAGCTACCATCAAAAAGTCCACAAATAACAAACGGTGATAAGGATGTGCAGAAAAGGGAACCCTCCTGCGCTGTTGGTGAGAATGTAAATTGGTGCAGCCACTGTGGAGAACAGCATGGAGGTTCCTCAAAAAAGTAAACATAGCACTGCCATATGACCCAGGAATCCCACTCCTGGGTATATACCTGAAGAAAATGAAAACGCTAATTTGAAAAGATATACACACCCCATGCTCATAGCAGCTTTATCTACAATAGCCAAGATACGGAAGCAACCTAAGTGTCCATCAACAGACGAATGGATAAAGAAGATGTGGCATATGTATATACAGTGGCATATTACTCAGAAATAAAAAACAATGAAATTCTGCCATTTGCAACAACTGGGTAGACCTAGAGGGTTTATGTTTAGTGAAGTAAGTCAGACAAAGAAAGACAAATACTCTATGCTATCACTTATATGTGGAATCTAAAAAAATAAAACGAATGAATATAACTAAACAGAAACATACTCACAGATACAGAGAACAAATTAGTGGCTACCAGTGGGGAGAGGGAAGGGGGGAGGGACGAGATAGAGACAGGGGATTAAGAGATACAGACTACTATGTCTAAAATAAGTAAGCAACAAGTATATAGTGTACAGCACAGGGGAAAAGCGCCATTATTTTGTGATAACTTTAAGTGGAGTAAAATCTATAAAAATACTGAATCACTGTGCCGTACCCCTGAAACTAATATAATATTGTAAATCAACTATGCTTCAATTTAAAAATATAGTTGATGGCTAGCTACAAATGCAATAAAATAATTAAAACAAGAAAAGCCAGCAAAATACAAATGAGACATTTTTTTTTAAAAAAAAGATTCCATCAAGCAACTAACTTTGATGAGATTTTTTTTTAAAAATCACATAAAGTATTGATAGTTTTACTCTTTGAATTTTTGCTTTACATAGAACTAGCTAGTCAAGTCAAGCAAATTAATACAAGTACAGGATGAATATGGTTAGAATGGATTCTCTCTCTGCATGACAACATCATGAACCCTGTGCTTTTTCAGCTGCTCTAGAGAGGCGTGAACCAATGTAAGGTAATGTGATGTGATGTAATGTGATCGTGTGATGATATGACGCTGATTCCATTGCAGGCATGATCACACGACTCCGCCACCCTGTGTCAACCAACGCCAACAAGGTTCCCATCTCCGTGTCCTTGGGAAGTGGTACGGACATGCCCTTGGGTTCTTAAACTCCATCTCCTACCATTTTTCGTTTTAAATATATATATATATATATATATATGGTTAATTTACTGAAAAAAAAAAAAAAAAAGATGGAAGACAGGGTGGAGATCCCTGTTCAGATTGTGCCAGGGAGGGCTTCAGCTCTAATATGTTCATTCGTTTTCGTGAACAAACTGAAACCTTTTCTGTCCTCGCAACCTAGCCCTGTAATGTCCCCAGCGTTACCAAAAAGGCTGACCCAGTCATCAGCCTCTAGACCCCCACTCTGCCTGTCCCTTCTTCTTCTGGGATTCTCTGCCTGCTCAGGGGAGCCAGTTTGCAACCTGGACCACAGTTTATTTTATAAGAAAGTGTAGTGATATTTTACTAAGCCAAGGGCACTGAGCACATTTTGACACCAAGGCTTTCCAAGACGCCTCTGGTTGGCAAAGGTTTTTCCACTGTGACTTTTCTTGTCAATAATTATAGCTGCTTCACGAACAGTACTGTTCATGTGGTCTGACAGATCATAAGACCGCATCACTGAGGAGTTTCGTTTTAAGTGATCAACTTGAAATGAAAAGGTCTTGCTGTTCTTCCTATTGTCAGTGTTAAACTCTCATCGGAGGGGGAATCACTTGGGAAGCTGTTAGCCCCAAAGCCTTCTATTCTCATCCTAAAGAGTGTCTGTCTTGCCTTATTAGGAATCTGGGAACTGAAAAGAGAAGACATCACCCTGCTGAAGGAGCTGGGAAGTGGCCAGTTCGGAGTGGTCCATCTGGGCAAGTGGAAGGGGCAGTATGATGTTGCTGTGAAGACGATCAAGGAGGGCTCCATGTCAGAAGACGAGTTCTTCCAGGAGGCCCAGACCATGATGTAAGTTTCTTCTGAGGAATGGTGGTCTGCCCCCACCATGAGGGGACATTCATGCTAACAGATCTGTCCCTAACATTTGCAAGGCCTGAATCAAGAGTCTACATATCATAGAATATATAATGGAATATTACTCAGCCATAACAAAGAATGAAATAATACGATTTGCAGCAACATGGATGGACCTAGAGATGATCATACTAAGTGAAGACAGAGAAAGACAAATATCATATGATATCACTTCTATGTGGAATCTAAAATATGACGCAGATGAACTTATTGACGAAACAGAAATAGACTCAGACATAGAAAACCAACTTACGGTTACCAAAGGGGAGAGGTCTGGGGGAGGGACAGATTAGGAGTTTGGGATTAACACCTACACACTATTATACGTACAAGAGATAACCAACAAGGACTTACTGTACAGCACAGGGAAATGTATTCAATATCTTGTGATAACCTATAATGGAAAAGACTGTAAACAAGAGTGTATGTGTGTGTGTGTGTGTGTGTGTGTGTATCTGAATCACTTTGCTGTGCACCTGAAACTAACACAATATCATAAATCAACTATACTTTAATTTAAAAATGCACCATTTTTCAACAGGAAAAAAAGAATCCACAGATCATAGATACAAATATTTAGAAGTTATAAATCAATTTAACACACCATTACACAAAATTGGTTCTGTGTCTCTCCTTTGACACGTATACCTTCACAACCACCTGAAAGGTCGTATTCAAATTTAGAATTCTCAAGGCTCTTTAGAGAAGTCAGCCTCTGGACCATGCTGCCCCCCAAAAAAACCTCCACCCCTCCCCTTTCTCTTCCCACCCCCAGCCCCATCCTGTACTCAGTGCCTATGTGCAGACATAGCATTCAGTACATCGAGCTCCCTTTGTGTCTCCCACAAACAACTCTCTCGGCTAGGGGTAGGCACACCAATAGCGTGGTTCCCTCTTGGGGAGACAGACCAGGGAGAGTCTGCAAAGGTCCTGGAAGAGGCCTCAGTACTTTGTGGGCAGGGGATTCCAGAGTCCTGGTACCCCAAGAGTGATAAAGCGATACACTGGTTCTGAGTGGGCACGGCTCCTTAGCCCTCTGGCCTCTTTGTCCTGTGGGGAGGTATGCGGTGGAATGAGGAACAGGGTGGGGCCCTGTAAAGCACACGCCCGAGGGCACGAGCTTCTAGTGGCCAGGACTAAGGCACTACTCAAAAGTAACGCCCTACAGACAATATCCCAACACAGTGTGGGAAAAATCCTTTTCTCACCCTACTTCTTTCCTCATCTGATAAATGAAGATACCCTTCCTAATGGGCCTCAGCTCCAAGCGCAGCTCTCAGCTCTTGGCAATTCATATGTGTTCTCTCTCTCTCTCTCTCTCTCCCTCATGTATGTAAGTACAAAGAACTCTTTTAATGATTATACCTCTTGTCAGCATGGTGAATCGGACTTTGAAGGGTGACCAGCCATCCATTTTTGCCTGGGACTTTCCTGGTTTCAGCACTGAAAGTCCCACATCCGGGGAAACCCCTCATTCCCAGGCAAACTGGGACAGTAAGCTGCTCATCCTACTTTAAGGAACCAATCAGCATGGTACGAAAAACAATGCTATAGCAGGCCTTTGGTCAAAGACACTTGCAATCATAAAGCCTAGCCTGCTACAGAGGAGTAACTTTTTTTTTTTTTTTTGCGGTACGCGGGCCTCTCACTGTTGTGGCCTCTCCCGCTGCGGAGCACAGGCTCCGGACACGCAGGCGCAGCGGCCACGGCTCACGGGCCCAGCCGCTCCGCGGCACGTGGGATCTTCCCGGACCGGGACACGAACCCGCGTCCCCTGCATCGGCAGGCGGACTCCCAACCACTGCGCCACCAGGGAAGCCCCAACATTTTAAAAAATTTACTTAAACCCTTATATACAGTGTTTACAGGCATCTCTCTGAGTGCTTTATAAACATTAGTGCATTCAATCCTCATAAGAAGGCTATGAGGGATGTACCACTGTTGTCTTTGGTAGGAAAACATTGTTGTGTTTGGTAGGAAACTAAAGCACAGAAATGTTAAATAACTAGCCCAAGGTCACCAAGCTAGTAAAAGTGGCAGAGCAGAGACCCAAACCCAGCAGACCTTCCAGTGTCCATTTCCTCAGTCATTCCTTTATGAAGACCAAAGGTACCCGGAGAGCCAGAATAACCACTTTTACTGCAGTTGCCGAATTGTTTGGAAGCAGAGGTGCTATGCAAACAGAAGCCTTTGGCTGGGGCTGGCTTCACGGGCACACAACCTGCACAGTGTCGAGGTCTCCTGCACTTAGAAGGGCTCCGCGCTTGCTTTAATGCTGTGCTGTCACCATTGAAATTCTTCATAATTCTTACACAAGGATCGCTGCATTTTCACCTTGCACTGATCCCTGCAAATTATGTAGCTCATCCTGTCTCTGGCAATTGTACTGTCATAAAACTGGGTTAGGGGTCCTTGATGTCAGAACAGAAAAATCTGACAGAAACTCCCTTAGGGTCATGGTGTAACCCCTGTGTCACGGTGTAACTTTAAAAGATATTTTTTGCTATTAGAGAGCTGGTAATCCTACAGAATCCTAAAAAGTCATTAACAAATCACCTAGTCATAGAGAAAGAGTCCAAACTGTATCATCAGGAGAAACTGTTAAATCTCAAATGTAACGGTCAAATGGAGGCCTGAAATGTGGGAGGTGTCAATTGACATGGTATTCCTACCATGTGCCCGCTGGGCAGTGACTGAATTTGCTCATGGAACACCTTTTATTGGGTGATAGACCTTGGTCCCACCACAAGCCTTCCCTTTGAAGGGAGCAATGCAGGTCCCTAAAACTGCTCAAATATGCATAACCCAGCTCATTGCCTTGAGTAACATGATCACCCATGTCCCTGTAGTTAAACTAAGGGGGAAGAAAATAACTGAATATTTAATGAATTCTCATCTGTTAAAAAAATTGTCAAGTTGACATGTTAAATTTAATTTACTTTACACATCTGAACATTAAAGAATCATCCTGTAATGCTCATCATCATTAATTTTTAGAGAAATGCAAATCAAAACTGAGGTACCACCCCACACGAGTCAGAATGGCCATCACCAAAAAAATCTACAAACAGCAAATGCTGCAGAGGGTGTGGAGAAAAGGGAACCCTCCTACACTGTTGGTGGGAATGTAAATTGACACAGCCACTATGGAAAACAGTACGCAGGTTCCTCAGAAAACTAAAAATAGAGCTACCGGGCTTCCCTGGTGGCGCAGTGGTTGAGGGTCCGCCTGCCGATGCAGGAGACACGGGTTCGTGCCCTGGTCCGGGAGGATCCCACATGCCTCGGAGCGGCTGGGCCCGTGAGCCATGGCCGCTGGGCCTGCGCGTCCGGGGCCTGTGCTCCGCAGCGGGAGAGGCCACAGCGGTGAGAGGCCCGCGTACCGGAAAAAAAAAAAAAAAAATAGAGCTACCATATGACCCTGCAATCCCACTCCTGGGCATATACCCACACAAAGCTATAATTTGAAAAGATACATGCACCTCTATGTTCATAGCAGCACTATTTTTTTTTATTGGAGTATAGTTGCTCTACAATGTTGTGTTACTTTCTGCTGTACAGCAAAGTGAATCAGTTATACATATACATATATTCCCTCCTTTTTAGATTTCCTTCCAATTTAGGTCACCACAGAGCACTGAGCAGAGTTCCCTGTGCTATACAGTAGGTTCTCATTAATTACCTATTTTATATACAGTAGTGTATATATGTCAGTCCCAGTCTCCTAATTCATCCCACCCCCCCTTCCCCCCTTGGAAACCATAAGTTTGTTTTCTACATTTGTGACTCTACTTCTGCTTTGCAAATAAGTTCATCTATAGCAGCACTATTTACAATAGCCAAGACATGGAAGCAACCTAAGTGTCCATCGACTGATGAATGGATAGGGAAGATGTGGCACATATTTACAATGGAATATTACTCAGCCATAAAAAAGAATGAAATCATACCATTTGCAGCACCTAGAGATTATCATACTAAGTGAAGTCAGTCAGACAGAGAAAGACAAATACCATATGATATCACTTATATGTGGAATCTAAAATATGACACAAATGAACTTATCTATGAAACAGAAACAGAACTCACAGACATAGAGAACAGACTTGTGGTTGCCAAGAGGGAGGGGGTGTGGGGGGGTTGGATTGGGAGTTTGGGACTAGCAGATGCAAAGTATTATATATAGAATGGATAAACAACAAGGTCCTATTGTATAGCACAGGAAATTATATTCAATATCCTGTAATAAACCATAATGGAAAAGAAAAAAAAGAAGCATCCTGTAAATTGATAAGAATAGATCAATTACATAAGGACTCGTTGATGAACAACATAATAGCTGTCATGACCTACTAGAAGTGCTATGTCACGTGGTTATTATTCTCTAAGTTTATCATCAAAAAAATAACATCACAATAATGCAAAATGAAATTTTCTTAAAAAGAAAGGAAAATCAGAACTAATCTCACTTCTCTAACGTGGAAACTATTTTCACTTTACCTACGCCCTTCATATTCTATTTTTTTAATGAAAGGTTTAGACATGAAAGTTGGATGCTTTAAAACGGAAGTGACTTCTCCTAGGGTATAGCTTCCTCCAAATCAGCGATGGAAGTTCTCAAGATGCCACGAAACTAAGCAGGATTTCTGAGGCAACAGACCACTGCTTCCCTGATTCTCTGTAGGAAAGCTGAACAAGCACCCAGAGCAGCTTAACGGCTGCTGAGGTTGTGAATATCCAAGAGGAGGCAGCATTTTTCTGCTTCCAAAGGCTAATGCTCCCACAATCAGACTCTTCCTCCATTCCAGTAGAAGGAGGGAAATTAAAACACACAAAAATCTGACAGTGATTCGTTTTCAGGACATCTGGAAAATGGAGTATGGAAATTCAGTATTGAACTTTTTTTTTTTTTTCTTTTTTTTTTTTTTTTTGCGATACGCGGGCCTTTCACTGTTGTGGCCTCTCCCGTTGCGGAGCACAGGCTCCGGACGCGCAGGCTCAGCGGCCATGGCTCACGGGCCCAGACGCTCCGCGGCACGTGGGATCTTCCCGGACGGGCCCAGCCGCTCCGCGGCACGTGGGATCTTCCCGGACCGGGGCACGAACCCGCGTCCCCTGCATCGGCAGGTGGATTCTCAACCACTGCGCCACCAGGGGAGCCCAGTATTGAACTTTGAACATCTGTTGTTTCCAGGAAACTCAACCATCCCAAGCTGGTGAAATTCTACGGAGTGTGTTCAAAGAGATACCCTATATACATAGTGACTGAATATATAACCAATGGCTGCTTGCTGAGTTACCTGAAGAGTCATGGGAAAAGACTTGAGCCCTCCCAGCTCTTAGAAATGTGCTATGATGTTTGTGAAGGCATGGCCTTCTTGGAGAGCCACCAGTTCATACACCGGGACTTGGTAAGGAAAGGAAGCGATCCCCAGCCCTCCTCGAGCGATGGGGCCATTGGGAGGGACGGCAAGGAGGGCATCTTCACTTATACTTTGCTCACTTGTGACGTGCTTAAGCACACGACATTTTTGTAATCAAAATCACAATTTCACAATAAAATACTTGCAGTATAGAAAGAGTAGAAGTAGCCATCAAGATCTATGTAGTTAGGTTGTGGTATAAAGGAAAACAGATGGAAAGGAAACACTTTTGGTCACTTTAGTGTTTCCCAGAACCATTTAACCCAAGGTTACCTTTACTCCAGGAAGGGTTTAGTGCTAAAGGAGTTGTTCAGTACGATAACCAAAAATCCAAGAAATGAAGTTTGTGTCTTTGGGTCAGGGTGGGCATGGAGAGTGTTCTGCTTGGTTTGCAGTGGTATTGATTGATCTTTAAGATTTTCTTGCACTGAACAGCAAACTTGCCATGCACACGAGGCCAGTGTATTTGGAGTCCTCAGTGCAGCAGTGATGCCTTCAAAGTGCCTGTTAATGCACGGTGTCCTAGCAGTGTGGAGAGGGAACCGCTAGACATGATTTTTCCCTTCTCACTGATGAGCTCATGTTCCGTGTTTAATGTCTAATACCTTTCATGCTGTTTGACAAGGATGGATGCTCGAGGCAAAATTCTTACGGGAGCACATTTTCATTCCGAAAAATTGAAAATTGCGAAGGAAAATAAAGACAACTGCTACACTCTAGCTACTTCCTTTGAAATACAGCATTTGGGGTTGCGATAGGCAATCTTAGATTTTGCTGAGAACTCTGCCAAAGAAAAGGAAAATGTCTGATGTTGATGTCAGGGGATTCTTGGTCATCTTTACTACTTGGTAATTGTGTTTTCCCTCTAAAGGCTGCTCGCAACTGCTTGGTGGACAGTGATCTCTCTGTGAAGGTTTCTGACTTTGGGATGACGAGGTAAGCCAATTCCTTAAGGGCAACCAACGCAGGAAGGGTCTCCATTCACATCAAAATGGGGATAAAGAATCTGCTCTGAATCAGGGACTTAGAAACCAGGATCCCCTCCCCCGCTCTACCTCTGCTCACCTCATTTCTCCACCTATAAGATGGGGCTGCTCTTCAGAAACTGCCCCAAGGCCTTGTTAGCTCTTTCAACACCTTGATAAATATTTTCTAAACATAAGAATAAATTCCATGAAAATCCTAAATATTCAAATATAACATGTTACAGCCAGGAAAAAAAACCCAGAAAAGTTTAAAAAGCCTTGACTGAGTGTGTGTGTGTATCATGGCTCCTTTAACCCTTCTGGTTCTTTCCTCTTAATACTATATGTTCAGATGGACAGAGCATTAACACTAGGAAATTTTTCTTGTCATTTTATTAAATTTCCTGTATCATCAGGTAAGGCAGTAGACTCAGATTCTCTTGGTGAGCATTCTAGCAACACTTCAGGATTTGAGAAATTAGTGTGAGTATGACAGCAGTTGAAGAAGTCTTCCATTTCCCGAATTCTGAATCCTTATACTATGTAAGCCTCAGAGTCAATTTTCATGGTTTTACATAGGAAATGAAGACATACATGGTAGCCCTTCCATTCAACAAACATTTATTGAGGGCCTACTAAATGCCTAGGCCTTATGAGAGATACTGAAATGTATGGGAGAGTCCCTGCCCTCAAACTGCCCATGGTTTAGTGTACAGGGCAAGTAGATGTCCCTGCCATTGAGACAAAATGCAGCTATAAAGTTGTGCCCACTCAACACAAACTCATGTCATTCTGAGGAGAGAGAACGCAGTTTCAAAGCGATCTGAAGAGGTGACGAAAGCCAGCTCTATGTTTAGCCAGCATGGCCCTAAAACACCATAGGAAGATCTATTTTTTTTTAAGTCTTCTCCAAATTTCATTATGAGAAGCTGCTCCTCTTCTGGGACCCCTCAATGTTGGCAGGGTGTCCCTTTAGCTGTGTGCTTCCTGCCATCCTCCTCCGACCACACTCCAAACGTGGAGCTCGCCTGAGCGCAAGAGAAAAAGCTACTCACAGCTCCTCAGGCCAAGGAGAAGCTCCCAGGCCAAGGGAACCGATCCCACTTTGTTCTCAAAGCAGAAATACTGGCTGTTATGCCAGCGTCCAGGGAATATACTGTCAAGTTCTTTGTAACTTAGGAAAAGGGGGCTGCAGGTCTTGCTCTAAATAAGGGAACCTGGAGGCCATGCACCAGGCCCTGTTGGTCATGAAGCTCTGGGTTCACAGTAGTCAGATGCCTGTGATTGAACTTGGTCCTGATGATTTGAAGGAAGGTTTAGGTCGTGAGCAGAGCCCAGTCAGGGGTGTCAGGGTTGTTTCTGAGTGTCTGGTGGTGTCTGAGGAGCTGAGGGCTTGGGAGGGAAGTATGGAAGGTGCTATATGTAATCTTATGGAAGCATTATTTATTATTACTATTATTTATATTTCCCAGAGCGACTTACCACACCAGCTTTTTCAGCTATTTTTCAATTACAATAAACACCTCTAACACATTTTTGGGTGGGAAGTTTTCCTATAAATTATATCCAAAGTTTCAGTCTCCATCATTTTCATTTTATTTTCTTGAGTTAGTAGTCATTATTTATGTGTTTTTTGTGGGCTTCTCCTTGATGAATTGTACAAATAATATATGCTTATTGTAAGAAATATAGCAATAGTGTATAAAGCAAAAAGTAGAATCTCCCCCCCACAACCATTCCCCTTATTTTCAGCACTAGGAGTAACTATGGCTGACACATTTGGTGGTTGTCCTTTCACACCTGATTCCTAAGTGTACCTAATCATATACACAAATATGGACATTTACTGTTTGTCCCCACAAAAATGGAATCACATTACCTATACATGCTTTTGCACTAACCATAAACCATAGGCATCTTTTTATTTTGGTCAGTGTAGAGTTATCTCTTTTTTCATGGCTGCATACTATTCTATTAATGTGCCATATTATATTTAATCGCTCCTCAGCCTGGGGACATTGAGGTTGATTGCATTTTTATCATTATTATAAACAAAAGTGTACTGCGTATCCTGAGCATATATTTTTATGGTCTTGATAACTTCATAGGATATTACTGCTGTCCATCATTGTTTACAATAGCAAAAGATTAGAAGTAACTTACATGGTTAAACAAATTATGTTAATCCGTAAGAAGGAAGACTAGTCAGCCATTAAACATGAGGCTGTAGAAGAGAATGTAATGGGAAAAATGTTCTTGATATGCCCTTAAAGGAAAAATAAAAGCAAACCTCAATACAATAGAAACCCAGTTTTATTCAAAGTAAATATAGAAAAAAAGATTGGAAAGTACAAGCAAAAATGTATCTTGAGTGGTAGCACGACAGGTTATCTTTGGGGTGCGATTCGGAGTGATTTTACTTTTACTTGTTTGTGTTTCTTTCTATTCACCAGATATTTTGCACTCAGATTTTGGTATTTTCAAAGTTAGAGATTTTTTAAATGCTTACAAGTCATCAGCAGCCTCTAGCTAAGCTCACACACTGAAAGGAAGCAAAAGATCCAGAAAACCAAGGCCCTCAACTGAGACCGGATGGCTGTATGTCCTGCATACTTGGCTGAAGGGCTGTGTTGTTTTCCTCTGCAGGTATGTTCTTGATGACCAGTATGTCAGCTCGGTAGGAACAAAGTTTCCCGTCAAGTGGTCAGCCCCAGAGGTGTTTCACTACTTCAAATACAGCAGCAAGTCAGACGTATGGGCGTTCGGTAAGAATGTGGCCACGTGGGACCCAGCCCCATTTCATAAGCTGGCTTCCACAACAGGAAACCACAAGAGCAGCAACATCCATTTTCAGCAAAAGCTCTGAGCACTTACAAAATTACATGTATGGCCAGAGACCAGCAAGGGATTGAAGATGATGCTGACCCTTTCTTGTGTTGGTGTTAGGATGTCTGCCACGTATTGTATAATTGGCATCCTGCTTAGCACCTTCTCAAAAAATCAAAAGGGCTAAAAGCTTTCCCACTGAAGATTTCAGTTTTCTAAAAGGAGTCACCGAAAACTAAAACCCAGTTTGCATAAGGTACAAAACGGTGAAGGGCTTAAAATGAAGTCATCGGGGCTTCCCTGGTGGCGCAGTGGTTGCGAGTCCGCCTGCCGATGCAGGGGACATGGGTTCGTGCCCCGGTCCGGGAAGATCCCACGTGCCGCGGAGCGGCTGGGCCCGTGAGCCGTGGCCGCTGCGCCTGCGCGTCCGGAGCCTGTGCTCCGCAACGGGAGAGGCCACAACAGTGAGAGGCCCATGTACCGCAAAAAAAAAAAAAAAAAAAAAAAAGAAGTCATCGACTTTCTGCACCGAAGCGAGGTGATAATCATTCCTTTCCGAACTGACCAATTCGGAGGGCATGCCTGGTGTAAATACCAAACATGACTCAGCACTTTCTTTGGCCCATCCCAACTTCAACTAGCGTCCTTGTTAAAATTCATCATTTAGGTCAGGGGTCAGCAGACCATGGCGCAGGACCAATTCCAGTGGCCCGTTTCTGTAAGGAAAGTTTGATCGGAGCATAGCCATGTCCTTTGTACATATGGTTTATGTATTGTCTGTGGTTGCTTTTGTGCTTGCAACAGTAGTTGCCACAGAGGCTGCATGACCCTCAAAGCCTTGAAAACTTACTTTGTGGCCCTTTATAGAAGGAGTATGCTGACCCCTATTTCATTGAAAAATCTATATTGAAATTTAGTAAACGTAATTAGAAAACAGAGACAATTCTTTAATTGTGATTCTGGAGATTTTCTGGTATTTTTCTACATGGGGAGGAATGTCAGGCTTGTTTAAAATCACTGTCAGATGAGCCCAGGATAAATATTCCAAATTATCATAAGGCTATGGAATCTATTAAATACAACTGAGAACTATTTCATGCCTGTCTTAGTCCATAAGCACAATCTGACTTTCTACATGACAGCCTGAAGAAAGAAAAATGTAGTTAGCTGTTTATTTTTCTATGTGACAATTGTTAAAAATAATTATTCCTTCTGTAAAATTGGTATTGTTCATTGTAAAAAAAAAAAAATAATCCAATGTATACAGAAAAAGGAAAAACCACAGAGAGCATTTTGGTGAATACTTGATGTCATTTTGTGCTGATGAACTTGTCAGAATTAGTTTCAATCTCTTTGTGTCAATTGATATGCCTTATGAGAGAAATGTTTTAAAATCGGTATCCTTACTCAATAGTCACAGCTGGGTTTTGAACCAAAATATTGCATTACCCAGGTCGACTGCTTACCTTATGTGCCAGAATTTGGCTCCAAATATTTTCTGGCTGTTTCCAAGAACTAAATTCATTCTTAAACAATTTGTCCCCAGTGAAGATACTCAAAATAAACCAGGACCTCTGAAAGCAATTCTCAAAGAGGAGTCCCACATATATTTTAAGCAATGATATTATTCTCGAGATAAGTGGTTAGCCTTCCAAAGAGACAATTGTGAAAGGGGCAACACGTTTTTGGATGGTTGTTTTAGAATATTTGTTTAAAAAAAACACAGCCACCATAACTTGTAACATTGCCTTACTGTAAATATTTTACAAAAAATCTGTAGCCCTAAAAGTCAAAGAAGTTTTGAAGTTAGTACTTCGGTTATGGTTCTAGAACAATTTTCTCCCTTCTTACATATTTCTAGTTTTCCAAGCTTTTGAAGCTGGCTGAGTGCTGGAATTCTCTGGCTTCGCCAGTACAACATCACAAAGGCCACCATTTTGAGAGCATTTAAAATGTCTCCAGTGCCCTTCTAAATGCTCCGCGTGTTTTATCCTATTCAATCCTCAGGACAACTCTGTGATGTGCAGATATCCGCATATGACAGAAGGCAAGCAGAGCTGAGAAGGGCTAAGAAAGTTGCCCAGCCGTAAGTGGCAAACCTGGGCCTCAAAAGGCACGTCTGACTGGCCCCAAATGCAACCCTCTCGACCACCATGACCAGAACTCGGTTTCTTAACCTGGAGTCCACCATACTCTGGATAATTCCAGAAAATACCTTGTGAACTTCCGGAAAAGAAGCCCGAAAATGCTGTGCATTCACTTCCCCGAGGAAAAGCTAATGATTTTAATCAGATCCTTGAAAGGACACCTGACCCACAAAGCATTCTAGAACACTGTGGCAGCAGAAAAGGAGGAACGTTGCCCATGATTTTATCTTAAATTTCCACTAAAAGGTAATTTGACGGTGCAATGAAATTGTTGCCAAGGCAGAGAGAAAGGGCGAGGACTCGCATCCATTACTCCTAAGGGCTGGAGCTGAGGGCTGTCACTGTGGGTTGGACCAGGCCTCAGCCGCCCGCCTCTCTGAAGCAGCCCAAGGGCCTTGACCCCAGGGAGCTCCCCCTGCAGCTGCCCTGGCCGGTTCCCCATTTCCCGGCAAGAATGGGCGTCCGGGTCTCAGGGAACAGGAGAAGAGAGCCTGGGCTCCGGAAGCTATGGTCCAGGCCCGCCCTCCCTGCCCCGTCCTTCACGCTTGGACTCATCCCCCAGGGGTCCCGGCTCTGACCCAGAGCCTTCCTGACCTGGCGTGTGAAGCTCGTTCGACAAACTGTACCTTTTGACGCTGCCTCTCTCTCCTCTGTCCGCCGCCGCCCTCCCCATGGTGCAGGGATCCTGATGTGGGAAGCGTTCAGCCTGGGGAAGCAGCCCTATGACTTGTACGACAACTCGCAGGTGGTCGTGAAGGTCTCCCAGGGCCACCGGCTCTACCGGCCCCAGCTGGCGTCGGACACCGTCTACCAGGTCATGCACAGCTGCTGGCACGAGGCGAGTGCTCCACTGGGGGGAGCGGGGCAGGGCGCCGGGCGCATCCGGGCCAGTGGCTGCGTCACCGCCGGAAGAAGAGTTTTTGAGGTGGGGGTGGGGGGCGGGGGGCGTGGCACCTGCTACAGAGCGGGTGGAAATGGCCCTGCGCCCCTGCCCTCAGGTGTTTGTGATCTGAAACCAGCACCGTAGGCTTAACAAACAACTTATATCAGTAGTGTTCTAAGGACTTTATGAATATTAACTCATTTATTCAACAGGAAACACACTATGAGTAGGTACTCTTATCGTGGCTAAACGAACAGAAGCGGAAACAGAGACCCAGAGAGGTTAAGTGACTCGCCCAAGCTCACACAGCTAGTAAGAGGCAGGCTGGCTAGTGTCAGAGGCCCTGTTCTCCACCACAACACTAGAGGGTCTCTCCTCAAGGAGAAAACGTGTAACAGAGAACAAATAACACGTGTAGAGAGCACAGAATGGACACCAGTCTGTTCTCCCTTCCCCTGTCTCCCAAGTGCTGAATAAAAGCCTTCCATGCAGAGAGAGGATAAGAGTATCTTTTTCTGTGGGACTGAAAACAGCAAGTAGCTTATAATTATATGTGCAAATTAGAAAAACAGACAAGTAAGTACAGGAAGAGCTCGGAGGAGAGGGAGCCCAGCTTCCGGAACGCATCGTTATCTGAGCCAGGTCTGGAAAGCTCTACAGAGCTTCCCCAACTATGTGGGTGGAGACACAGTTCAAGGGTGTCCAGGTGAGAGCGACCAGCACAAGCACAGGTGGGGAGGCAGGAATGAGCACTGCGTGCTTGGCTGGAGCTGTGGTTGGAAGGGCTGGAAATGAGTTTGGAAGAGCACGTACGTCTGGTCCAGATTCTGTAGCCTGAACGACAAGGAGAGGAGTGTGAGTTTGGCTTTCTATAGGCAACACGGAGCCCCTGAAGACATTTGCAAGTGATGTGATAATAGGAGACTTCTAAGAACATTCATCTAAGATCCCGCAGCCCATAACCATTATACGGCGTGGCCTCATTGACAAACGGGCCTGATGCCGCCATCATGCGTTCACGCATTCATTCATTCACTCGTAAAAGACAGATCAGTGTCGTGGTGAAGCATGTGGACTCTGGAGCCAGAATGCTAGCTCTGGGTTGAATGCTAGCTGTGGGACCTTGCCTAAGCCTCCTCCTAGTGGAGCATCTCTGTGCTTCACTATAAAATAGTACTTAACTGATAGGATTATTGTGTGGATTGAATGAGTTAATATTATAAAGTCCTTAGAACAGTGCCCGGTATACAGTAAGTGGTTGTCGTTGTTGTTACATATTAATAGAGCAGCTGTGCACCAGGCACTATGCGGGTGCTAGGAATAAATGACTGCACAGGATTTAAAGAGTACCTCACCTCTTGTGTTGGAGCCTAGAATTCCACTTTGGAAGAGTTACTGACTGCATCATGTAACATTTTATCTGTTAGCTTAAATTCTTCTTGGAATATGGGCACTGGGTGACTTCCCACCCAGTGTCACTTGAAATACGATCTAAGGCTCCCCCACTCTTTTTTACCCCAAATGTAAAGGGGCTGAGAGCCTTAGGCGGCACTAGACGGTCACACTGGGTCAGAGGAGGGTTAGAGACCTGGCGCTGCCCACAACCAGGCAGACTCACTGCTGTCATCTGGCCGATGGAGAAGAGGAGCAGACAAGGGTGTCTGAGTTGAAGCCGGGACCCTCCCTGGCCCTCCCCACTCCAGCTCCTGGGAATGTGCCTGCACCATCAGATGGACAGGGGGCCCTGAACAGGAAGGAACTGCCTTCTTCCTACAGTTGGTCCGTAAAAGTGTGAGAATTGGGGCAGAATCCATTGAGGGGGGGTTTGCACGGGGGCAGTCCCCAGCTGAAGGTTCTGCTTATAGTGAGTGTTTTGTACAGTTTAGTCTCCCTTCTTTTTGATATTTTATTTCACAATTTTGGGGAGAAAATTCACAATTTTCATTAGATTCCAGTTTAGCTTTCCTGTATTTCTTTGTACAAAAATGAACATGTGTGTATAGGTGTGTGGTTTTGTTTCCCTTTCTTATAAAAAAAAAAAAAAAAGAGCATACAAATTCCTCTCCACAGGCATTGGCCCTCTAGCAACACACACCATTGTCAAGCTTCTGAATTCCTGCCAATCTGATAGATGATAAATGGCATTTTAGTGCAGCTTTCCTAGGTACATCTTTCATTATGAGTGAGGCATATTTTGAAGAGCATTTGTATATCTTTCTGAGAATTATATGTCATGTCTTTTCCCTTTTTCTATAAGGTTTTTGTTCCTCCCACCTCACTTTTAAAGATCCCTTTATAAATTCAGAAGATTAATACTCTATCTCTGACATAAATTGTAATTATTTTCTCCCGGTTTGTCACTTATCTTTGATCTAATTTATGCTGTTCTGTGCCATGCAAAACTTTCTTTTAAAAAAAAATACAGTTGACTACATCATTATTTGCTTTTTTTGCTTCTGGAAACTGAGTTATAGTTAGATAGGCTTTCCCAAACCCAGATTGCAAAGGCGTTCACTCAGATTTTCCTCTAGTACTTTTATGGTTTCATTCTTTTACATTTAAGTGTCTGATCTAGTCTGTTTGTTTTGGTATATGGAATAAAAAGTATGGATCCAAAGATTTCGTTTTCTAAATGACTACTCGGTTGTCGAGGCACCATTTATTAAAAGACTATGTTATTCCCAGCAATAAGATTCTATCGAATGGTGTCAAAATACCCAGTAACAGGATAGTAAATTTCCCTATGTATTTGGGTTCTTTTTGGGACTTTCTCTTCTGTTCTCTGGTCTCTATTCATGTGTTAGCACTGCATTGTTTTAATTACAGAGACTTTATAACACTTTGTTTAATGTCTAATATTTTTGATTAATTTTTATTGGAGTATAGTGATTTACAATGTTGTATTAGTTTCTGCTGTATTTAACATGTTTTAATACTAGGTAGGCTAGCACCCCCTCATTGCTCATCTTTCTTTATAGTTTTCTTAGCTATTTTACGTACTTAAAAATCCACAAACTAGATAATCAATTTGTTCAGCTTGAAACCAGCTTGTTCATATTTTGGAGGAGACTGTATTTGGTTTGTATTTTAACTCGGGAAATTCACCATCTTTATGGTATTGGTATGCCCTATTCAAGGACAAGCAATGTTTTCTTCTATGTGTTCAAGTCTACGTTTGTATTTTTCAGCAGCGTTTTATTTTTTTATTTTTATTTTTTGTGGTACGCGGGCCTCTCACTGTTGTGGCCTCTCCCATTGCGGAGCACAGGCTCCGGACGCGCAGGCTCAGCGGCCATGGCTCACGGGCCCAGCCGCTCCGCGGCATGTGGGATCTTCCCAGACCGGGGCACGAACCCGTGTCCCCTACATCAGCAGGTGGATTCTCAACCACTGCGCCACCAGGGAAGCCCTCAGCAGCGTTTTAAAGTTTTCCTCATTTGTGGGGGGTACATTTTTGTTCGTATTTTACTGAGGTGTCATTGCTATTGTAAATGGGGTTTTCTCTTCCATTACATCTTCTAACTGGTTATTGTACATGTATAGGAAGGCTATTGGGTTTTGTAAGTTAATTTTATATACTGCTCTCCTGGTGAATTCCTGTATTATTTGGGTGGGTTCTATCATTAATTCTCTTGGTTTTCCAAGGTCTGCAGTCGTATCTTATGCAAATAAAGATACTTTTTCTTCCCCAATTCTTAGGGCTGTAATTGTTTTCTCTTTAGAAGAAATGTCTATAGTGTTTCCACATTGTAAAACTTGCTAGTTTTAGGCCTGAGGTATAAATATTTTACATAGTTTATTTTTAATCATAACCCTCATAAACTAAACCATTGGGTTTTTCTTTTATTTAGCTTCCAGAAAAGCGTCCCACATTTCACCAACTCCTATCTTCCATTGAACCACTTCGGGAAAAAGACAAACCTTGAAGAAGAAATGAGAAGTTCTGATGAGAATGAGTGTAAACGTTGGCCAACATTTTCATTCTTTTTAAGGGATGTAGCCAAGCACAGACATTGTAATTTAGCTCATTCTTCTTAATGGTATTTTGTGTGCTGTTTGTTCTATTATCTAGAAGTGAACAAGGTAAACAAAAGATTTCCTTGAAATATAGGTCGAATTAGTAATTTTGTTTATGCTGCTCTTGATATTATGCTTCCCAGCCTATAGCAGAAGCACGTCTTCTGAGTGATTGCAAAATAGAGAGGGTGTGTACCATATGTAAAGATTGAACAGAATTGAAAAACTGTTGGATATTTGTTCTTTTCTTAATATCACCACTATCATGATAATTAAATATGCTATTAGCAAGTATGGAAATTGTGACACTTGCCTTCAGGTTTCAATGTTCTCAATCTTTAGCATGTATGAGATCAAATGGAGAGTTTATTAAAACACAGGTTCCTTAGGAACTACCCCAGAGATTCTGGTACAGCAGGTCTGAGTGCAGCCTAAAACTGTGTATTTTTAACAAGCTCCCAGATGTCTCTGTGCAGTCAGTCCGAACTGCCCTAGGGGACCTCATTATGTAGTGGGCACCGTTAGGTGGTCTATAATTCAATCCAAACGATACAATTCTCATTTGATATCCAAATCAGAAACATGAATTCATGTCATTATGTACACAAATATAAAACTAAAGTTAAATAACATAATTCAATAGTATACTATGTGTCACATAGACACAATTTTTAAAGATGCTAAGGTATAACCTGATGCCTTTTTCCTTACACTTAACTATTTTCAATTTCAACTCAAGTATAACCACGATCTTGTATTAGATTGTTGCTTTGTACAGTACTCCCCCCTTATCTGCAAGGGATACATTCCAAGACCCCCAGTGGATGTCTGAAACTGAGGATAATACCAAACCCCATATATACTATGTTTTTCCTATACATACATACCTATGATCAAGTTTAATTTATAAATTAGGCACAGTAAGAGATTAACAGCAATAACTAATAATAAAATAGAACAATTATAACAGAATGCTGTAATAAAAGTTATGTGAATGTGGTCTCTCTGTCAGAGTATCTTACTGTACAAATTGAATGCCTTTTCCATTTTAAGTAAGCATTTACACACTGCGGCCATAACTTTTGCAGTTTGGGGTGTGACAGCAAAACTAGTATGAATTTCTTTTTCTTTCTTCACAATGTCACCGATACAAGATTTGGTCTTACCGTAGGTTTCAGCCCCCTCAGCATCTGATTTTTTTTTCTTTCCTTATTAAGTTGAGACCTTTCACCTTTTTACTTAAAGGAAGCACTTTAGGTCTTCTCTCTGGCATTTCCGAATCACCAGCATCACTCCTCTGGCGCTTTGGAGCCAGGATTAAGTAAAATCAGGGTCACTCGAACACAGCAGTGCGGCACTGCGACAGCAGATCTAACAACTGCAGCCACTAATTGACTAACGGGTGGGACATGCTGGCCAAAGGGATGATTCAGGTCCCGGGGGAGCGGAGCTGAAATCGCGAGATTTCATCACGCTACTGAGAACGGCACGCACTTTAAAACTTATTAATTCTTTATTTCTGAAATTTTCCATTTAATATTTTCATATAGTGGTTGCCCGCGGGTAACTGAAACCGTCAAAAGTGAAACCGCGGATGGGGGTGGGGGAGGGTGGGCGCTACTGTAATCATTTAAAATCCTTGAGTTTGGGGCCCTGGGGCTTCTGGCTCGTTTGATAACTGACACAAAGGTACAGGAGTCCTATTTTACCTTCTTATGGCTATTACTAAAAGGTGCCTTAGCTTTCAAGCTTCCTGGGAATGCCCACCTTCACGGTCTGCTACTGAACTCATAGGTTTTCATCATTTTGGAGTACATCACTGTCATGTCTGTAATGTCAAGAAGGGAAAGAGAAAGGTTATGTGAAGGGCATTATTACAGGGAAAAGACACTAATGAAACCCTGCTACTATTCTCCAGATATGTTAGCAATCTCCCGTAAGAGACATTCACACTCTCCCTCTTGGTTATTTGTCTCTTGACATTTAAATACTGATTCCTTTATTTTCAGCAGAATCGACTTACGATAATAGTCTTCTGTTTTTTTTTTTACCGTGGTATGAAAATCTCAATATATAATGAAATGTGCTGCTCTGATTCCGTCCACCAGGACGTCCACTAGGTCTTCCTGGTGCCCCCTCCCCTTGAAGGGTGTTTTCCTTTCTTCTCCTTATTTTTACATATTTGATCTTCTAAAAATGAAGCTCAGCAGGACTCTATGGGACCTTCCGGGGAACATGACCCCTCGCCCTGCCTCTTGTTGTAGAAAATCTTTAGCTCGCTAGGCCTTCCCCAAGTTCCAAAGAGCAAATTTAATAAGAGAAATGAGAAAATGCAGGAACAAAGAAAAATAGTCAATCAAGACAGTAATAGTTTAGCCATAAAGCAAAGTCAAGGACCTTTAGTTCCTCCTCAAAGAACTAAATAGATAATATCCTGAGCCGTATCCTTGAGTTGTTTTGCAGATACTAAAACCCCCACCAGGTGGAAGAACTTCACTGCATGCTGACCACAAGTAGACCCCAGACTGGTTAGAACCAGAAGGGTGATAATGCTGACTCCAGAAATACCACCCAATTACCTCACCACCAATCAATCAGAAGAATGTCCACCAGCTGATCCGGCCCCCTACGACCCTCACCCCTAATGTTGCCTTTGAAAGCCCTTCCCTAAAAGCCATCCGGAAATTCGGGTCTTTTGAGCAGGAGCTGCTAGTTCTCCTTACTTGACAAAGTTACTCTAAAAGTATGCTGGTCACCACGTAAAGTGAATTGACGGGTAGAGTTTGGATATTTTCACCTATTTAATCCATTTTAAATGAGTTTTCAGGTCTGAATTGGATGCTGTGCTCAGAACTGGGCTGGGGGCTCTGAGATACATAAAAGCATCACCAGGTTTGGTTCCTAACCTGATGGTGTAGACGCTCTTAACACAACTCTTTTTCGACTGATTTTATAATTGATTTGTACAATAAATAAAAAGCAACTGAAGGCATTGGGATACATTCCAAGACATATGGGAGGTCAAGAGTCCTGGAAAGTCAGATGGCAACTTTGTCCCTGGAAGTGAAAAGCAGACTGAAGCCACAGAAACCCGAGCACAGAAGTACACATAAGCCCACAGGAGTGTGTAAATCGAGTATTTACTGAGTGTCTGCTTCGTGCTTGGCACTACCCAGACATTGTGGGCAAATACAAAAGCTTTAAGAGATGGGGAGCCCACTTCGGAGCGTGACATTCAGTTGGGATCTCCATGCACTCCACAGTTAGAGAGCAACGGAAGCGAGTTTCTATCACGGGTGCTCTGGCGGGGGGTTCACAGATGCCCCTGGGGCTAGTTTGATGTTGTCAGGAAGATGGCGATGAAGCAGCTTGGAAGTGAGAAGGCAATGTCCTCCAAAGGCTCTCTGGATTCTTGTCTCTTCTGTAGCCCTGTCACCCTGAAGAAGGCATGTTCCAGTCCAATCATCACTGGGGGAGATCACTAGAGTACTTAGATCAAGTTAATGCGAAGAGAGCATGACATCCTTTACACTTGAATTAAATCCAAGCGAACAGTGCGTGCTGTTCTCCATCCCTGCAGCTCCGTCCGTTCACAGGCACCCAGGTTCCACACCAGAGCCCAACACCCGCTCCTGCCACGTCTCCTTTCTTTTCAACTCCAGCAACACGACGGACATTTCCATTGCTTTCACCCCTGAACAGCGTGCGAGGCCAAAGACAAACTTTCTCCATTCTCAAATAGAAACACCTCTTTCGGGAAACAGAAAAGTCAAATCCTGAGGCAGAAACAAGGACTAAAGGCGATGCGAGTGAAGATGCCCTCTCCTGAGGCATGTCTTCTTTGGACAGCTTTTCCTGAACAGAGACATAGCTTTGACATTTAATGACATCCTTATAATCTCCTATGTTCTGTACTACGAAATTAACATTTACATATAATAAGATCACCTCCAGAGGAAATAACAGAGATTTTTCTAAAACGAAGTCTGAACATCATCACTATTTTGGAATCCCGAATTATTTTCTCCTTTACTCAAGTCCACGGAGCCATAAGGATTTTCTTCACTGCTTGCTTGATTTTTCCTGTTAAATAAAGTGAAGTCACCTTAATATTGTGATCTTAGAATGACACGGCCTCCCTTGGACTCCACCGGGCCCAGGCGTCTTTTTCGTCTCAGCATCTAATCACCTGGACTCATTTGCATACCAGTCCCCTCTCAGTGGGCTACGGGCACCCAGGGTGCATCGGATTCACTTCTTTAGGCCCATGATTGGTCGGCACGACGGCTGCCAGAGCACAGGAGACGGGTTAGGGTATAAGCTCTGGAGGCGGAGAGCAGGGGCCTCTGTGTCTCAGGCTGCCTATTCGGCAAATGATGGCAATCACGTGAAGTCAATGAGCTAATGCTGGCAGAGCACTCACGGTACTCGGCATGTAGTCCTCAATAAATATTGACCATTATAATTATTTTTAGGAACTCAGGGGTCATTCAGCCAATCGCTTCATTTTAAAAAGCTTCCCCACTAAATCATCAACTTCCAAAGTATGAAGATCAGGGTGGGCCTGCTTTGTAGTACAATCA
This sequence comes from Kogia breviceps, assembly GCF_026419965.1. NCBI lineage: Eukaryota > Metazoa > Chordata > Mammalia > Artiodactyla > Physeteridae > Kogia > Kogia breviceps. The sequence continues at coordinate 122,512,304 of NC_081330.1, read as the reverse complement.
CCAGCTTTAGAAACCAAGCATATATCCTCACGTGTTACTGACTAGGCGTGCAAACTTGAGAAAGTTTCTTGGCCTCTCTGAATCTCAGTTTTCTATATACATGAAGATCATTACATATTTACATCATACAATCACTGAGAACACTAATGTGAGAAACACGTGGGCAGGGTTGACAGTCTTCTTTTGGTACGTACCTTCTATTATCGTAGTGTGCAGTATGAAGGAGGGGCTTCCAAATAATTTCTTTAATGAATTAACTTTGGAATAGCGTCTCGTGTGCGAGTTTTTAGTATGTAGAGGAGCGCGTGTTAAACTGTAATGTGTGTCCAAGTCTGCAGGTCTTACTAAAACACAGATTCTGATTCATTGGGTGTCCAAAACCCTGACTGTTTTTCAGAAAGACTCACAGACTTAGAAAACAGACTTATGATTACCAAAGAGGAAAGGGCAGGGAGGGATAAATTAGGAGACTGTGATGAACACATATACACTACTGTATATAAAACAGATAATCAACAAGGACCTACTGTATAACACAGGGAACTGTATACTCTGTAATAACCTATATGGGAAAAGAATCTGAAAAAGAAGAGATATATGTATAACTAAATCACTTTGCTGTACACCTAAAACTAACACAACATTGTAAATCAAGGATAATATAAAATAAAATTTTTTTAAAAACCGATCGTTTTTGTTCGCTTTCGGAAGGGAACTTGGAAGCAAAGAGTGACAGAAGACTCTGTGTATCCTTTTGTACTTAAAAATTTTAACTATATGAATGTATTCTAGTAAATGCCTATTTTAAAAAATGAAGTTACTTGGGAGAATAATATAGTGAAGAAAATTGAGCAAAATAGACTAGTGCACGTAAAACTTCAAGAACGTGTTTAAACAACCGAAAGTGTGCAAAGAGTTTTTGTCAGGTGCTATAAAATATGATTAACTTCAATTATATAAGCCCAACAAACGCAAATGATGTCTCAAGGTCAGAAAACAAATCTAGCGGCAGGGCAAGCCTATACATCAGGTCTCTGGTGATTTAAATCCTCCATCAACTTGGATCTTCAACTCAAGAACAAATTAGAGGGTGCCTGACCCATGAACTGAGGGGATAGTAGGGCGTCTGTGCTATCAGAGGAGGGATGAAGAGGATTCGAGGGTAGCAGTTTGGAGCAAATCTCAGAGCTCATTCTCGAATGATTTCACAGCTCAAATCCATCACTAATGCAGCCTCTAAGGTCAGTTCTAGACCGAGGAGGACTCGTCAGTAAGGATAATGCCCTGAGCCCACTCACTCCTGCTGGGCTTGGAGTGCCTCTTAGCAGTGGGGCAACGATGCTGTGGGCCAGGCTGGAGTTTACCAGCGCACACCAGCCAAGTCCAGGCTCGACATGTCCTGTATGGTGGGGCTTTGCTAGGGAGGCAAAGTGCTGATGACGTCTGGTAAATTTCCAGGGGATGCATAAGAATATTTAGCTACGGAATTGTCCAAATAAGTAACTGGCTTGTACAACCTACCACTTACTGCAAAATTTCCAGTTAGTTTTCCCTAAACCTTTCTGTTTTACGATAGATAAGTCTAAGAAAGGTCACTTACTTTCTTCGATCTCTGATCCCAGTGAAGCTGAGCACAGCAATACCAATCACCACCACTCCCATCACGACCCCAAAGATAATCAGCCATATGGTGACAGGTGGCTCGTAAGGGGGTCCCAGCGTCGGCTCAATCCCCAGAAACTCCAGGCTGTTGTCATCCAGGCAGAAAGCATCATTGATACGGCCCCGGGACATCCTATTCCCCAAAGCAAAACACTTAGGCAAAAGAAAACTGTCTGCAATTATTTACTCCTTATGTCATCGTTCCCAAAGGGATTTGATAAGGCTTATCCTAAAAATGTATACCTAAAAAAGCAATGAAATCAAAGTAAATAACCAGGTCCAGTGAAAGATTTGAGTTTTGACAATTATACATCTTTCCTATCTCGTAACCTAGATTAGGCTTGGAAACAGCTCCATTGGAAAATTAGGCCGCAAGTGTGGAAACATGCAAATGGTTGGCATTTGTTCATTTGTGGCTACTGTGTGTTGGAAAGGCAAAGTTAGCATGTTTGGTAAGAAGTTCCCTTGTCAGGGTATGTCTACAATGATGTTATAGCAAATAATGGAAAAGGACAATTGCATCCACCTCTTCTACAAATGAAACAGTCCCTCTACACAAGTCTCGACAGTTGTATTTTCCAAATAAGAGGTGCTGACATCCAAAATTATCACTAAAAGGCAGCACTGGGGAGGAATACAGGGAAGGAGCCTTTGCCCCCCAAAAAGGTGAGGATTATTTTTAAAACAAAAAACAGTGAAATGTTCAATATTCTAGATTGAAAACCAAAGTGTCTGGCATCACATCCTCCTGCCCTTGGGTATAGGGCAGGTCAGGAGGAGGTCAAAGTCCACCGAGAGAGAGAGAGAGAGAGAGAGAGAGAGAGAGAGAGAGAGAGAGAGAGAGAGAGAGAGAGAGGGAGGGAGGGAGGGAGGGAGGGAGGGAGGGAGGGAGGGAGGGAGGGAGGGAGGGAGGGAGGGAGAGAGAGAGAGAGAGGGAGGGAGGGAAGGAAGGAGAGAGGTCAAAGCAGCATTAGGCATGTCACCCCTGGCAACCTCTGCCTGAAAGAGTCTGGGCATTCTGGAAACAGAAAGTTTGAGGACCCCTGTAGCTTGCAGGAGGGCGGGGCTCCTTCACGATTATCCCAGCTGGCGCTTTTCCTCAGGACAAGTCATGTGGAGGCAGCCAGTGAGTCCCTGGGCGTGCTGCGGTTGTAAACCCCACTAAACCAGATTTTCTAGGCCCCCTCTGCCCAGCAAGTCTTGTTTCTGCTTCCGAAGATGAACCGCAGCTCAAGAGCGCCACCTAGTGGGCACTTCCTGTAGCAGTGAGTAGCTTAAGCCTTTTTTTTTTTTTTTAATGACAAGGGGAAACACCTCCATTTTTCACTATTGCTGTTTCGGGAAACAGCTGAGGCAAATTGGGAAAACTGTTCCTTCTGAACACTCACCACCAATAGCAAGTCCCTCTTTTGGTATGGAGGCTAACAAGTGTCTAAGGAATCCTATCCCTGCCTACTTTGTTTCAGACTTTGGTTAGTTAAATGGATCTTACATCAAAGTCCCTACAGCAAATGATGGCGACACGTGTGCTCTGCTCGTACCACTTTCCCGGTGTGCTGGCCAGACTTCCTTCAGCCAGTAGCTGCTGCCTTTTCCCAAGAGCATTCTCAGGCCACAAGATTCGGCCCTGCCTGCAGGCCAGCAATGCTGGGAAGTTTGTCTCCCCTGTAAGCAGTTCTCAACCAGCGACTGATGGGAGGTGGTGAACAAATACCCCAGCTCTGATGGGACAACTGAGGTGTCTATTCTACGCCGTCTCCCAGAATTCCCGGCAGAATGGAGCTCTCGCTGCCCACAGTGGTAACTTGCTCGTCACGTGTCCTTTATTACCTTCCTTCCATTCTGTCTCCTGTCCACATTCCTCCATCCGTGCTTCCTGAGGTCACCTCCCAAAGAAACTACTTACACTCAAATCCTTGTCTAAGGACCTGCATCTGGATAAACCCAAGTAAGACAATCCCCTTTCTATGAGATTCTGGAATTAAAACCCAAGTTTTTAAGATGAAGACAAACATGTAAATGACTCAGAAGAGTGCCTGCCACTGTGAAAGCGCACCAAATATTCGTTACTGTTGTTGCTGCATTGGGGAACCCCCCTGCCCTGCTATATTGCATTAGAAAGTAAAATATCACCTGATGGCCTCTTCAACTTCAGTTCTAGGAATGATGTCAGACACATTTTTAGGTGAAGTGACAAAGAAGGTGAAGGAGATTCTTGGTTTCAAGTCACTCACCCACACGTCCTCCTCCCTGTGGAGAAACAAAAGAAACATCTTCCCTGGTGGCACACCGGACACTGTGAAGAGAATGAAAACTTCTCCAGCTGGTGAAAAGGAGATGGGGGGAGGGTCACAGGGTAAAGTAGGGAGACATGGGGCAGGGCCCGTCATGGAAGGATGTAATTGCCACAACAAGCTTAACAGGGCCCAAAGCACACGAACTCAACTACACAAGGTGTGACAGCAGGTCCTGGCGCTGTTAGCTCCGCCACCGTATAAGAACAGCAGTTTGGTGGTTTTTTTTCCGAGCAGAGACAAATTTCAAACTGAAAGCAGTAGCAGAATCAGCAAGGGATCGTTGGTGACCGAAGACTCGTGCTAAACAACACGGCGCGCAGCAACGGCTCTGTTCCATGGACAGAGGCGGTGCGTTGATATCTTCGAACCCTGCCCCTCCCAGCTAACACCGTCATGTTACCCCACGCTGAGGGTGAGGGGCGGGGTTTACAGCACGACGTGACAAGACTCTGCTCTCACAGCTGCCACGTTGACCCTAATAAAGCCCAAGGCAGATCACAGGGCTCAGAGCCTTTCTCACCCGGAAGGGAAGCCAATGGCCTTAGAACGGCTTAGGAGGCACACGTGAACTTTCTTCTCGCCTCCACCCGCCTCGCCCAGTCCCACCAGGACCACATCTCCCACTGGTCTTCTATTAGCTCACTGTGCTCCAGCCACACTAGCTTCCTTGCTGGTCCTTCAACGGGTGAAGGATATTTGTCCCTCAGGATCTTTCCACTTGCTATTTTCCCAGCTGGAACATTTCCTCACATAGTCTGCACCCCTAACTCTCTTTCCGGTTTCAACTATTTGCTCAAATATTAACAAGGCTTTCTCTGACCATTTTAGTTAAAATTGAACCCTACACACACACACACACACACACACACCAGCACTCCCTAGCTCCTTTCCTGTTGAATTTTTCTCCCTAGCACTTCTCACCATCGAATTCTACTACTTACATATTTACATATTTTGTCGATTGTCTATAACACACACACAAACAAAACAGATACATTCGAATATAAGCTCATGAATGAAAGCAGAGATTTCTGCCTTTTTAAATTCAGAGCTGAGGGTGGATGAGAGCATTAGGGGAAAAGAAGGGGAGAGAAAAAGAGGAGAGAGGAGGAAAGGGGGCGGAAAGGGAGGCGAGAGGCGAGGAGAGGGCCATTTAATAATAACAATGCTCTTGTCACCTACAAGTCAAATAAGTTACAATCATCCCTAAATACACTGGCCCAAATTCCAGGAGATCAAAGAGATTTAAAAGTTATTAGGAGGTTTTTCTTAATTTCACTTGAATAAAAGTTAAAGCATAATATTTTCTTAGACCCAAGAGCAAGGGAAATACTGATTGAGAGCACAGCAAATCAACTCACCCAAAAGGAATGGTCTCGTTTCTGTCTTTTGAAAAATACTTTCTCATGGCGTATGCAACAGACGACCGGAACAAGTACATTTCATTGTCATCCCATTCATACTGCAAATTCAAAACAAAAACACTGCTCAGGAGAGATGAGGGGGTACATTAAAACCTGATATTCTAAAAGCTTTTTAGTTTGGTCGCACCGTGCATCTTGTGGGATCTGGTGGGATCTGAGCTCCCCGACCAGGGAATGAATCCACGCCCTTGGCAGTGAGAGCGCGCAGTCCTAACCACTGGACCGCCAGGGATTTCCCCAAGCGTTATTTTTAAATTGTCTAATATGCCAAGGATTCTTGCCCTGCATGAAGTCAGTGACCTCCAACTTGAGTGTGCATCGGCGTCACCTGGAGGGCTTGTTAAACCACTGAACCCTGGGCCTGAGCCCCAGAGTTTCTAATTCAGAAGGTCTGGGAGGAGACCCAAGAAATCGCATCTCTAACAAGCTCCCGGGTAGTGCTAATGCTGCTGGCCCCGCAGCCACACTTTAAGAACCATGGCGTTCACTGGCCCTTTTAATTTAGTTTGATGTAAACTGAAATAAACACCCGGAGGGAAGGTTTATAGATGGGGAGTCATGTGAGCCATTGGTTTTGATTAAAATGTCCATATACTATAGACAAGTATGCTGAGTTTTTACTATTTTTATAGTAAATTCTTGGATATGTGTAAGTGTAAAAAAAAGAAGAAACTTGAGGTTCAAAGGAAAAAAATTTTTTTGTAAAGAAGGTGATTTGTTCTTGTTTTTCAGTGCTAAACCAATGGCTTGTGTATTTGCATAGTCCAGGAAAAACCTGTTGAAAGAGAAAAAAGCGTTCACTCTTTCCTCCAGTAGATGGCAGTAGAGATCATGAATAGCACGAAGTTTGCATATCTCCTTCCCCTTCTAGGAAAAACAATTATGAGATGATCATACTAAGTGAAGTGAGCCAGACAGAGAAAGACAGATATCATATGATATCGCTTATATGTAGAATCTAAAAGGATGATACAAATGAACTTATCTACAAAACGAACAGATTCAGCCGTAGAAAACAAACTTAAGGTTACCAGAGGGGAAGCGGGGGAGGGATAAATTAGGAGATTGGGATTAACATACACACACTACTATGTATAAAATAGGTAACCAACAACGACCTACTGTATAGCACAGGGAACTCTACTCAATATTGTGTAATAACCTATATGGGAAAAGAATCTGAAAAAAATATATGTGTATGTGTATAACTGATTCACTTTGCTGTTCACCTGAAACTAACACATTGTAAATCAACTATACTTCAATTTTTAAAAATGTAATTACATTTTCAGAAGTAAATCTAAAATTTTAGCTGTTTAAAAACAGATTTCATTGTAAAGCAACTATACTCCAATAAAAATTAATTTAAAAAATAAATAAAATAAATAAAAATAAATTAAAAATAAAGATTTCAAAGGATTGCTACATTGACCCCAGCTTGATATCACACAGCTATTGGAAAAAGTTGCTTTAATAGTAATGATATTATTACTATTATTACTAATATTCTGGTTACTATTTCTATATTCAAAAAAAGCAAAGGCCAAGTTCTCAAATTAGTGTCAAAGATCCAGGTGGACTTTGCCATGAAATAGCTTGAACTGGGCAGTTATTCTGGCTAAAAGTATGGTTCTGGTCTCATCAAAGCAGCCTCTCGCTCAGTGAATAGGCCTCAGAATGTTACACCATCAACCCCTCTGAAGACTACCAATCCCTCACTGCATGGAAAGAGAACATGGGGACACATGTCAAGAAAAAAGAAGTTACAAAGAGAACTACCATACGACCCCACAATCCCACTACTGGGCATATACCCTGAGAAAACCATAATTCAAAAAGAGTCCTGTACCACAACGTTCATTGCAGCTCTATTTACAATAGCCAGGACATGGAAGCAACCTAAGTGTCCATCATCGGATGAATGGATAAAGAAGATGTGGCACATATATACAATGGAATATTACTCAGCCATAAAAAGGAACAAAACTGAGTTACTTGTAGTGAGGTGGATGGACCTGGAGTCTGTCATACAGAGTGAAGTTAAGTCAGAAGGAGAAAGACAAATACCGTATGCTAATGCACATATATGGAATCTAAGAAAAAAAATGTCATGAAGAGATTAGTGGTAGGATGGGAATAAAACACAGACCTACTGGAGCATGGACTTGAGGATATGGGGAGGGGGAAGGGTAAGCTGTGATGATGTGGGAGAGTGGCAGGGACGTATACACACTACCAAATGTAAATTAGACAGCTAGTGGGAAGCTGCCGCATAGCACAGGGAGATCACCTCTATGGTTTGTGACCACCTAGAGGGTGGGATAGGGAGGGTGGGAGGGAGGGAGACGCAAGAGGGAAGAGATATGGGAACATACGTATATGTATAACTGATTCACTTTGTTGTAAAGCAGAAACTAACACACCATTGTAAAACAGTTATACTCCAATAAAGATGTTAAAAAATAAATAAATAAATAAAACACTAAGAAAAAAGAAGATAATTGAAAAGGATCCTGACCTACCGGATACTTTAAATTAAAATAATTAAATTTCATTAGTCCAAGGAAGAGCTAATAAAAATATGACAGAAAGAGAAATGATCCCAGAGACACTCAACGATTGTTACAAAATAGGAACTTGAACTTTTAGAGTTTGGGAAGTGATGCACTTCCATTTTTATTATTTCTTTCTTAAATGTTCCTTTCTTACTCCTACTATGTTATTTATGTTTAGATGTCTTACTTATCGATGAAAACTACACTACAACTATTGTGGAACCTTGGACAATATTTAACTTCCCAGGAAAAGTAAGGGGGTAGAAATGCCATCCTTGGGTCTATGCAATGCAAAGAACAATTTCCTGTAGCACCTTGGACCATTTTATCCAATAGTGCCAGGCTGCCCTCTGATCCTGCAAAGCCTGCAGGATGCCACAAGCCCACCCACGCCTTTGATCCCCATCTGCCTGGGGCGACCCTCTCCTCTCCTCTTTCCCAATCAAAGCCGCTACTGCTTCAAACTGGAAAACCTGAGACAGGTGTTTAGGAGAAAGGACTAGCTGATTAAAGTAATTCACATGCAGGTGTAAGTAATCTGATTTTCTGTAAAACATTCTGTTGTCCTGAAATGCATCTCCACATCAGTGGTTCTCAAACTGTGCCGTAATCAGTCACCCGGGGAGCTTTGATGACTTCATGCCACACCACAGAGCAATTAAGTCAGAGTCTCTGGGAGTGGGATTCAAGCACTGATATTTTTCAAAAATCCCAAGTGACTCCAGCTGTGCAGCCACGTTTGAGAAACTGTGTTTTAAATCAGAGCTTCCCAGACTTTATTGTGTCTACAAACCCACCGGGCGGCTTGTTAAAATGCAGATTCCGATTAAGCAGGTCCAGGGCTGGGGTCTAAGATTAAAACAAGCTTCCAGGATATAGATGATTGACTAAGACAAAACAACGCAAAACTGCCTGCAGTGCTTCTAAGAACAAACAGTCTCTCAAAATATAACCATATCCTCTTCCTCAAATACAAGTAATGGTGATTAGAGTGAATTGGGAGGGTGGGTATTTGATACTTAACATTGGATGTTTTCTCATGGATTTTCATAACACCTTCAAAGTCACAAGGAAAGAGGAGGTATAGCCAATCCAATAAGGAATGAAATGTGTTACTAAAAAAAAAAAAAAAAAAAAAAAAACCCAAAAGCCAAAGGGCAGAATCTAGAGCTTTTTAAGAGAACCATGTGTCCTCTCATCTTTTAGACCACACTGGAATGGGCTTGTTGTGCCCTATTTAAGGGAATGCATTGAAAAGTCATAGACGCACTGTGTAGAATACTCACAGCTTTTTCTCCAAGAGCTGATTTTAGGCTTATCCTCACTTTGATGCTTTGGTCAGAATCTGATTAAAGAGAAACAACAGACTATTGTTACAGATGACAGATTGACCATGTGTGTTTATCTCCTTCCTCTCCCAAGATCCCACTAAAGTGATAGTAAAGGAATTTTTTTAAGGTATAAACACACTTTTGGAAAATGAGAAGTTATGGAGGAGTGGTAAGTGCTTTTGCAAGGGTCAGGAAGCCATGCCCTAATGTGTACACAGAGGCGGCACAGACCCCCAAAGTCCCACAGAATCCTGGAGAGGCTTGGGATTCAGGTACAGTAGGGGGTGGGAAGAAGATAGTGGACTGAAAACAAGGGGAATGCAACTCAAGGTCTGGTTAAAGACACTTTGGGGAACACTTGATATTCCTACCCCATGAGCTCTTGCTTAGAAAGTCACTTGGAGGCTGTGGTGCAGCAAAACAAGAGGTGATTCACGAAAGAAGACAGGGCATCCAGGAAGCAGTGGATTCAACCCGGGACAGCAGCAAAGGGATGACTCAGGATGAAAACTGTGGTCCACATTGAGACAGGAGGACTGTAAGAGGGAGTTCTTTAGGAAAAAATGAGACTGAAAAGAATACATATGTTGGAATAGTTGAAAAAGATGAAAGTGACGTACATAGCAAATTAGGCATACGAAGAAAATGAGGCGATAGAAACTCCAGGACAAACAAAAAACCACATAAGAAAGGATATAAAATAGTATATTACTTGGTTCTGTAAGCATAATGATGCAAATATTGATAATTTCTCTATGAAAAATTACGTTAAACCTAATTGGGAGAATGAGAAAAGGAGGCAGAGGAGTAGGCAGAAGTGCATGCCTAAAAGTGAGCAATAGGGAAAAGACAATATAAACAAATTGTTTAAAAATATGAAAGTAACTGCCAGAAAGAAGAGGCAATAGCATTAAAACTGTTAAAAGTATTTGTCTTTGACGAGCAGAATTCGAATACAGTGGGCTGGAGACTGTTAGACTCTTTTTATTTTAAATATGGGGCTAGTAAAGCAGACTTGAAAAAGAACGAGAGAGAGGTAGTTTTCTCTGTGCCGGGTACATAGTAGCTGCTCAACAAATGTGTTTCCTCCCAGATAAAATGGCAGCTACCACCATAGTACAGGGGCCAAGCAGAGGGAGAACATATTCAGCTGTGTCACAGTCCCATGAGACTGGGGCCAGAGAGGACTAGGGGAAGCAGAAAGTGGGCAGTAAGAAATGTGTCAACTTGATGTACTCACAGGGAGTCCAGTCTGTGCTCCATCCCACAAACGAATTCCTGTTCTGGTCTTTCAGCCAGGTCAACAACGGCTCAAAGTAGTTGAGCAGTGGTTTTACGTCCATAGTCTTTACTCCCACAATATTTTCCAATGCTGAGGTCCAGGGTTCTGATTTTCCAAGGTGCAGCATTTGGCTACATGAAAAAAGGGGAGGGTGGGTTCAGGGCCTTTTGAGGGATTCCAGATGTACATCAACTTACATGTACAATCTATGCTTTCTCCTCTTTGGCTTGACTAAGTTTGCTCCTGGCAAATAAGAAAAGAAGCCATGTTAACAGATGTATTCATCTTTCAATCTCTCTTCCCCTCCAGTTACTACAAAAAGAGCTCTGTAGTTATGACATGGAGAGGGGAGGTGGCCTGTCCAGTCATCACATGGTCCAGGTTCCTGTGTGACCACAAAACAAACATATAATTTGTGGATGAGAACATTCTGAGGCCTCCAATTTTCTTTTTAGAACAAAGAAATCAAAATCAAACTAGGCATGGAAATGAGTAACATTAAATAGGAATGAGAGGTTCAGTATTTTGAAGCATCTCTTACAGCAGCCTCTGCCCAGCTTTGGTGGAATTTGAGATATCACATTTGTACAGGGGACCTTCATGTTTAGCTGTTTGACAAAGGGCTTCATGAAACTGGAATTGATAAATGGTCCTCGTGTAATATCTGTAAAAGAGATAAAGAAAAAAAGTTGTCCTGTGTTTAGTTTCTGTGGTAGAATCAAAGATTGGGGCATATATTTAAATGTTGAAGTCCTAGTAACCAAGGAAGTACCAGTGAAACCTCTTTTCCCTCCAGAAAGACCCAAACATGAACCCTACAGACTCATCATACTTGCATTCATGTATAAGCTGATAAAAAGGCAGTATTATTTTGTTAAATGTTAGCTCACGTTTATATTGTGTTTTACAGATTTATAGCCCTTTTACATAAATGATGCCAATCGATCCTTATGGCAGATCAACAATGTTATTTCCACTTTATAAATAAAGAAACTGAGGCTTGGGACTTAGCTGGTGGTCCAGTGGCTAAGGGTCCATGCTCCCAATGCACGGGGCCCAGGTTTGATCCCTGGTCAGGGAACTAGATCCCAAATGCCACAACTAAGAGTTCGCATGCCACAACTAAAGATCCCGCATGCCACAACTAAGACCTGGCGCAACCAATTAAATAAGCAAATAAAAAAGAAAGAAAGAAACTGAGACTCAACAAATTCAAGATCTGGAGCTAAGAGGGGAAGAACATAGGTTTTGGGACTTCAAGTTAGAAATGCTCTATTACAGATATTAGTCGGCCTGCCGGTTCAAGATGGCGGAGTAGAAGGATGTGTGCTCACTCCCGCTTTCGAGAACACTGGAATCACAACTAACTGCTGAACAATCATCAACAGGAAGACACTGGAACTCACCAAAAAAGACACCCCACATCCAAAGACAAAGGAGAAGCCACAATGAGACGGTAAGAGGGGAGCAATCACAATAAAATCAAATCTCGTAACTGCTGGGTGGGTGACTCACAAACTGGAGAACACTTATACCACAGAAGTCCACCCACTGGAGTGAGGGTTCTGAGCCCCATGTCAGGCTTCCCAACCTGGAGCCCTGGCAATGGGAGGAGGAATTCCTAGAGAATCAGACTTTGAAGGCTAGCAGGATTTCGACAGGTCTGGGGGAAACAGAGACTCCACTCTTGGAGGGCACACACCAAGTAGTGTGTGCATCAGGACCCATGGGAAGGAGCAGTGACCCCAGGGGAGACTGAACCAGACCTACCTGCTAGTGTTGGAGGGTCTCCTGCAGAGGCAGGGGGCAGCTGTGGCTCACCAAGGGACAAGGACACTGGCAGCAGAAGTCCCAGAGTCCACCATTAGCCCCACCAAAAAGCCCCAGTAGGCTCCAGCATTGGGTCGCCTCAGGCCACACAACCAACAGGGAGGGAACCCAGCCTCACCCATCACCAGACAAGCGGATTAAAGTTTTACTGAGCTCTGCCCACCAGAGCAACACCCAGCTCTACCCACCACCAGTCCCTCCCATCAGGAAACTTCCACAAGCCTCTCAGATAGCCTCATCCACCAAAGAGCAGACAGCAGAAGCAAGAAGAACTACAGTCCTGCAGCCTGTGGAACAAAAACCACAATCACAGAAAGACAGACAAGATGAAAAGGCAGAGGGCTATGTACCAGATGAAGGAACAAGATACCCCCCCAAAAAAAAAACTAAATTAAGGGGAGATAGGAAACCTTCCAGAAAATTAATTCAGAATAATGATAATGAAGATGATCCAGGACCTTGGAAAAAGAATGGAGGCAAAGATCCAGAAGATGCAAAAAATGTTTAACAAACACCTAGAAGAATTAAAGAACAAACACCTAGAAGAATTAAGGAACAAACAGAGATGAACAATACAATAACTGAAATGAAAACTACACTAGAAGGAATCAACAGCAGAATAACTGAGGCAGAAGAACGGATAAGTGACCTGGAAGACAGAATGGTGGAATTCACTGCTGTGGAACAGAATAAAGAAAAAAGAATGAAAAGAAATGAAGACCGCCTAAGAGACCTCTGGGACAACATTAAACGCAACAACACTCGCATTATACGGGTCCCAGAAGGAGAAGAGAGAAAGAAAGGACCAGAGAAAATATTTGAAGAGATTACAGTCGAAAGCTTCCTTAACTGGGAAAGTAGATAGCCACCAAGGCCAGGAAGCACAGAGAGTCCCATACAGGATAAACCCAAGGAGAAACACGCCGAGACACATAGTAATCAAATGGGCAAAAATTAAAGACAAAGAAAAATTATTAAAAGCAGCAAGAGAAAAATGACAAATAACATACAAGGGAACTCCCATAAGGTTAACAGCTGATTTCTCAGCAGAAACTCTACAAGTCAGAAGGGAGAGGCATGATATACTTAAAGTGATGAAAGGGGAGAACGTACAACCAAGATTACTCTACCCGACAAGGATCTCATTCACATTCGATGGAGAAATCAAAAGCTTTACAGACAAGCAAGAGCTAAGAGAATTCAGCACCACCAAACCAGCTCTACAACAAATGCTAAAAGAACTTCTCTAAGTGGGAAACACAGGAGAAGAAAAGGACCTACAAAAACAAACCCAAAACACTTAAGAAAATGGTCATAGGAACATACATATCGATAATTACCTTAAACGTGAATGGATTAAATGCTCCAACCAAAAGACACAGGCTTGCTGAATGGATACAAAAACAAGACCCATCTATATGCTGTCTACAAGAGACCCACTTCAGACCTAGGGACACATTCAGACTGAACGTGAGGGGATGGAAAAAGATATTCCATGCAAATGGAAATCCAAAGAAAGCTGGAGTAGCAATTCTCATATCCGATAAAACGGACTTTAAAAGAAAGAATGTTACAAGACACAAGGAAGGACACTACATTGATGATCAAGGGATCAATCCAAGAAGAAGATGTAACAATTACAAATATATATGCACCCAACATAGCAGCACCTCAATACATAAGGCAACTGCTAACAGCTGTTAAAGAGGAAATCGACAGTAACACAGTAATAGTGGGGGACTTTCACACCTCACTTACACCAATGGACAGATCATCCAAAATGAAAATGAATAAGGAAACAGAAGCTTTAAATGACACAATAGACCAGAGAGATTTCACTGATATTTATAGGACATTCCATCCTAAAACAGCAGATTACACTTTCTTCTCAAGTGCGCACGGAACATTCTCCAGGATACATCACATCTTGGGTCACAAATCAAGCCTCAGTAAACTTAAGAACATTGAAATCATATGAAGCATCTTTTCTGACCACAACGCTGAGATTAGAAATGAATTACAGGGGAAAAAAACGTAAAATACACAAACACATGGAGGCTAAACGATACCTTACTAAATAACCAAGAGATCACTGAAGAAATCAAAGAAGAAATAAAAAAATACCTAGGGACAAATGACAATGAAAACACGACGATCCAAAACCTATGGGATGCAGCAAAAGCAGTTCTAAGAAGGAAGTGTATAGCTATACAAGCCTAGCTCAAGAAACAAGAAACATCTCAAATAAACAACCTAATCTTACACCTAAAGCAGTTAGAGAAAGAAGAACCAAAAAACCCCAAAGTTAGCAGAAGGAAAGAAATCATAAAGATCAGAGCAGAAATAAATGAAATAGAAACAAAGAAAACAATAGCAAAGATCAATAAAACTAAAAGCTGGTTCTTTGAGAAGATAGACAAAATTGATGTATATAAAATGGATGACTAATAAGAACCTGCTGTATAAAAAATAAAATTCAAAAATTCAAAGAAAAACCATATTAGTCACGCAAAATAAATAAATAAAAATACTCTATTACAATCACCCTGCACTCTGTCAGTAACAAGAAGACAAACAAAAATATATTTCTGTTTCTCCCAAGGATACTATAAATTCCCTGATGGCGGGAGAAAAGATCTCATGTAAGTTTTATTTAACTCAATACATCATGTTGAGTTAAATCAAATTGAAACTGATCATCTATTTTGAGGATCTAAGGGGGAGGTGAATGGAGATAGAAAAAGAAATTAGAGTTGTCCCTCTGTCCACAAATCCTAGAAGTGAAACAGAAGAAAACTGCCGTTTACCGGATGAATGAGTAATCTTCAGCAACATGGAACAGACACGCGGGGTCACAGTATGTTTCATCATGGGGCAGAGGCTCCACCACCCCGACTATCTCTCGCCTTTGGGGAAGAAAGAAGATACGTTAGCTTTGGGTCACTTGTCGTGAGAAAGTATGGATGGTGCCATTAGTGCAGTGTCATCAGCCAATGGCATTTCTACTGAAATTGGTTGTCAGGTGAAACTGAAACAGTGTAAAGAATTACAGAATAAAGTGCATCATGTAGTCGTCTCTTTATTTTTAAAATTCAGCCAGCCTACAGCACTGGAAAATAGCTGTACCTTCAAAATACTAATTTAATAAAGTGCATTGCCTGGCCAAAAACATACAGTGAAAGTCCTAATAATTCCTCTCCGGCACTACGTTTTATGGGCTCCTGGTAGGCAGAATTTTCTAAAATTGAAATCTCACTGATTCTTCAAGGCGAGCTCCAATGTCCCCTCCTCTGTGAGGCCTGCCCCTGATCCCAACGACCTGCCAGCACAGTGAACCCTCCAGCTCCCTTGGCCTTCTCTAGCTCTGCCTCCTTTGCCATTTCTCTCTCTGGTTTATAATTATTCACACACAGCTCCTTCCTGCCCTGGAGACTTCATGTGGATTCACTGAATGCACAGAGTAATTCATGCATTAATGAATCATTTTAAGGGTCTGATTCCATGTACCTTTGGAAATAAACTAAAAGGGATCAAAAATTAATTCGATCAGAAAAAATAAGGTAGGCAAACCATGTATTCAGCATGGTTTAAAGTGAATACATCCGTCCTTTCTGACTGTGGGATCGTGATAGACATAATTTCAGTAGTACTCAAATGCTAGCAACAGCTACTACAGATGCTGCCTCCTCCCTCCCAAGGAGGGTTTATGTCACCAGAATCTTGGCAGAAGAGTGGCACTGACATCAACTTACGGATATGGGGCTGAATGTTATAATGGTAGATCTTCACCACCGAGAGGAAAAATAAAGGAAGATAATTGACAGGAGCCTAATGGATGGTGAGGAGAAGCTTTCTTTCTTTTTCTCCTTCCTTCATTCGTTCGTTCAATCATTCCTTCTTTCCTGGCTTCCTTCCTTCCATCTTCTTCTGTAATACTTTCATCATTTATTTCGTACTTGCATGCGCCAGGCACTGTGCAAGGCCCTTGGGATACGGTGATGAATGAGGTAGCGCTGAAACTACTGAAAGGACTCGCCCTCTGTTGCCCAAATGCAGCAGGCTCTCCCTAGCTTGCAATTCTCTCCCTTCCCCTCTACACACCCCTGGTTAAATCCCACATCTTTCTCAAAGCTCAATTTGGATGCCTCTCCTCATCTGACCTATCAGCCAGGATTTTGGATCCCCCCCTTGGATGCTCATGGATGCCCACATTCTCCCATCACAACCCAACGCGTTGCAGTGGTTTCATTTCCTGCATTCCTCCACAGACTACAAGTTCTTTGAAGTCGAGGAGAACATCAGAAAGGATCAGCATCGGATTCCCCAGTGCTTTACCTAAAATGTGGGGTAAATATTTTTGTTTCAAAGAATGGACAAAAGCAAACATAAAAATGAATGAATTGATCACTTCCGAAATAATATCACAGTTTAATGGGTGCCTCAATACTTAAGATAGAGCATGAGAAATCATGTCACTTGACCCTGCTGGGGGGGTGGGGCAGAGCCAAGGAAACATTATCTGAGAAAGCTCCAAAATGGAGACTTAAAAAATAAAAAGGAGGCAGTCAATGTGGTGTGTGTGTGTGTGTGTGTGTGTGTGTGTGTGTGTGTGGTATGTGGTGGCATTTCCCTAGCCTGAATACACTTCTCTCTCATTTTCACATATTTAGCCCCACATCACTAGATTTCAAGATTTAGCCACTGAAATCCCAGTTATTCTGACGAGGAAGAATTCTCTGAGAACTCCAGGGCTAGTTGTCTTAGGTGGGTTCTCACCCAAACAGACCCTGAGACCAGGCCCTGGGACGTGATCCCAGGAAACACAGGCAAAAAAGGAGTGAGGAAGTGAGACACGGAAAGGAAAGGAGTCCCCAAAAGGTGTGTTATCAAGCAAGTCACCACAGTGAGTAACTGGAGCCTGTCCCCACTGCGGAACTCCAGGATCCCAGGTAGAGCGCTCACGTCAGAATTCTCCCCGCGGAAGGCGAGGGAGCTGAAGTCCTTATCCACCAATTCCCATCACACATAGTTCCTCAGTCTTTTCTCCATAGGAGGGTTCTGGTGACCAGAGGAAGCCCTCAGGCAATAAAATACAGATACCGGTACGAAGTATATGATGTCTGTGTGTGTATGTGAGTGTGTGTATACAGGCCAACCAAATGCTTTTAAGTAAACAGCAAACCCATGAGGAAACATTTTACTCATTGCATATTCACTGACTTACTTCATCTCCCACCACTTTTGCATCCACTGCTCCTTGGGTATTTCACCCTTAAAGACCATCCACCTCCACTTTTCTAACATGTAAGTAAACGGTAGAGTTCCAACAATTTTAAGTGCTTGTTTGAGTAGGAAGTTTATTTCTGTTGCTGAAAATAAAATGGGAAAGGATAAATATTAAGATGAGGGTGACAGTGGATGTTTTCTATTAGATAATTTGCTAATCTGAAGATATTACTCCTCAAGATATACTTACTATAAGGATGATCACATGAGAAATATTGACAGTGGACATAATAATACGTATATATTCGTTTTTTCAGCTGAGGGATTTGGAGTAGGGTGAAGCCTTGGATAGATCAGCTTAAATAAATCCACAAGGAACTCCTAATCCTTTTTCTTTATTAGTTTCAGTTGCCTTCCTTAAGTACTTCTTATCAGAGCGAATTGGGGGTATTTTATTTACTTTCCTAGTCATACTGTTTATCGTTTTTGGTTTTGTTTTAAATTAATTAATTTATTTTTGGCTGCATTGGCTCTTCTTTGCTGCATGCGGGCTTTCTCTAGTTGCGGTGAGCGGGGTCTACTCTTCGTTGCAGTGAGCGGGCTTCCCATTGCGGTGGCTTCTCTTTGCCGCGGAGCACGGGCTCTAGGCATGCAGGCTTCAGTAGTTGTGGCTCACAGGCTCCAGTAGTTGTGGCTCACGGGCTCTAGAGCGCAGGCTCAGTAGTTGCGGCACATGGGCTTCGTTACTCTGCGGCACGTGGGACCCTCCCGGACCAGGGCTCGAACCCGTGTCCCCTGCATTGGCAGGCGGATTCCCAAGCACTGCGCCACCAGGGAAGCCCCACACTGTTTATTGTTGCAAGCTCCATGAAGGCAGTGACTGTCAATTCTCATTCAACACTGTATACCTAGCCTGGTGTCTGCTACATGATGTCCTCTGTGAGTCTTTGCTAAATAAACAAATATTAAACAGATGTGGCCAAAAGCCAGTAAACCAGGGAGGGGAAAAAAACAACAAAAACCAGCCTCCCTAAGAGGAAAGCATCCACTGGATAATCAGAAGTACAATGTACTTTAAATTTACTGACATCTTCCTTACCTGAGTTTAAAATGCCTTAACGAGTTATGTTATTTCATTTATCCTTTATGAGTGATACAAAAAGGCAGTGGAGCTCATATCTAGTGCGTAAATGAAGCTCACTGGGATGTAAGCAGAGGGATATTATCTACTTGGCACACCAACGTATTTAGTGTCCTTTAAAATGCTTTACACATAGTAAGTGCTCAATAAACATTTTTGGAAGAAGAAAGGAAGAGAGGGAGAAGGAGAGAGAGAGAGAGAGAGAGAGAAGGAATGAAGGACCTTATTTTGTTGAGCATCATTCACAGATCAGGGCCAGAGCCAAGGGAAGAAGCAGGAGTTTTTCAAATCAGTGGTTTAACCATGCCTAGTACTGTCTTGGTGATTCAACCGTCTTTGACCGCTGTCAAGGAATATTAAAAAATGAGAAAAACTAATAATGGTCTGCTAATTGGCTTGAGAATGATACTTTAAAATTGGGAAACACGTGTGGTTACTGTGAACCCCCTTTCCTCGGTTGCTCCCTTCATGGGAGGATGCTGCTACTTGTCTATTACCCACTGGGTCTGTGCTCACAGTAACTTTTTCAGTCATGATGATGGCTTTACACTGACCTACGCCCAGGCCCTTGTGGGATCACCAAGGTCTGGAGCCAGAAGTCAAGGCAAAGTGAATTGCCCACACAAGGATGGAGCTCATGACCTTGACCTCATCGACTAAATGTACTAGTAGGCAGAGCTGATGTTTACGTCCCAAATTGCTAAAATGAGGGGAGAGAAACCCATGGGAAAGAAGAGCATATTTGGCTCTAAGTGTCCTCCTTTTAGCAGAAAGAGTCCTCACAGAAAAAATCTGGATCTCGTGAATATTTGTTGTGGTCCATCAAGTCCAACCCACCCAAAGAGAAACAGGCTGCCTCGGGCAAAGATGCTGAAGGATGGCGTGAATCTGAGGGGATGTTATGGGGCAAATTCATGCTTCAGTCGCATGAACAAAACGTTTCAGTCTCCTCCAATCTTGATATTCTACCACCTGTTCCTTAAGAACTCCCAAATTTCAAGTTACACTTTGCTTTCCATAATATTATGGGAAAAATTATAGATTAGGGCTCTGGTTCCGGTTCTGCCATGTTGCTTCTTGACCTTGGGTTAATTATTTTCCCTCTCGTGTCTTCACTTTGCTTCCTCTGCAAAATGCTTTTTAGAATCTGTTCCAGCTCCACTGTTTTGGTTTTTACCTAGAACCAGGGGATTCAGTCAGAACTCTGACACTAATTAGCTGGGTAACCTTGGATAAGCCATTTCAGTTCTGTGGGCCTGTCTTAGCATCTTTTTAAAAAGCTTCTGTTAGATGGTTCTTAGAGTTCCAAGACCATTCACTTAGTTACTTCTCTTATGCCCTTTTCGGAGATAGAAAACCAGAAGCTGGCATATTATGCTAAATACTTAAAAAATTTTTTTAACCAGTAGCAATTTCCAGTTACCCATAAATAACTTATATTTTACATGGCAAACATTAAATATATCCTATGCATGACAATAAATACCTTTGCCCACGTCAGACTAAAGAATACCCAAAACAGGCCATGAAAAGTGTCCGTACCACTGTCTTCATAAAAATCAGGTGGCAGAAGACCAAGGGCTTTCAAATAGTGAGGTGTAGCTGCAGAAAGTGACATGATTTCCCCAACAGCTTCATGGAAACCTTCATTAGCTCCATTTCTGAGCAGATAGGGCTGTGTGGCATACGCCATGTCATACTGGATGTGCCCCATCTCGTGATGGGCTGTCAGGAAGTCATCCATCGTCACCTCTGTGCACATTTTGATCCTGAACAAAAATGGGCAAGAGTAAAATGAATCTCATTGAATTTCAATTAATCATCACAATAGAGTTATATGGGATTTCCATAGCATGGGTCACCTTTCCAAGAGTTATTCACCAATGATTCTTGAGGACCTATCTTGTACGCCCTAGAAACTGTACTAGGTGCTCAATATAAAGTGATGGGCGGGGCTGAATCTTGTCCTCCTGATCACAGACTACAAAAACTCTGAGGCAGGTACTCTACAAGCGATCAGTGGACATGGCCTTGGGCAAAACAATCAGTAAATGGAGGCCCCAGGAAGGGCATAACTCAGGATGCAATGAGCAAGCTGGACCTTGATCAACACGCAAGGGTTTGCCAGGCAAGCGGCAGGGAGGGACAAGAGACTGGCATTCCCAGAAGTGCTCAGCGAGGATGGCCTGAGAAAAGAATGCGGCATTCAGGACACAGCCATCAGCTTGGTACAGCCGGGACATAGCAGTAGTAGTAGGAGAAAGGGCTAGAAATTGATATTTGGGAATCATTAGCATGTAAGTCAGGGAGTGGATGTGATGGCCCATGAAGCTGTGTAGGACGGCAAGAAAAGAGGGCCAAGGGCAAAGTCCCAGGAGGTCCCAGGATGTACGGAGGGGAGAGAGGAAAAGGAGACGGAGAGGGAAGTCAAAGAAGTCCAGTAGGAGTGACGATGCAGACACCAGTGAACAACAGCACTTCAAAGACAACCCCTCAACGCTGCCCCATGCTGTTGCGGCCCAATGGTATAAGGATGGCATTTGGCAATTAGGTGCTGGTCCTTTTCAACTTGGCAAGAGCCAAGACTACCACAGTAGTCTTCCCCCTGATAAATATCCTTTAAGGACTCCCGCCGCTCAGGAATAAACTCAACCTCCTTTATACACCCCAATATGACCTCCTTCTCGAACTTGGATTTTCTCTGTACTCTTTTGGCACAATTATAAGAATAGCTATTATATAGTTAATATCTACTGTGTGTAAGATCCTGTGCTAGGAAGCTTACATACACTTACTCATTTCTCAACCTCACCCTAGTACTGGAGTCGGTGAGCTATGGCCTGCAGCTGGCCACCTGTTGTGATAGATCAGGCTTTACTGGGACACAGCCCTAACCATTTGTTTCTGTATTATCTATGGCTGCTTTCATGCCACAAGGGCAGAGATGAGTAGTTGCAACCGAGACCTGCAAAGCCTAAAGAAACTATTTACTTACTATCTGACCCTTTATAGGAAAGCACTACCAACCGCTACTCTAGCGCATGCGGCTGGGGCCCCGCCTAGATCTGCTTTACCAGAAAGATCCACCCATCTCCCAGTTGTCTGAGTCCTGGCTGTTGGCCAACAGCTGCTTCCTTCTTTAATGTTTTTGGCTAAATGGGAGGTGCCTCAACCAGGAGGTTATGTGGCCCCATACTCTGGGGCAGTCCACAGCCAATGACTGAGTAATCTGGGGTACAAAAAGCCAGTCCTCTTGTCTCACCAACTCTGTGGTACAAGTCACGCTCCAGAGAGCCCCGTGGGATCAGGCTGAGGCCAAGTTTCTAGCAGAGACCACATCCTTACTTAACTCTTTCCCCTGCCCCATCCTGCTTCCCTCACCCCCCCTTTGCCTGCAAGCTCTCCCTCAGTGAAACACGTGTACAAGGATCTCCATCTCAAGCCAGGGAACCCAACCTAAGACACTCACAAACCTGCAAACTGGGAATTACGATTCCACTTTATAGATAAAGAAACTGAAACCCAAGACAGTTAAACACCTTGCCCAAGGTTGCCTAGTCATTAAGTGACACAGCCGGGATTAGAAAGCCTGCGCTCAGTCTGCCATTTCACACAGACCCTCCTTCACACGCCCTTTATTCTAGCCTAACCAGCTGACTCCAGTACACAACACTGGTCCTGCCTCGCTGCATCTGATCCTGCGATTCTCCCAGCCTGGTGTCCCTCCCAGCTCTGTCTGTCCAAACCCTTCTTGTCTTTCAAGCCCAACTCAAAGGCCACCTGAAGAGCCCTGTCTGAGCCAAACCCCTATTCCAGGTGTGGTCACTTATCTTCCAATTCCCACGGAGTGTTCTCTGTGTTTCTCTTAATGACACATACCAGCTTATCTATTCACCTGTCCTAGCTCACTCAGAAGAGGGAAATGGAGGTGCGGATCAATGCCTGACTCACATATCCATCTTCCATAAATCTTGCACCAACCCTTTCCTAATGGGGACACCACCATACCCATGACCATGCAACTCTAATGGGTGCATATCATCTCAGATGAGGCAAACTGTCTAAAAGTTCAAGTTAGGGCCTGCTCACAATCCCCTTTTCCTTGGAAAGCCCAGATGTGCTCTCATGGACTCCCAGCCTTCGTTCAAGGAAAATTCATTCATCTCTTTTGTGCTCAGAGAAGCAGAGAAGGAATCCAAATTCATCCTCATCCCTCCATTGTCTCCCGTTTTAGTATCAGCTGTGTAAACATCAGCCTTACTACCTGAAGTCACCCTTCCCCAGGTCCCATGCTGTGGGGTGGCAGACCACTTTCCGGCCATCGCCTGGCTCAGTTAGCATGGAGTTCTCCCAGAATTCTTGAGTCATATTAGGAAGGCCAATAGACACAAAGAACTTCTCAGCCTCCTTGAATATCCTCTTTGCATCCCAGGCCTGGAAAAAAACCCAAAAAACAGAAAAAACCCTGCATTTAATTCTAGCATTAAAATCACGGCATTCTTTCTGTTGGATATGTACAAAGGCATAACTGTTCTGGAAGGCAATTTGGCAACATGTATGGACAGCTTTCACAGCGTTTATACTCTTTGTCTCAGTAATTCTGTCTCTAGGGAACTAACCTAGGAAATTCTCAGAAATTAGGTCGAAGAATTACATTTAAAATGATTTTTATTATTATTTTTCAATTGAAATAATTCGATATATTGTGTAAATTTAAGGTGTACAACGTGTAAAATGATTTTTAATAGAGGGAAAAGTGGAAACAACCACCAGAACGGTTAAATAAATAATGACGCCTTTGTGGAATGGAAAATCTAAATAAATTAGATTTATAAAGAATTTTAATTGATAGTTTTAATAATTTAATCATGAAAAAGTAAAGTATATAAACCACTTATATGGTATAATCTTAATGAGGAAATACATTAAAATGTTAACAGTAGATGGGGTGAGATTATGTGTGAAGTTTTTTGTCTTTATTCTTTACGTTCCAAGTATAAACACAAACGATAATGACCTTCTCTTTGCTAAAAACTGTTCAACTCAAGACCACAACCCTTGATTGATCTCTTTCAGTGGGCAAGGCCCTGGCATTAGGCTCATCAGAAGACAGAAACATTAAAGCAGACACGAAGTTGCGTGATTTTGGAACCAAAAAGGCCCACATGTGACCCAGCAGCCGACGGGTAGGGGGGCCTTGGCTCCGTAGTCTGTACGGGAATCTAAACTTTCAGAATGTTCTGGAACTGGAGAGGGGCAGCAGAAGGTGTCTGCAAACTCTTTTGAGAACCAGTGTCTCTGGAGCTGACCAAGACTTCTTTGGAGATAAGGCCCATATCAGTCAAACTAAGTCTGTATAACTGGCAGATATTTAATGAATCACTTTTTAATGACACAGAAAACTTCCTTTCATCTTAAAGACCAGTCAAGTTTGT